>NC_052633.1:74942562-75289518 GCF_016161935.1 Mauremys reevesii
CCAACCCCTGAGTCCTCCAAGCTTTCCCTGTAGTGTCCAGACCCTCATCCCCTGAACACTCATGAATCTACCAGGCCTGCTCAATACACATCACAGCTTATTAGTCATGCCTTAGAACACAGCTCAGCATTTAGATATATTACAAGTGGAAACACACGTTTATTATCAAATAACAGAGATTCAAGTGCTAATGTGTAAGATTATTGGAAACAAACTGTCCCATATTAAACAAAATCTTAACACAACTAAATTTAAACGCCCAAGGTCTCCTGTGGGCCAAAGAAGCTTGTCTCACTCACAGAAGTTTCCTCCAGCATTTTCAGCCAAGCCTGGTTTCAATTTCTTTTTCATGAAGGACTCACTGGTCATTCATTTCCTAGGTCAGGGATGCCAAGGTGCCTTGAATATACCAGCACAGACCTTTGATGTGCACCTCAAGATTGCTCCCCATCCACCACCCCCGACCTGCTGTTCACCTCTTCCTCCTGGTACTTTCCTCTCTTTGAAGCTTTCACACCCCTCAATTAGCATTGGCTCAGACATCTTCCTTAGTGGAATCCCCTTCCTTAGAGGTGTTTAAGGTCAGGCTTGACAAAGCCCTGGCTGGGATGATTTAGTTGGGATTGGTCCTGCTTTGAGCAGGGGGTTGGACTAGATCCCTCCTGAGGTCCCTTCCAACCCAAGTGGCATTTTGCTCATTAAGATCCCCCCTTTCGACAGCTGGTGTCAGAAAGTAAAAGGGAGGCAGGTGTCCCCGTAGCACTGATAGAATCCAGGGACTGCGATAATCTGACCCTGATGTCGCCCACTGCCCTGGAGCCCACTAGCCTTCCCTTGGAGACCAGCTGGTGGACAGCTGTCCGTACAGCCCGAGGATGCGCTGCCAAGGCCACTGCCCGGCCTGCTGACCAGTCCTGTCTCCATTTCCTTGTGCACCCCTGTGAAGTGGGAATTCCTGGTAACGTTTTTCTGAAGCTGGTGTGTGCCTCAGTTTCCCTCTCTACTTTGCATGGCTACCCAGGATTCCATCGCTCTCAGGGCAGACTAAGTGACATGGCGGGTGGGGGTGGGGTGTCACCTCCTGGCCTGGGTGGACGGAATAAAGTCGATAAGGGACCGGTTGAGACCGACCCAGATCAACAACTGATCCAGCAAGACCATGCAAGCGCCAGGGACTCCTGAATTCACACTAGGCTGAGCACAGACTCCAGCTCGAGCCCAAAGAACAGAGACAGGGAATGACGGGGGGGTTCGGGTCTGAGGGAGGAAGTCCAAGGGAGACGGAGCCTGGAAGTGGAGTCACTGCAGCGTGGCTGGCGAATTACGCTGGGCTGAGCCGAACGGATCATGCTTTAACCTTCCTCTCTCGGGGTGACCTCAGCGCTTCCCAAGCTGCGTTCCAGCTGACTCATAAATCCTCTGTCTTCAAGCTGCTGCTCAGCTATTGCTGCTGGGCTGCATTAGTCGCTGAGGAGTGGACTGGTCTCTGAGTCTGGCTCTGCTGGTCTTGCAGGGCAGAGCTCACGGGGTGACTCAGGGGGGCTGGAGGCCAGGAGCTCAGGTAGCAGGCCGTGAGCCCTGGAGGAAGAGTGGGACCCCTTTGGGGTCTGGCCCACTGCAGGGTTCCTCCCAGAGAGCTGGGTCATAGCAGCCACCGCTGTCTTTATCCTTCGCCTCTTGTCTTACCCAGAGATTGGAATCTCTTTGTGCCGTGTTTGCACAATAAATAATTAGCCCCTCCCCCCAGCCGGGTCAGTGGGAAACTGAGGCACGGAGCAGGGCAGTGACTCACCGACAGATGCTTGGCACAGATGGGGAGGAGGTGCCAGGCAGGTGGGAGAACTGGCTGGAAGCAGAGAAGTGGGTTTGTTCCTGCCACTGGCCTGGCAGCTCTGGGCCCACCAGGTGGCACTGCGACACAGCGGCTGCGTCTGGCTGGAACGGACAGCGCTCAGAGGGTCGTGCGTGGAAGGGCCTGGGCCGCTTCCCGAGAGAGCCCACCTGAGCAGCCTCCTCCCTAGGTGGCATTGAGGGACCAAGCCGGCAGGGCCGGCCGAGGCAGGGGCAAAGTCTGGGGTCCCTCCTTGCACACGACACCCCTCATGTGAAGGTGGGAAAACGGTGCCCACTCACCCCTGGCTCCACGACTGTTCTCTCCCTGGCAGGACAGGCAGCACGTGGCCCTCAGCCCTGGGGCCCAGTGCAGACCCTGAGCCAGGCAGAAGGGGTCAGGCTGGGGAGGGACGCAGGTGGGGGCAGGAGGGGCTGCCCAGGTGCTGCTGCTCAGGATATGAGTGAGGTGGGTCTGAGGCTGGGCACCGCTTGTGATGGCAGGTGGGAGTCGCAGAATGAGCCCCAGGGCTGCAGATCATCACGTCAGGCCCGAATCCGAGTCCAGAAGTTATGCTCTGCACAGAGGTCAAAGCTGGGCCAAGGGCAGCCTCCCATTCAAAAGCTGGGGAAACTGAGGCACGGCACTTCACCCAAGGTCATACAGCCGAGCCACAAGTAGAGCCCACAACTCCTGACTCACTGCCCGCCCAAATCCAAGACAAGAACCCAGGAGTCCTGATCCCCAAGCCACTAAACCCCACTGTCCTCCCAGCACCAGGAAAAGAACCCAGGAGTCCTGATCCCCCAGCCCCTAGCTGGGAATAGAACCCAGGCGTTCTGGCTCCTAGTCCCCATGGCCGACCCTCCTGTCAGAGAGCAGAGGAGAGGAGAGGAGAGTCCTTCCTCCAACGCCTCTCTGCTCTAACCACTAGATGGAGCTGCCTCACTGAAGACAATAACATCAAGACAGGACAAAGGCCAGGGGAGAGGGAAGGGGACACATAGGAGCAGACGCCTGCTCCCTTCAGAGTCGAGCGCAACCCCCGCATGGATTCCAGTGAGCTCAGGATCGGGCCCTCAGGTGCAGCACGAGGAGGAGGGGGCCGATCGGCCGTAGCTTCCCCTTCTGCAGCCACCGCGGCTGAACGTTGCAGATGCAGGGCCCGATCCTGCAAGGTGTCTCCCTGCCTCCCTAAATGCCTTTGCCATACCGACCTCAGCCAGCCTGGGAACCGTTCCAAGGGGGCGGCAGATTCGGAGCAGCCCCTTGGCTTAATCAGTGAGACGTGCGTTACTGGACCAATATAACCCTCCGGCTCCCCCCGGGGGCTGCTCCCAGCAACGGAGGAGCCTGCTGTGTACCGCTGCTGGAGCTGGGCAGTGCGGGGCCGTGCTTAGAGCTGGGGGATTCTTGTGGGTCCACACTGCTGGCCTGGGGATCCGTGACCCCTTGGAGTCACACGGCCCTGGCCATTCGCAGGAGAGTTTTCGGGTCTGTGGGTATCACGTGTTCTTTGGGTGCGGGAGGCCCCGCTTTCTAGATCTCGGGGGTGGGGGTGGGGGCTGCGTTTCTGCCCCGAAAGGCCTGCTGGCGCTGACGGGCAGGGGCATGCGGCGCCACGCGGCACGGGCAGCGAGAGCAGAGAGGGCAGCTGCAGGATGAGTCACCGGGGCTGGAGCTGGGGCGGGGCCTGGGAACAAGGGAAGCGGCTGGGGCTGCGTGGGGGGTCTGTGCGGGGCTGGCCGCAGCCAGCCAGTGCTGATAACGAGCTGGGGGGGCTGGTGACTCAGCTGGCACCGCAGACAGCACTCGGGGGATGGGCTGGGGAGTTCCCAGAGGAAGTGGCTGACGTGCCTGGGCAATGACACATCTCCAGTGAGCGCAGAGACACCGGGCCTGGCCGCTGAGTGGCCTCGCTCCGGACGGCCCCTCTCTCTGGCCTGGCAGCAGGAGCACACTCACCGGCATGGTCCAGCCACTAGAGGGTGACAGCCAGCCCTGGGATCCATCACCCCAAGCGCTCGCCTCCTCCTTTGCCCGTCTCGCACACGTGCCCATCCCCACGGCGTCGGGCTCCGGAGGAGTCTCCTGGGAACCGGTTCCGGCTTCTGTACGGGGGCCAGGACAGCCGCGTTTGTACCACGCTGCAGCTGGTTTCCTGTCAGAGGCAAAGGTACCAGCGGCCGGGGCAGCTGAGCTGGACAGAGTGGGTGGTTCCAAGATGAAAGGAGGTGACGGAGCATCCTCCACAAGGAACCTGGGCTGAGGCGTCTGCTGGCCCGGGAGCTACGCAGCCTCCTGGGTACCGGAGCTCGCGGTGTCACAACAACCAAGGGCCCAGGAATGGGCCCTGGGTTCGGCAGCCTCCAGCACAGGGAGCTGGGAGTCCTGTGGCAACTCGGTGAGGTGTAACACCGCCCCCCTGTGCCGGGCATCGCCAGTGGGGATCGAACCTGCGACCTGCCAGCCCAAACTCACAAGCCTCTAAGGCCTGAGTTAGCGCAATGGCTGCAACAGACTCACAAGCCAAGAGTGGCTGGGCCACTAGAGGGGGACAGAGCGTCACCCTGAGCGCACAGGTGGCATGGGAAGGAAGGGGTTAACAAGGGAGGTGCCCCAACGGGGCCGGGTTATGGATCACACGGAGTTTATTCCACCCCAGTTTCCGTTTCACAGCGCCCCTGATTTTTGTGCTGGCAGCGCACAGCAGCCTTGTCGGGGCGGGTGGGGGAGAAGCCGGGCAGCTGGGTAGGGGGCAGTTGAGGCTTCGGAGCCTGGGGGTTGGGTCGGGTTGGATCTACCTGCCCCCAGGATCAGCAAAGGGACAGTTACCAATGGGGACACTGACAGGGTCACCTTTAGGCTGCGGCGCTATCGCCCCTTGCAGATGAATGGCTATCGTGCCAGCCCTGTGCAGACTCAGGCAGCGATCCCTGTGCCGGTTACACTCCGGTCTCGGTGATCGTCACAACAACAAGGGTGTATGGCTTCAGGTCTGGGAGCCAGCCTTCTGCCCAGGATTGTGTAGCAAACTGAATGGCCAGCATAGCTAGGGCCGTGCTCGGAAAGCACATGTTGGTGAGTTAACAAACCGAGGGAGTGAATTGTACTGAGCAGGAGAATTAAAAGCTACCGGGGGTGTGGGAGGGGAAGGCTGGGGATCCCCAAGGTGCTCTGACTACGGCATCACGGCCGGCAGCTTCTCTGGAGACAGAGAACAAGGAGTAAGGAGGGCCACCGGCTCCAGCCCAGGAGAGGCTGGAATCCGAGATTAAAACCCACCCGAGACTGGAAACAGAAAAGGGATGAGGCAGCAGCAGGGCTAGTCACAGCTCTCGGAGGCTGCAGGGGAAAGGAGGAGCAGGGGCCATGACAGGACACTGGGGACGGCGTGCTAGGGACAAGCAGCCCCCCGGCGAATTAGGAAGAGAATGGAATTAACGAGGACTTAAAAATGGGCCAGATCCTGTACTCAGGCCCCATACAGCCAGCCCCTGTGCCACGCCCTCTGCTTCCTCGCCCCTGGCACCTCCCAACTCTCCCAGCACCAAAGGCTTCAGAGGATGGTGCTCGACAACCACTTAACTGGCCAGCACAGTGCACCCTTATGCCACGGGGGCTGGGATTTCTTCCTGACCCCAGCTGCGGATCACTTCATACCCTGAAGCATGAAGGTTGGTAAACCTGATTCTCCTCTCGCCTACAGTAGGTCTACCCCGGTGGAATTCCCTTGGCTTCAGGTGTCCCTCCTGATTCATAGTGGTGTGAATCAGTGAGACAAGCTCACGTTTTCACTCGTGAATGTGATTGCAGCTGCTCCTTCTATTCCAGGCAGGGTCCAGATAATAGTATTTATAAAAACCATGTGAAAAGAAGATAATTAAGCTTGCAAAGTCGAGCACTTGTGAGCTAGGGAATGCCAGAATGAAGGTTGCCTGGGCCGTGTCGATCTGGCGCCCTCGGGTGTATGCATTAGGAGACAGCCTGTCATTACAGGTTCACATAGTGTTTTCTGCACAGGACCCCGGCCTCATTCAGTGCAGGGAGGGCCGTGCTCGCTAAATGAGCAGCGCCCCGTGCATGGCCCTGTGACCTAGTCACGGCACGCTAGTCAAACCCTGCTCTGAGGACAGAACGATTTTTTCTCTGGCGCGTTATCGCTGTTGTCTCAGAGAGCTTCACACACACTGATTAATTTACTTCCACAACACCCCTGGGAAAGGAGGGGGTGGCGTCACCTCCGGTTTACGTCGTGAGCCGAAACGCAGAGAGATGAAGGTGAAAAGCTCCCACTCATTTTCGGGGCCCAGCTGGAGACCCCCAGGCCCTGATTTTTCAGAGCCCTCAGCGTTCCCCAGCTCGCACTGGCTTCAGCTGTCACGGGGGATGCTCAGCGTTTCCGCTGGGCAGCCGGAAAACGAGGTGCACGCAGTGAAAAGCTGGTGTGAGAGACTTGCCCAGGAACTTTGTGGCAGAGGCAGGGCTGGAATCCAGTTCTCCTGGGCAGCAGCCAACTGCCTTAACCACGAGACCATCTTGTCTCCTCCTGCAGAGCCCTGCCTCATTCACCACACACCTGCCAGCTTCTGCAGCAAATGAGGCAGGGCCCCTACCAGGAGCCGCCACCTTCACTGCACGGCCCTGATTCATCCCAGAGCAGGTGCGTGAGGCAGGGTCCCCTGGAAAGAACAGAATGTGATTCTGTAATTAACAACTGTGTCATTATGTAAAACTGGAAACTCTAGTAGGTGGCATCGTACTGGCAACCAGGAGGTAGGAACCCTTCGATTCACCACACAGGCCTCTGCCACTTGAGCTAACGGAGTAACTGACAGCAGTAGTAGGTTGTTATCCTCTGTATGGACCAGCCTGAGACGGGGTGGAGACACACACTTTGGCAGCAGGTTTTTCAGGTGTCTGCTGACAGCAGAGGAATGGTGAGACTCACGAATCCTGGGGTCCAGGCCAGGCTCTGGAAGGGAATGTGCTCTATGGGGCACGGACCCTTCTGCCCATCCCTCCAAGCTTCACCCCTTCTGCCCCATCCCCTCCAGCCTGCCCTGGCCCACACCTGGCTCCTTGCCCTGCCTGCCCTAGTTCTTCCTTCTTGGCTGGCTACCCCAGACCCAGTTCCCCCCATCTCCTTGGCTCTCCCCCCACTCCCCACGCCCAGTCCTCGTTCTGCCCCCCAGCCCAGCTTCTCCAATGGGTCTGTCCTCTCCCCTGTGCCCCCCCCTGCACTGGTTCCTAGGCAGAACAGGAGCCACTCTAGTTCCAACTGGAATGAAGTCAGGGTGGCCCTGTGCCATGCAGGGGATCAGACCAGATGTTCACCATGGTCCCTTCTGGTCCTGGAATCTATGAATCGACTGGTCCAGGCTCCCCCGATACCCCCCGGTTCCTGATCTGATCTCCATGGTCCCCCATCCCTAGCCAACTGGCTCCCAGTCCCCCCATCTCCCTCCTCTCCCAGTCCCAGCCTCCCCCTGGTTCACAGTCCCAGAGTCCTTGCCCAGCCAGCCTCAGTTTCCCTTCCCTTTCCAGCCCCCGTCCCAGCAGACTCCTTGTCCCAGTCTACCCCTTTCTCTCCCCGGGGTGGCTCTGGGGAGCCTCCACATTAGAATCGGGTGCCCTCCTCCTCCCCGCCGCGTGGGCCCTGGCGGGACTGGCTCCCTGCTCTCCTGCCCGGGATGGCAAACGCTGCCGTTCTGCTCTGGTTCACTCTCACTTTGCAGGAGTGCAACGGGGCCCAGGGGGAAGCCAGGCCCCAGGGAATTCAGCCCGCCCGTCATCACAGGGTGGCGCAGGCAGAATCCCAGCCCAGAGCCATCTTCCTCTCGAGCGGCACTTCAAGGGGCTGCGGAGTTATTCTAAATCGAGTAGCAGAGACTGCCAGCTCCTAATCTTGGCGGCTCTGCTCCCAGCCAGGCCTCCTCCCTGACCCCCTGCCCCAGAGACGAGCCCTTCGCCAGGAAGACGCAAGTCAGCTCCCCAGAAGGCTACCCCCGAGCTGGGGGCAGGTGGGGGCCGGCGGCAGGGAAAGCTCCTGGGGCAGACCCCTGGGGTTCCTCTCTCGGTTCCGAACATCCAAGGGGGGAAAGAAGAGAGGGAGGGAGGCCTTAGCCTTAGCCAGCCCCATGGCGTCCCTGCCTCGGCTGCACATGGCTGTTTACCGTCAGCCCAAAGCAAACCAGATTTTATCTCCCCACTCCAGGCGGAGTTGGCTGCCGTCCTTTGCAGATGCCTCCTACGCAGACGGGGCGCGTGATGCACAGCCGCGGCCCCGGGGAGACAGAGCGAGCCGTTTGTACGCCCGCCTGCATGAGCTCATGTTCACGGCCCTTCCGGGGGCCGCGGCCGCCCCCCACCATGGCAAACGGCTCCTGGCTTTTCTGTGCGATAACAGCCCTGTCCCTGACATCCCGCCCTGCCTGCTGGGGACCAAGAACGCCCAGTACCTCTCTCCCGGTGCCCTCAAAGTGCTTCCCACGGGGTGTCATTAGCCCGGTGATACAGCTGGGGAAACTGAGGCATGAGACAGGACAGGGTTTGCCCCAGGGCACACAGGGAGCCAGGCACAGATCTGAGATCACCTGCCTCCCGGTGCTGCACGCTGGGCCATGCGGCTTCCCTTCACTCCTGCTGGCTTCTCCCTAGGAAGCTACTGAGATCCAGCATTTTGTGAGCAGCACAGACAAGGGCCGCAGGGGAAACTCATCTGAGCAGCCCTGGGACTTGGGAGACCTGGTTCAAGTCTGTGCCAGACTCCCTGTGTGACCACGGATTAGCCTGTCTGTGCCTCAGTTTCCCCTCTGTACAAAGGGGGTGACAGCCCTGTCCTGCCTCCCAGGGATACTGTGGGGATGGAGACATTGTGAGGTGCCCAGATACTTGGGTGAGGGGGGCCAGAGCCGCACTGTAGGTAGACCCCCCTGAGATGGCACAAAGGGGCGTGTTTTCAGGGGTCACTGAGATGTTTTGCATTTTGGGACAAAAGGACAATTTTCCAGCCCTGCTGTTTGTGAAGCTGAACCCAAACCTGGGATCCCAATCCAACCTGACCCCCATCTCTGTAATGGGTGGAACCAAAACCCCAGATTCAGATCCACCCCCCCATCTCTGTAATGGGCCGAACCAAAACCCCAGATCCAGATCCACCCCCCCATCTCTGTAATGGGCTGAACCAAAACCCCAGATCCAGATCCACCCCCCCATCTCTTTAATGGGCCGAACCAAAACCCCAGATCCAGATCCACCCCCCATCTCTGTAATGGGCCGAACCAAAACCCCAGATCCAGATCCACACCCCCCCATCTCTTTATTGGGCCGAACCAAAACCCCAGATCCATATCCACCCCCCCCCCAGCTCTGTAATGGGCCGAACCAAAACCCCAGATCCAGATCCACCCCCCCCCCGCTCGGTAATGGGCCGAACCAAAACCCCAGATCCAGACCTACTCCCCTCTCCCATCTCTGTAATGGACCAAACCAAAACCCTGGATCCAGATCAACCCCCTCACCCTCCGCTCCACAATCCTTTGACATCCTAGATTGGAACCCATTTGCTGTGGGGCTTTGAGGCCTGCACCTGAGCCCCACCTGCCCCAGCCCTCGGGTGTCTGGAGCTGGGCCCAACCTGTAACCGGTGGGACCCGAGGTCAGATCTGGAGCTAGGGATTTGCATCAGCCCCATCTCCGTTAGTTTGTCTTTATTCCAAACTAGTTCGATCTCCCCAGGGAGCCACATCGGCTTCGTGGGGGTCCGGTGGGATGCAAGGAGCCGAAGCCCCAGTCACTGCCCCTCCCTGGGGCCTCTGTCGGGCATGTGCCCCCCAGGAGATGACCTGGCTCGCTGCGTGGTGGGAACTAACTCCCAAGGTCAGCAAGCAGCAGGCCGGCTCCCCAGCTGGTATAAACCGCAGTTGATGGAGCTGCACCATTGATGCCTGCTGGGGATCTGGCCTGACAGAGCTGTCTAGGCCAGTGACACTCAGACCTAGGTGGTTTAGGAGCCAAATGAGCCATCAGCATTGCCCAAAGGGCCACAGCGGTGTGAATTCGTTGCTTCATTGACGACAGCACGAGTTGCTTTTACACAGCACGGCGGGAAACATTTCGTTTATTTCTCTCTAATTATTCTCACGGCAATTATAAGTTAATAACTTTGTGCAAAGTGATGACTTAATTGGTTAATTACACCCTAAAGCATCCGGATTGGTTAATAAGGTAGATTGGCTCGTCGTTTTACTGCAGGTGACACACCGAAGAGCCGGGGTGGCTGGTGAGCCGCAGTCGATCACCGCGCCAGGCAAAGGGGGGCCCGTGGGCTGTGGCTGGGGTAGAGGGAGCCGCCCCGGGGCGCTGGGGCTGGGAATGGCAGCAGGGTCCCCCCGGCAGCGGCTGGGTGAGGGGCAGGAGTTGGAGGGGGATGGGGCGGAGCAGGCTCGGGTCCCGCTGGGGAAAGGCAGGGGGCACACAGGTATTTAATGGGGGGTTAAATCACCCCTGCACTGTCCGTCTCTCAGCACAGCGCCCCCTGCAGCCGCTCACTCAGCCTCCGGCCTGGGGCATGGCTTGTGGGTGGAGGAGACACAAAGCCCTTTGCAAGCAGAGCTCAGCTGGAGCGCCCGGGGCCGGGGGTCCTATCCAGGGTCCCGTCTCCAGCCCTGGCAGCTGGCCACACGGCAGCTTCGTTCAGGTGCCAGCGGGAGAACGGCCGCGTGGCTCAATTCGGGAGGGGTGGGAGGGCTGAAGGCGGGTGGGCTGGGGGTTGTGCAGGGCTGTGTGAGCGGTGGGGAGAGTTTGATGGGGAATGTGTGGGGCTGGGTGATGGGCAGTGTGTGTGAGAGTGTAATGAGGGGGGTGTATGTCCAGAGAGCCAGGCCGGGTGTGCACAGGTGAACGGGTGGGTGTATAGAGCTGTGCATGGGGCGGCTGTGGCGTGTCTGTGTGCAGCAGTGGGGCTGTGTGGTTGTAGGGTGTCTGTGGGGGGCTGCGTGTGGTGGTTGTGGGGTGTCTGTGCCTGGCAGTGGGGCTGTGTGTGGTGGTTGTGGGGTGTCTGTGTGGGGCTGCGTGTGGGATCTCTGTGTGGGGCTGCATGTGGCGGTTGTGAGGTGTCTGTGTGGGGCTGCGTGTGGCGGTTGTGGGATCTCTGTGTGGGGCTGCATGTGGTGGTTGTGAGGTGTCTGTGTGGGGCTGCGTGTGGCGGTTGTGGGATCTCTGTGTGGGGCTGCGTGTGGCGGTTGTGGGGTGTCTGTGTGGGGCAGTGGGGCTGCGTGTGGGGGTTGTGGGGTGTCTGTGTGGGGCTGCATGTGCGGGGGTGTGTGGTGTCTGTCTGGGGCAGTGGGGCTGCATGTGGGGGTTGTGGGGTGTCTGTGTGGGGCTGCATGTGGCGGTTGTGGGATCTCTGTGTGGGGCTGCGTGTGGCGGTTGTGGGATCTCTGTGTGGGGCTGCGTGTGGGGGTTGTGGGATCTCTGTGTGGGGCTGCGTGTGGGGTGTGGTGTCTGTGTGGCAGTGGGGTTGCATGTGGTTGTGGGGTGTCTGTGTGGGGCTGCATGTGGGATCTCTGTGTGGGGCTGCGTGTGGGGTTGCATGTGGGATCTCTGTGTGGGGCTGCGTGTGGCGGTTGTGGGGTGTCTGTGTGCTGCAGTGGGGCTGCATGTGGGGGTTATGGGGTGTCTGTGTGGGGCTGCGTGTGGGGTTGTGGGGTGTCTGTGTGGGGCTGCATGTGGGATCTCTGTGTGGGGCTGCGTGTGGCGGTTGTGGGGTGTCTGTGTGCTGCAGTGGGGCTGTGTGTGGGGGTTGTGGGGTGTCTGTGTGGGGCTGCGTGTGGTGGATGTGAGGTGTCTGTGTGGGGCTGCATGTGGGACCTCTGTGTGGGGCTGCGTGTGGCGGTTGTGGGATCTCTGTGTGGGGCTGCGTGTGGTGGTTGTGGGATCTCTGTGTGGGGCTGCGTGTGGCGGTTGTGGGGTGTCTGTGTGGGGCTGCGTGTGGGGGTTGTGGGATCTCTGTGTGGGGCTGCGTGTGGCGGTTGTGGGGTGTCTGTGTGGGGCTGCGTGTGGGATCTCTGTGTGGGGCTGCGTGTGGGGGGGTGCGGTGTCTGTGTGGGGCTGCGTGTGGGGGTTGTGGGATCTCTGTGTGGGGCTGCGTGTGGGGGGTGTGCGGTGTCTGCGTGGGGCTGCGTGTGGGAACTCTGTGTGGGGCTGCGTGTGGGGGTTGTGGGGTGTCTGTGTGGGGCTGCGTGTGGGATCTCTGTGTGGGGCTGCGTGTGGGGGTTGTGGGGTGTCTGTGTGGGGCTGCGTGTGGGATCTCTGTGTGGGGCTGCGTGGGGGGGTTGTGGGGTGTGGGTGAGGGGCGCGGGAGGGGCCTGGACACACAGGCTAGGGACACGCCTGGTCTAATTCCGGAGGCCTCCCCGTCAGCGCTGGGCGGCCGCAGTGATCTGGAGCCAGGCCCTTGTCTCCTGGATTGAGTCGCCTCCCCCCAAGAGCCCCACGCACCTGGCCCCAAACGGGTGGGCTCTGGCCCCCGAGAAGCCCAGCTGCAGACACCCGCGGTGCCCTGGGGAGAGAGGAGACGCCGTCCGGCCCTCGCCGCTCTGTGCTGATCCCTGGGCTGGGGGGAGCCCTGCTGCCTGGCCCCATCCCCCTCCCCATGGAGCAAATGACCCAGCCAACGGTGCCAGCCCTGCCTTGTTCCTGAGCTCCGCCAGCGCCACCCTTAGAACCTGCCCCCAGCCCCCTGCCATCAGGGCCTGCCCCTCATGTGCCCCCGGCTTCTCCTGGATCCTGCTGCACTGGGGGATCCTGGCATCAGGGTTAGTAAGGAAAAGCCTCGTGCTGAGCCCCACCCTGCCCCGGACAATCTGGCAGCCAGACCCTGGCCCCTGGTTGGACGTGGCGTTGCCAACTCTCAGTTCCTCAGGGTCAGCATCCCCATGGCAGCGAGGGGGAAACCGAGGCAGAGAGGGGGCCGGAACTTGCTCAAGGCCACCCCTGGGAGAGCTGGGAATGGAACCCAGGAGTCCTGACTCTCCAGCTTGTACTTTCACCACCCCCGCCCCGCCTTCCTGCCTATCCCCTTCCCACGATGGTCACTGACCATCCCCTCCCTTAGGACCCAATCCTGCAGGCACCCGTCGGGCCCAGTTCCGCTCTGACACTGAATTTATTGATCCCATATTCCCCATATTCATGCCACTGGCCTTGCTGACTCTTGAGTTACGCAGGCGTCAGAGCAGGCCCGAGATCTGTCTTCCTTGTAGCCTGCCTGGAGAGGAGCCTTCCCAGCCCCACAGCTCCCCTCTAGGCTCTGCGACGTTGCTTTCACTAATGCAGCCCGCATGCCCGGCAATACCTGGTGCTGCACCTCCATGGGAGGGTGGAGATTTCCCCAGAAGCCTGGGGGAGCAGTGGGGGCAAAAGACAGATCTGGCTTCAAGACTAAGCTTGGTAAGTTTATGGAGGGGATGGTATGATGGGACAGCCTCATTTTGGCACTTAATTCATCTTTGATTATCAGCAGGTAAATATGCCCAGTGGTCTGTGATGGGATGTTAGATGGGTGGGATCTGAGCTACTACAGAGAATTCTCTCCTGGTGCTGGCTGGTGAGTCTTGCCCACATGCTCAGGGTTTAACTGATCACCGTATTTGGGGTCGGGAAGGAATTTTCCTCCAGGGCAGATTGGCAGAGGCCCTGGGGGGTTTTCACCTTCCTCTGCAGCGTGGGGCACGGGTCACTTGCAGGAGGATTCTCTGCACCTTGAGGTCTTCAAACCACGATTTGAGGACTTCAGTAGCTCAGACATAGGTTAGGGGTTTGTTCCAGGAGTGGGTGGGTGAGATTCTGTGGCCTGCGTTGTGCAGGAGGTCAGACTAGACGATCATAATGGTCCCTTCTGACCTTAAAGTCTGTGAGTCTATGACTGGGCCTGTGTTATTTAAAGCCACGTGAAAGCAAGAGCCATCAGTCCCTCTTAGGTGCAAATTCACCGGAATTCACTGCTTGAAAGGGCTGGATCAGCAGGAGGGGGGTGGGCTCTCCCTGTGGGAGGACGGGGGACAAATTGCTGGTGTGTGCAGCGCAAAATCCACCCAAGAGATCAAAAATCTCAAGCCAGCACCCGCCCCCCCTCCCCATTATGGAATTGGCTTTAAAACATCACAAGATTTTTTAGAAAATAAACATGGGGTCTTCTTTGCCCTCTGGTTTTTGAGCTCGTAGGGGGCTTATTTTCCAGCTTTGCTCTGCAGCCGCTGAGATTTATTTTAAACCGGGAGCAGAGCGCCTCCCTGCTGGGAAGTGGGGCTTTAAGAAACACCCCAGATCCGGCGACGGCCGGGCCCCAGACCTAGCATGCTGGTAGGTGACCTCCCCATAGGGAGGCTCTTCCCCAGAACAGTCCAGGTCCGTAAGCTAGCTCTGGAAGTGGCAGGAAGCAGAATCCGGACTCAGAACCACCGGCCCGACTGGCAGCCAGCAGTGGGGAGGAGAGATTCGTCCTGCTCCAGCGTCCAAGGCACGCCGGAGAGAGAGAAAGGTACAGCCCAAATGGCCGGGAGTGGCCCAGACTTTCCAGTGACAAGGGATGAGAAAAAACTGCCTCTTCCTAGGAGCGAGACAGCAGGGCCTGGCATCCCGTGGGCAGCCCCTGGGCGAACTGGGGCATGTGTCTGCCCCCCAGACTCTCCCTCGCAGGCTGAGGCAGCGTTTTGCCTTGGAATGCCCCGGCTGCTGCTTCTCTGCGCTGCCGGCATCGGGATCCTGTTGTTTTAATAAGATCATTCTCCTCCTGCCGGGAGGGCCGCAACCCCATGCTGATGACATCACAGCGCGCTGCCATGGAGACGGCGGGGATGTCACAAACACGGCTCCATGACCTCACTGCAGGGGCAGGCGGCGGGGCCACCCTGGGTTTAATCACCAGCGGCCGTGGTAATAAAGGAGAGATGAATGATGGGAAAGTATGTGCCTGCGGAGCGGCCGCTGTTTGGGTTGGATCTCGCCGCGCTTTCCCCCAGCTGGGATGGCCCGATTCCCTTCCTCCCTCTGGCTGCCGAGCCGTTGCAAGGCGGGCGATTCCCTGCAAACAGCCAGACCACCTTGGGCTACGGCCCTGGCGGCTCTCGCAAGCTAAGCTGGGTGGGGGTGGGAAAACGTGCATGGGCCACTGCTGGCCAACATGGGGCAGGGCACTGGGGATCCTTTAGGAGGCGCTGTCCCCTCGGGGTCCATGCAGACCCCAGAGCGGTGCTAGGGGGCTCTGTGCTGCTGGGAGCAGTGGGGGTGACCCCGGGCTAACTCCACAGGGGTGCTGGAGCTAGGGGTTGCTGGGGGTGCTGCCACGCCCCCTGGCTTGAAGTGGTTTCCATCATATCCAGCAGTGGTTTTCAAAGGTTTTTTCTGGCAACCCAGCTGAAGAAAATTGTGGATGCCTGCAACCCAACAGAGCTGGGGATGAGGGGTTTGGAGTGTGGGAGGGGGCAGAGGGTTGGAGTGTGGGGGTGAGGCCTGCGGGGTGGAGCCAGGGATGAGGGTTTGGAATGAAGGAGGGGGCTCTGGGTTTGGCGGGAGCTCAGGGCTGGGGCGCAGGAGGGGGTCAGGGCTCTGGGCTGGGGGTGCAGGCTCTGGGGCGCGGGCCAAGGATGCTGGGTTTGGGGTGCAGAAGGGGGCTCTGTGTTTGGGGTGGCTCAGGGCTGTGGCACGGGGTTGGGGTGCAGGAGGAGGTCAGGACTCTGGGCTGGGGGTGCAGGCTCTGGGCTGGGGTCAGGGATGAGGGGTTTGAAGAGCTCTGGGCTGGGGCAGGGGGTTGGGGTGTGGGCTTACCTTCGGCAGCTCCCGGTCAGTGGTGCAGCCGGGGTGCAGAGGCAGGCTTCCTGCCTGTCCTGGCACCGCGGACCACACTGCAGCCCAGAAGCAGCCAGCAGCAGGTCCAGCTCCTAGGCAGAGGCGTGCAAGTGGCTCTGTGTGGCTCTTGCCCACAGGCACCGCCCACCCCCCCAGCTCCCATTGGCCTGTTCCCTGCCAATGGAAGCGTGGAGCCAATGCTCGGGGCGGGGGCAGCGCTCAGAGTCCCATGGCCCCCCTGCCTAGGAGCCGGACCTGCTGCTGGCTGCTTCCGGGGCGCAGCGCCGTGTCAGGACAAGTAGGGACTGGCCTGCCTTAGCCGGGCAGCGCCGCCTACGGGACTTTTAACAGCTGGTCAGCGGTGCTGACCAGAGCCGCCGCGACCCAGTGCCCTCCATTCCGCGACCCAGTGCTGGGTCACAACCCGCAGTCTGAAAACTACCGATATCCAGGGGTTACAGTTTGGCTCAATGGCTCTCAGCACCCCACCATAATTGTTGTCTCCATAAAGTGTGCACTAAAACCAGTCCCAAGGCAGGGGGAGGAGCAGGGCTGTACTTCTGAGGGGATTTAAAGCCAAGGCCCCAACCTCTTGGGGTCTTGATTTGCAAGACGAGGATATTTACATTCCTAAATGCTCCCTGAATTTTCCACGGGGGATTCATCTTCACTTCCTGTCCCAAACTGTGTTAACCAGCTGCCACGTCCCACCCAAGAAGTGGCTGCATTTAGGGGTTGTGCTCCCTCCCAGCTTACTTCGCTCCTCAGCATGACAATGACTAATAACACCAGACACTTTTACAACACTTCACTGTGCTTGGTGCAAACCATAACTCAATTAATAGCTGATAACTCGGTAAGAGCCCGGCAGCTCCTCTGCCTCTGAGCTCTGTGGCCAAAGTATTATGCAGATTAAGCGCCTCCGTTGGGGAAACGCTTTACCAAGGCACAGACAAATCTGGAAGTCCCCTGCCCGAGGGGTCGTCAAGCCTTGTAGGTAATCGGGGCCTGCGAGCAGAAGAAAACTGCTCGGTCATTAATTTCCCTCAGCGGGCGTGGCCGGTCCTCGCTTTGCAGGGGCGACTTAGGAACAGGGCGCTCTCCCGATAGCAAAAATAAATACATTAAAATTCTTGCAGGAGGCAAAAGAATGTGGGACGGCAGGACAAAATTGTTTTATAATTTGCAATAACACAAAAGACGGGGGGAAGAGGCAGGAACCAGCCAGAGACAAAGGACTGGATCTGCTCGGTCGGTGCTGTGGGTGGATGGCAAATGACTGGTCTCTCGCCACACCTGTTTGCTCCCCCCAGTCTATGGCCAGGTCCTCCGCTGGCAGCAGTGAGTGGAGCTGCAGGGACGGAGGGGTGGCGACCGATGGCAGATAGGGATCTGGCCCTTTTGATATCGGTTTGTTCTGTTTCAGAAAGGCTGGCCTTAAATGCACGGGGCTGGGACCCAGGAGATCTGGGCTCTGTTCCAGACTGTGGGGGAGTCTCTGATTCTCCATGCCTCAGTTTCCCCATCTGCAGAATAGGGATAATGACCCCGCCCTGCCTCACAGGCTACATTCATTCATGTCCAGGAGGGGCTCAGGTCTGATGTGGAGGAGAGACACAGAAACACTCACAAATAAATAAATATAACCCCCTGGTTATCCCATTCACCCATCTCCACTGGGCTGATACCCCTCCCTGCCCCTCCTGCGACGTGCTGGTGACCCCCAGTGCATATCTGTCTTTCAGTAGCACTCCCGCTCCCCCCTTTAATCCCAGAGCGGAGGCTGATAGTTCCCTGCTGTTTCACACCAAACTGGAATCCCAAGATCCGCTCCAGTCACCTGATACCATTCCCCGGGGATATCTGGGGGGCTGCCCAGGCCCGGTGCTGCAGGGAGGGGGGCACGGGGGCCTGTGCTGACCCCCCCCATGCAGACATGATGGATTGCGCTTTTGCAATCGGACGCACCTGCTGCTCTGCAGAACAAGCTTTGGCTCTTTTCCCCTTTGAACTCCCCCCCGTGGAAGGAATCAAAGGGATTTTTCTGCCATTAGTACATCAGATAAACGGTTTTCACCTGCCCCGTGGTCCCTTTATGGCAGATTCTAAACTGGCTCAGAATGCCAAGCGCTGGGGGAGCTTTTCAGCATGAGATGTGGCTCAGATTTCAGCCCTCCTGGGCCACCCCCTCTGTCCGGAGAACCTGAGAGCAGAGCCCCCATGGGATGAGCGCTACCATGCCCCAGCCCTGCGAGCCCCCCTCCCCTGCCCCTGCCCCTTTCCGTCCCTGCCTTGGCCCGGAGCCTGAGCCCTGCAGAGGGCTAGATGCCTTCTGCTGGTGGTTCACTGAACCACTCTGGGGGAGGTTGCCGATCTAGCTCTGTCTCTTGCACACACACCCCCCCCAGCCCCCCGGTCATTCTTCTGCTGCTCTGAGTCTGGATACCGAGCCCCAGAAACGTGGCGACAGAGAAAACCGCCCAGACATCCCAGCAGAGACTCCAGGGCGTCTGGGGCCTTTGCGGTTTGGCTCTGAGGTGGGGGCACGTTTTCAAAGTGCAGCGACAGCCCCGTTCCCCTGGGGAAGAAGGTGCAGACAGAGCAGGTGAAGGCATGCGGGGAAGCCGGGAAAGGGGCGAGAGCCTCTGGCGAGGACAGGGAGTCCCAGGCGGAGAGGAGTCAGCAAAGCCCCACGCGGCAGAGGGACCAGTCGTCAGTCTCTGCAATGAGACCCCCGCTCTGAAAGGAGACGTGTCCCACTTTGCCACCCTGGCTTTCTGGGCGCCCTAGGCCACGCTCTGGGTCGGGGCGGCCGTGGGAGAAAAGCAGGGTCCTGTCCTGCTGCTGTGCAGGAAAGAGACCCCGGCAATGGCCTCTGTGGCCGTCGAACGTTTAACCCCGGTCAGACAACAGGGCAAGGATCAGGGGAGCAAACCTCCCACGAGCTGGTGGGGCCGGGCGGGCGTCGAGTCGCAGGCCCTGGCTTCAGGGCTGGGTTTAGTTCTCAAGTCAGGTCAGTCCAGCGAGCAGCAGATCTCTGGCCTCTCGCCCATCACCTGGCAGGCAGCTAACCAGCCCCAGGAGGTGAGGCTAAGCCCAACTCCTCTTAAAGGGCCAGCGCTCCCGTGACACGCTGTAGGCCGAGGGGCTCATCTGCCTGCCTTACGGACCTCCGGTGACCAGAGAGCAAGTGTGAAAAATCGGGATGGGGGTGGGGGGTAATAGGAGCCTATATAAGAAAAACCCAGAAATCAGGACTGTCCCTATAAAATTGGGACATTTGGTCACCCTATACGGACTCCCCCCCAGCATCCAGGCCCACCCAGCTCTGAGCAGGGGTGCAGTGTTGCCCCCAGCGGCCAGGAGCGTCACCGGGGACCCTGAAATCCAGGACCGAGCCCTGCGCGCCCTTCAGAGAGCTACGCGGCGCCATTGCTGGAGCCGCCCCACGCACGTGCCCTGTGTCTGGGGGCACCAGGCTCGGGAGAGGGGTGGCGTCGGGGGAGAAGCTGGGCTAGCCCCGTCCGTCATTGCCTGGCTCCTCGCACGTTGGGGCTCACCCAAATTTCCACTCTAGCCACACCGCTGCCCCACAGCCCCACCTTTCTAAACCCGGTGCGGGGTGCTGGGAAGAGTCAGGCTCCCCAGACCAACTCGCCGGCTTGGCGGGGGCAGGATCCCCAAAGGGAATCACTGATGGGACACGGCGGAGTTCAGGGTGACAGGCAGGATCCTGTTCTCCGGATGGATTCCGATCGGGCGGCTGGGCTCCGACACCTGGCCAAGAGACGGGGAGGAAAGGGTAGCAGCCAAGGAGGAGGCACTGGGACAAGAGAGGGGCCTGCCGGGGCCCTGCTAGGCCAGGGCTTCTCATGGACGGGGAACCAGAATGGTCCCCAGATGTGCAGAGGGCAGTAAATGGGGAGGAGAGAGCGGTACAGGGCCCCAGCGAGGTGAGAAACCGAGCTGGAAAGAACAGTGTGGGATTTGCCTGGGAAAACGCAGGGAAAGCCCTGCTCTTCACTGGCAGGGAGAGCGGAGAGCTAGGCAGGGGCTGGTACCAACGTGTCCTCACCCCACCCATCTGGGCACCTTCCAGTGGCACACTGCATGGCGTGACCGACATCTGTCAAGGTGTGGTTCATCCTGTCCCCGCGGGGAGAGTCGGGCGTGCAAGGGGCTGGTTTGTTCTGGCAGGATTTGGTTGTTTTAATGCTCATGTCGCGCGGCGTTTCTGGCCGAGGAGGCCGGGGGGAGAATGGACCCCACCTGGCATGTGGAGTGGGGCGGGGATGGTCCTTGGTTCCATGGGGAGCTCATTCCACAGTCTGGGACTGGCCCCCAAGGACCCTCGGTCTTCTGCCCAGATGGGAGAACGTCCCACGGGGCGAGGCGCAAAGCCGTTCTCCATGGTCCCCATCCGGTGCCAGGTGCCCAGCCCCACAAGGTATAATGCCCAACCTCTCCATGCCCCACATAGTGTGCACCCTGCCCCCGCCATGGTCCCCAGCCCCCGGGGTGCTCCATGGTGCTGGAAGAATGGGCTGGGTTTGATCCCGGGAGTCCTGGCCACCGAGTGCTTGAAGATAAGGACCAAGACCTTGACCTTGATCTGGCAGCAAGCGTCTACACCCCCTGGAGCAGAGATACAGCTCGGCTCTGCACCGCCCCGGCGGTTCCCAGGGTGAGCTCCGGCCAGGACTCGGACGAGCAGCTCACTTCACTTCACTTCAGCTCAGTGGGTTTGCAACCCCGGGGCCCTCCGACGACGGGGCCACGCCCCCATTCAAAAATGTTGAGGGATCCGCAAATGAAAAAAGGTGGAAACCCCTGGTTCAGTTTAAACCTGGTCTGAAACTAACCTGAAGTCAGAGCGTCCACACAGCCTGGTGCACTGTGCTGTATCCGTTTAAAATCATACCCGCTTTAAATGGGCCCAACTCTGTGAGGGAGATCTGGGGCATTATCCTGGACTGGGCTGTCTCCCGCTGGGTCCCCTCCACACCTGAGACGGGATCGGCTCATTCCTGGGAGCTCCCTGGGCTTTCCCGACAAGGATCCTGCCCCCTCCCCATTCACCCCTGCCCCATCCTCTGCTCCAGTCCCTTTCCCTTTCTTCCTCGCACTCTCGCTATTTCCCACCTCCCTCTCTTCTCCCTCCTTTCCCGTTCTACCCTTCCCGCCAAGGCGGGTGTGTGTGTGTGTGGGGGGGGGGCTCCAGGGATATCCCGCTGGGAGGGGGAGCCGGGACGCTGGGAGCCAGGAAAATCTCTGGAGGATGGGGGCACTTAGGGGACGGATCATCTCTGAAGCACCCTGGGGGCTGGCCAGCCGCTCAGGACACAAGGGCGGGTTCGGCCCTGAAGCCTTGGCCTGGCCCTGTTCTCAATGGTTAGGGGCAGACTTGGCTCAGTTGGGCTGCGAATGGCTGGCTGGCCAATCAGAGCTCAGGGCTGGGCGCTGCAGGGGGCATGGGGCCGGGCACTGCTCTGCCAGGCTGGGTCCCTGGGGCTGGGGGGCCGGGCACCGCTCTGCCAGGCTGGGTCCCTGGGGCCGGGCACCGCTCTGCCAGGCTGGGTCCAGGGGGCTGGGCACCGCTCTGCCGGGCTGGGTCCCTGGGGCTGGGGGGCCGGGCACCACTCTGCCAGGCTGGGTCCCTGGGGCCGGGCACTGCTCTGCCAGGCTGGGTCCCTGGGGCCGGGCACCGCTCTGCTGGGCTGGGTCTCTGGGGCCGGGCACCGCTCTGCCAGGCTGGGTCCCTGGGGCCGGGCACCGCTCTGCTGGGCTGGGGCTGGGCACCACTCTGCTGGGCTGGGTCCCTGGGGCTGGGCACCGCTCTGCCGGGCTGGGTTCCTGGGGCTGGGGGGCCGGGCACTGCTCTGCCAGGCTGGGTCCCTGGGGCTGGGGGGCCGGGCACCGCTCTGCCAGGCTGGGTCCCTGGGGCCGGGCACTGCTCTGCCGGGCTGGGTTCCTGGGTCTGGGGGGCCGGGCACCGCTCTGCCAGGCTGGGTCCAGGGGGCTGGGCACCACTCTGCCAGGCTGGGTCCCTGGGGCCGGACACCGCTCTGCCAGGCTGGGTCTGGGGGGCCGGGCACCGCTCTGCCAGGCTGGGTCCGGGGGGCTGGGCACTGCTCTGCTGGGCTGGGTCCCTGAGGCCAGGCACTGCTCTGCCATCTGGGTCCAGGGGGCTGGGCACTGGTCTTTTGGGCTGGGTCCCTGGGGCTGGGCATCGCTCTGCCAGGCTGGGTCCCTGGGGCTGGGCACCCTCTGCCGGGCTGGGTCCGGGAGCCAGGCACCCTCTGCCGGGCTGGGTCTGGTGGGCCGGGCACCCTCTGCCATGCTGGGTGTTTCCGGGGCCGGGCACTGCTCTGCCGGGCTGGGTCCCTGGGGCCGGGCATCCTCTGCCGGGCTGGGTCCAGGAGCCAGGCACCCTCTGCCGGGCTGGGACCACAGGGCCAGGCACTGCTCTGCCGGGCTGGGTCCACAGGGCCGGGCACTGCTCTGCCGGGCTGGGTCCCTGGGGCCGGGCACCCCTCTGCCGGGCTGGGTCCCTAGGGCTGGGCACCGCTCTGCCGGGCTGGGTCCCTGGGGCCGGGCACCGCTCTGCCGGGCTGGGTCCCTAGGGCTGGGCACTGCTCTGCTGGGCTGGGTCTGGGGGGCCGGGCACCCTCTGCCGGGCTGGGTCCGGGAGCCAGGCACCCTCTGCCGGGCTGGGTCCACAGGGCCGGGCACCCTCAGCCGGGCTGGGCGCTCCCGGGGCCGGGCACCCTCTGCCGGGCTGGGTCCACAGGGCCGGGCCCCCCTCTGCCGGGCTGGGTGCCTGGGGCCTGGCACCCCTCTGCCTGGCTGGGTCCCTGGGGCCGGGCACCGCTCTGCCGGGCTGGGTCCCTGGGGCCGGGCACCCCTCTGCCGGGCTGGGTCTGGGGCCGGGCATCGCTCTGCGAGGCTGGGTCCCTGGGGCCGGGCACCTCTGTCGGGCTGGGTCCCTGGGGCCGGGCACCGCTCTGCCGGGCTGGGTCCCTGGGGCTGGGCACCTCTGTCGGGCTGGGTCCCGGGGGCCGGGCACCGCTCTGCCCGGCTGGGTCCCTGGGGCCGGGCACCCCTCTGCCGGGCTGGGTCCCTGGGGCTGGGCACAGCTCTGCCAGGCTGGGTCCCTGGGGCTGGGGGGCTGGGCACTGCTCTGCCGGGCTGGGTCCCTGGGGCCGGGCACCGCTCTGCTGGGCTGGGGCTGGGCACCGCTCTGCCGGGCTGGGTCCCTAGGGCTGGGCACTGCTCTGCTGGGCTGGGTCTGGGGGGCCGGGCACCCTCTGCCGGGCTGGGTCCGGGAGCCAGGCACCCTCTGCCGGGCTGGGTCCACAGGGCCGGGCACCCTCTGCCGGGCTGGGCGCTCCCGGGGCCGGGCACCCTCTGCCGGGCTGGGTCCACAGGGCCGGGCACCCCTCTGCCAGGCTGGGTCCCTGGGGCCGGGCACCCCTCTGCCGGGCTGGGTCCCTGGGGCCGGGCACCGCTCTGCCGGGCTGGGTCCCTGGGGCTGGGCACCCCTCTGCCGGGCTGGGTCTGGGGGGCCGGGCATCGCTCTGCGAGGCTGGGTCCCTGGGGCCGGGCACCCTCTGTCGGGCTGGGTCCCTGGGGCCGGGCACCGCTCTGCCGGGCTGGGTCCCTGGGGCCGGGCACCCTCTGTCGGGCTGGGTCCCTGGGGCCGGGCACCGCTCTGCCGGGCTGGGTCCCTGGGGCCGGGCACCGCCTGCCGGGCTGGGTCCCTGGGGCTGGGCACTGCTCTGCCAGGCTGGGTCCCTGGGGCCGGGCACCCTCTGGCGGGCTGGGTCCCTGGGGCCGGGCACCGCTCTGCCGGGCTGGGTCCCTGGGGCCGGGCACCTCTGTCGGGCTGGGTCCCTGGGGCCGGGCACCGCTCTGCCGGGCTGGGTCCCTGGGGCTGGGCACCCTCTGCCGGGCTGGGTCCCTGGGGCTGGGCACTGCTCTGCCAGGCTGGGTCCCTGGGGCTGGGGCTGGGCACTGCTCTGCCGGGCTGGGTCCCTGGGGCCGGGCACCGCTCTGCTGGGCTGGGGCTGGGCACTGCTCTGCCGGGCTGGGTCCCTGGGGCCGGGCACCGCTCTGCTGGGCTGGGGCTGGGCACCGCTCTGCCGGGCTGGGCGCTCCCGGGGCTGGGCATCGCTCTGCCAGGCTGGGTCCCTGGGGCTGGGCACCCTCTGCCGGGCTGGGCGCTCCCGGGGCCGGGCTGCCCCTCCGCCCGGCGGGGCTCGGTGCCCCGGGGCTCTGGCGGCCGGCGGCCGATCCCAATCGCGGCGGTCCCGGTATTGGGGCTCGCCATTCCCCCCCCCCCCCCCCCGCCCCGTCCCCTCGGGCTCCGGTTTCCTTGGCGGAGGCAGATGCTTTCGCAGCCCGGTCCCTCCCCCTCCGGAGCCGCCCGCGAGCCTGCCCCAGCCCCTGGCTCCGCGCCGCCCGCCCCAGCCCCGGAGCAGGCAGCGGGGACCGCGGGTGGCAGCTCGCTGCGCTCTACCTGCGCCGCGCCGGCCCAGGATGCTGCCCCCGTCCCGCACCCAGCTGGGGCTGTTCTTCATCCTGCTCTGCCCCGCCAACATCATCGGGCTCTGGTGGTGAGTAGCCGGGCCCGGGGGTCCCCTCCGCCCCGGCCCCGCGGCCAAGGAGCGCTCACCTCCGGGGCGCGGGGAGAGACCGCGCCGGTGTCAATCCGGAGTCGGACCCGCGCGCCGGGACCCGGAGGTTACACACGGGGGCATCGGGTCAGGGACGTGCTCCGGGAGGGGAGGGGGAAAGTCGGGGCAGCACATCCAGCTTTACAGCGGATTAAATCGTATCCTGCAAAATCGGAAGGGGGGGAGTGGGGCACATAAACCTGCGAAAAGCCGGGCCGGGGCGGGGGGAATTGCCTCTCTTGCCCCATTACTAGGGGCATTACTAGGGCGCTGGGCGCTACAGACTATGGGCGGAGTTTGCCAGCGTTTATCCAGCGGCTGGGGGAATTATTCATGAGTGTCGGGGCAGGTACTCGGGTGTTGGCCGAGTTACTCAGGGTTCCTACAGCTGGTGGGGGAGTTACTCGGGCGTTGAGGGAGTTACTCAGGGTTCCTACAGCTGGTGGGGGAGTTACTCAGGTATTGAAGGAGTTACTCTGGTGTTGGGGCAGTTACTCGGGCGTTGAGGGAGTTACTCTGGTGTTGGGGCAGTTACTCGGGCGTTGAGGGAGTTACTCTGGTGTTGGGGCAGTTACTCAGGGTTCACACAGCTGGTGGGGGAGTTACTCGGGTATTGAGGGAGTTACTCTGGTGTTGGAGGAGTTACTCAGGCATTGAGGGAGTTACTCTGGTGTTGGGAGAGTTGCTCAGGGTTCACACAGCTGGTGGGGGAGTTACTCAGGCATTGAGGGAGTTACTCTGGTGTTGGGGCAGTTACTCGGGTGTTGAGGGAGTTACTCTGGTGTTGGGGGGGGGTTGCTCAGGGTTCACACAGCTGGTGGGGGAGTTACTCGGGTATTGAGGGAGTTACTCTGGTGTTGGAGGAGTTACTCAGGCATTGAGGGAGTTACTCTGGTGTTGGGAGAGTTGCTCAGGGTTCACACAGCTGGTGGGGGAGTTACTCAGGCATTGAGGGAGTTACTCTGGTGTTGGGGCAGTTACTCGGGTGTTGAGGGAGTTACTCTGGTGTTGCGAGAGTTACTCGGGCATTAGGGGAGTTACTTGGGTGTTGGGGGGATTGCTCAGAGTTCACTCAGCTGGTGGGGGAGTTACTCGGGCATTGAGGGAGTTATTCTGGTGTTGGGGCAGTTACTCGGGTGTTGCAGGAGTTACTCTGGTGTTGGGGCGGTTACTCGGGTGTTGCGAGAGTTACTCGGGCATTAGGGGAGTTACTCGGGTGTTGGGGGGGTTGCTCAGGGTTCACTCAACTGGTGGGAGAGTTACTCGGGTGTTGCAGGAGTTACTCGGGTGTTGGGAGGGTTGCTCAGGGTTCACTCAGCTGGTGGGGGAGTTACTCGGGCGTTGAGGGAGTTACTCTGGTGTTGCGGCAGTTACTCAGGTGTTGCGGGAGTTACTCTGGTGTTGGGGCGGTTACTCGGGTGTTGCGGGAGTTACTCGGGCATTAGGGGAGTTACGCGGGCATTGAGGAGGGTTGCTCAGGGGTCACTCAGCCGGTGGGGGAGTTACTCGGGTGTTGCGGGAGTTACTCGGGCATTAGGGGAGTTACGCGGGTGTTGGGGGGGTTGCTCAGGGTTCACTCAGCCGGTGGGGGAGTTACTCGGGCATTAGGGGAGTTACGCGGGCGTTGGGGGGGTTGCTCAGGGTTCACTCAGCTGGTGGGGGAGTTACTCGGGTGTTGCGGGAGTTACTCGGGCATTAGGGGAGTTACGCGGGCATTGGGGGGGGGTTGCTCAGGGTTCACTCAGCCGATGGGGGAGTTACTTGGGCATTAGGGGAGTTACGCAGGCGTTGGGGGGGTTGCTCAGGGTTCACTCAGCCGATGGGGGAGTTACTTGGGCATTAGGGGAGTTACGCGGGCATTGGGGGGGTTGCTCAGGGTTCACTCAGCCGATGGGGGAGTTACTCGGGCATTAGGGGAGTTACGCGGGCATTGGGGGGGTTGCTCAGGGTTCACTCAGCCGGTGGGGGAGTTACTCGGGCATTAGGGGAGTTACGCGGGCATTGAGGGGGGTTGCTCAGGGTTCACTCAGCCGGTGGGGGAGCTCCTCAGGGTTTATACCGGTGGAGCTGGGGTGAGTCCACAGGCAGCTGGAGGCAATGGGCCAAGCAGGGTGTGAGTAACAGCTGTGCAAGAATTTCAGGGTTTGCCCCCCTGGATCGGTGCCTTTGCAAGCCTGGGGCCGTCACGGAGTCCCCTCCCCTCCCTGCCTGCTCCTGTCTTCCCTCCAATAAGTCCACTTTAATTAAAAGCCGGGGACTAGCATGAGGTGACCCCCCCCCCCCGAGTCCGCCCTTGGGCCGGAGCAGCAGGGACACCCCCCCATTTGTAATGGTGCCTGCATCAAAGGCGCAGCCTGCAAGGCGGGATCCTGGCGGGGGTGGGGGATTCGTGACAGGAGCTGCAGCCGGGACCCAGCCTTGGAAAGCCCGGGGATCTGTCGGAACATGAACTATTTCAATCTAGGAAGAATTTTGCCGAGCCCGTCTTTATCCGCTTTTAAGTGCTTGGATTCCAGCCCCCGCCGTGCAGCCCGGGCCATAATTCATGCTCGGAGGCGATTCATCTCCACATTGTCACACTCTCCTGACCCCGAACATAAAGCTCGCCTCCCCCCTCCCTCCCCTTGCCCTCCCAGCCCACCGCTGGGTCCCCTTCGCCAGGAGAGGGCAGGTTGCAGCCCAGACGGTGGCAGGAAAGTTTGGGAGAAACAGATCCTGGTTTAAAGCAGCAGAGCAGCACTGAAGGATCTGGCCCTTTACTCTGTAGCATTTCAGTAGGACCTACTGTATTTGTCTACCGGGGAAGGAGGCGCTCAAGGGACACATTGGAATTTTGCTGCAGGGGATGGTGTACGGGGCACACAGGTATTGGTGAGTATTTGTAAGGGCAGGGTGCACACAGATCCCAGGTATGCAACGGCAAACATTCATTTTCCTGGAGGCAGCCTCTCATGGTGACTGACAGATTTACCTTTTTTCCTCCTGGCTATTTCGCAGTCTGTTGCTTAACGCATCGCTCTATCGCTTGATCTCGGCTTACCCTTATCATCCTAGGCCTAGCAATGCTAGACTTCAGCAGAGCCCCTTGCGCTAGCGATGGCAAACACAAAGCATGCTGGTGCAGCCAGCTCTGGGGAGGAGCGCAGCAGCGTGGAACAGTATTGTCAGGCAGAGTATTTCGGATGGCCAGTGATAAGAAATCCTGAATGCCATTGAAACGGCATGAGGGATAAAGTAGGCAGAGGGTGAACCAGTGGCCCCATTTAAATCAATGGGCATTTACCCAGAAGATGATGACTCCAGCTGGAATTTGGCCAGGACATCAGACTTAGCGCCCATGTTACAGGGGCTTGGACGGTAGCAGGCTGTGGATTTTGTGTCTCATCTAAAAGACGGCTCGTATCATTGCAAGGGGTCGCGGTGTGTGTGTTGGCAGTGCCGGCGTGGGGAGATTAGGGGAGATTGTAGATCAGGGCGAAGGGTCAGCCAATGTTGTTTTTTCGTTGATTTAAAAAAGAAAAAAGATTTTAATTTAAAAATTTAAAATAATTTTAAAAAGATTTAAAAATAATCCAACAGCAAACAACAAAACCCCTCAGCGTAGAGCCCCAAATCGAATGGACACTGATCCACAGCCCATCCCGGGTACTCACTCAGCACTGCAAGGGGAAATCCGTGTGCAGCGAACAGCAGTTGTGTGTGAGACCGGATGCTGGAATAAAACAATCCTCAGGGAGTGTACGTCAGTCTGGCCCTCCAGGGAAGAACCTGCCCCCCCATCGACACTCTGACCATGCTGAGATGAAGCTCAGGCTGAGGGGAGCTTTTCGTGCGACTTGTCCCACCACAATCACCCTCTCAGCCCCCGGGGCCCAGAGATCCAGACGCTGCTGCGGCGTCCCAGCTAAAACATCCTTACTCCCCCCGCCGACCAGGAGAGGGTCGCGGTTCCTGCTGTGGATCTCAGCCTGGACACTCAGAGGAACACCTGGGTTCTCCTCCTCGAATGGCTGTTGAGTTTCAAAGGGCCAGGTCTATACACAGGAGTGATCCTCCCCCACCCCCCACTCCGGACTCCAGCTTGAAGCCTGTGGCAGTCAGGTGATTAGTGCCCCGGAGGGCAGGTTCCGGCTTTGGCAGCGCATGTGCCGGGTGCGTGGCCACGGTGGGGTTCTCGGGGCTGAGTTTATCCTCTGGATGGGTTGATAGTGCTTTGTGGGAAGGCAGCGTGGTCCGGACTAGCCTGTGGCCTATTTCTGCCCCAGACCTGCGCGAGCCCCCGCCCCACTCGGTGTCTCTGTTTCTCCTTCCATCATTTCTCTGCCCGGGGTATTTACACTAGAATCCCTTCAGGGCGGTGACTGTCTGTCCAGCCCCTAGCACAGGGGCATTGATCTTGGCTGGCTACTGTGACCGTGGACAATGGTTTAGCCAGGCCAGAAAATGAAGGCCCCAGGGCTTTTCTCCCACTGCCAGGCGGCCTGCCCCACTCTCCCCTGGCTGATGAAACACAGGGGAAATGGGAGCATGTTTTAAAAAAAAGTGTGTCCCCCCCAAGACACAGTTTGCTTTCAAGACAGTGGGAGAGGCCACCCAATGAAATCAACATGGGCTGAGCCAGTCGTCAGACAGGAGCTGTCTGTCTCGCTGCCTCCTGCTGTCACAATCCCGAGGTGCAGCGCCCCCCGGCTTGAAGCGGTTTCCATCACAGACAGGGTTTGTGGTTTGGTTCGGCGGCTCTCAGAGCCCCCAGCAGCCCTGACTTGCAGTGGGATTTTACCAGGGCCAGCGAGCAGGCCCGGAACTGCACCGGAGCGACAGCAGAGACTGGTCCCTACCGTCTTTGAAAGGGGTGTTTTACCTTCAGTCCCATCCCGCGCCGGGTCTCGTTCGCGGGAGGCCGCAGGGCCGTCCCAGGGCCGTGCAGGAGGCGAGCGGTCGGGGCAGGTTTCTCCTGACAAAATGAAGCAAAGCACTCTGGGTAACTCCGACTAACTAGAACAGGTCCCCCGGCGAGGGGGCAGGCGGCGTGGGGAAAAGGTTCCCCTTGTTCTCCGGCTCACTTCCCCCCCTTCCCTTCAATGGCGATTTCTTCTGGGCCCGCCAGAGCGGCAGCTCCCTGAACTCTGCAGGTCACAGAGAGGTCAGTCATGATGGGGTTAATTATAGGTGCTCCCAGGTGCAGGAGAAAGGGAGCGCCGGGGCCGGACTCGGGCTGCGCCGAATGATCTCATGTACCAATGCTGGACAGTGAGCCCAGCAGGGAACCTTTCACCATCGGGAACATTTCAACCCCTCTGTCCCCCCGTCCTTGCTCACCCTGGCTGAATCCTCCCCTCCTGCAAACCAGCCCCTTCGTCTCTCGCTCTCCCCCCGGTTCTCTCTGGCCTGCTCCTTTACCTGCTGCAGCGCACACTGGACTGGATTCTGCGCCGTCCCCCCTGGTGTAAACCCAAAGGTGCGACTTCAATCAGCGCAGGCGCTGCAGATCGGTGACCCCGCTGGAACATCCCCACTCCATCGCTGGGTCACCTGGACCATCGCACGCGTGCGAGGCTGTACTGGGTTCTGGAGATCACTAGGAAGGGCAGGGCGGGGGCCATGGGGAAAGTCACAAGACACGTGAACTTGGTTTTTCAGTAGCTCAGAAAAGGTTCAATTTGGGCTTAGGGCAGGACTCGGATCAGTTCTTATTTTATCCAAGCCCCTTTCTTTGGCCCATAATGTACATGTCAAATACCTGTGTTCATGTACACGCCTTCTACACGCTACCACAGTCACCTGTCTCAGATAAGGATCGATCCATTTGTTTCCCCTGCACACGTTGCCCCAGCTCCCATATTTCTTCTCTCTCTCACACGCAGATTCTCCACTTCCGAGTCCTGCAGACAGACAAACACAGGTGTACACAGAAGAGCTGCAACCCCCTAGTTAAAGCTGCCCCAAGTGTGCTTGGTCCAAATTCGGCTCTCGTTTACATGAGGATAAATCAGGACCAGGTCCACTGGAGTGAATTCTGATCTGGATCCAGAGCAACGCAGCACCATCTGCACCCAGTTTAGAGTCACTCATAACTTTACAGCACTTTCAACCTCAGGCTGAGATTTCCCAGGCCTGCTCTTAGCCTGGGGGTGAAGTCCTGGGGAAATGTTGATTCTGAGAAAGAAACACACTTCCCATTGGATCCGAAAATCCTGGTGATCTGCTTTTAAACAGCTCTGCCCTTAGGAGTATTGTGTTCGGGCCTTCACTGTGCTGGGTGCTGCACAGCCCTGGAATAACAGCCGGGGCTCGCAGCAGGTTGGCTGGAGCTGAAATTAGTCTGGGGAAAAGCTTTGGAGCGTTGTGGTTCACTCGGGTTGTGATGTACAAGCGTGTGTTGAGAACTAGGCAAACAACGCTTTTGCTGCTCCAAAAGAGGGCAGAGTTAAGGTTATACTCAGCAAGGTCAGCATTTCTTAGCTTCCATGCTAAGTGATGTTGTCTTAGCAGAGCGCGGTGTGTGCCGCCTACCTGTGGCCATGACATAGCTATGAGACCCAACAGGGCCATGTGACAGGCTTTGCTACATCCTTTCCCAGTGGGTCATGCCCCTGGGACTCTCTAACACTGCCCACTAATCTGTCTCCACTGGGACGACTTTCAACGCACCCGGGCTCTGTGCAGCGGCGGATCTCGCCCTCACTACCTGGTGATCCTGCTGGGCTGGAAAGGGGGCTTCAGACCACTGGGAAAGGGACGTTCCTGGCTTCGCAGTGGGACGCAGTGGGCTTGCGTCTAGCCCTGCAAATCCCAAGCAAGATGGCCCAGCAGTCTAGAAAAGCGACTGTCGGCCCCTTCTGGAGGCACTGCGAAGCCCTGCACAGCTGGACTCAAGGCAGCTCAGGCGCCGTATTGATTCTCTGTATTCCAGTAGAGCCTGGAGCCCCCAGCCCAGGCCAAGCTGCCGTTGTGCTGGGTGCTGCACGGACCCGGGCCCAGAGAGCGGCCAGGCGAGACAGGCGAAGGGCGTGGGGAGAAAGGAAGGATTCTCCCCATTTCACAGGTCGGGAACCAAGGAGCAGAGTCCATGACATCTGCAGGGCCACGGGCAGACTGAGGCCTGGCGTGCCAGTCCGCTGCCTAAGCTGTGAGCTGAGCCGTCCTCTCTCCTGCAAGCGTCAGCGCCATTGTACACGGGCCTCCCTGTGAGTGGCATGGCCGGGCACCTCTCACACGGCACAGGAGGTCACAGCCAGAAGGGTCCGTGCGGAGCCACTCGCCTGACCTCCTGCACCCACTGGGGGTGTGCTAGTGTCGTGGGGGGCGGGGGGCTGGTAGATACAGACTCGCACTCACGCCAGCAGGTCCAGTTAAGAACGCCGCCATCGTCAAACCCACAGACCCGATACCACGGTGAGGGGCAACTTAATACAACCCCTCGATGGAGCCAGGCCAGCTGGGAGACCTCACTACACACCCTTTCCCGAGGCAGGGCACAGCGGAGGAGGCGATCCCAGGCCGGCAGCCCCAGTTGGTGAATTCCACCTTGGCCGCACTAGCTAAGGGTTGGGAGGGTTGTCGCCGGGTCCTGGTGTCCAGCCGTTCTCCACACACAGTCCCGCTGGCAGCACCTGGACCCTAGAGGCCCCGAGCGTCCATCCTGCTGCGGGCTGCTGAGCTCGCAGGTTAGCATGCCGGGCGGCAGAGCGGGCGAGGGCGGATCAGCGCCGGAAGGAGGGGGAACGGACGCAGCGTGATGCCCAGGGGGTAGGCGGGTGTGTTGTCCCTTTTCTTGGGTCCAGCCCATGACAAACCCCGTGCCCTGTGCCCCCTGGACTAACACCGCTCCCGGCTTATGCCAAGCTTCCGCACACGGAGCACGACCATCACCGTCGCCCTCTCCTCTGGACACGGCCCATCGGAGGCGCGAGGTGTGTGTTGCCCAACCTGAGTCACCGGGCGACTCCCGGCCTCCGCTTCCTCACCCTCTGCTCCTTATTAGTCTCTTACCCTCCGCCTGGCATCGTCTCCTGTTCCCACACACGCTCGTCAGGGCGGGGCTGCTGGCCTGGCACGTGGGCTGTAGCGTGCCCAGCGCACGGGCGGGTGCTGAATAAATACCCAATGGAATTGCTGAGAAAGGGACCAGCCCCCCGGCCATCGTGCAGCCGAGCTCCCTGGACTCAGCTCCTTTCACCTCTCCTCCGGAGGCAGCCGCTCCAAGCCCCGCTTGGCAGGAGCTCTGGGGTGACGGAGTGCCGAGTGGGGAGGATCGGGCGCCAGCCGGAGGCCCCGCAGAGCCCTGTACGGAGCGGCTCTGCACCCTCCTGTATCCATCTGAAAGGACAGGGGCAGATGGGAACCTGGCCAATCTGGGGCCAGCTAAGGACCCCAACTCTTGGGGAAAGTGGAGCCCCGCAACCCCGTTCATCTAGGAGGAGAGGAAGATTGTGATCATTGGCACATGGTTTGGGGACGAGCCGCGGGAGGATGGACTGTCACTGTCACCACGGGCTTCAGTATCCCCGTCGGCCAGCTGGGCACGAGGCAGGCGTCTCTCTGTCCTGTTACTCACTTGCACGTGTCCTCCTGCTTTGCACGAGCAGCCAGGGTCCACGTGCACCATGCTCTCCCGGGGGCGTTTTGTGAGCGGGGGTCGGCGGAGAGCAGGAAAACAGACGGGATCTGAGAAGGGTCCATCCAGCCCCGTGCCCAGCCCCAGCCTCTTCAGAGCAACAGGCCCTCACCTGCCCCTTTCTGGAACAAACTGCCTGGGTGGGGGGGGGCAGGTTCCTCCTAAGCCCATAAAATGGGAGACCCACGACTGACGCTGGAGGGACTGTCCCACTGGTCATCGGTTTTATCTCATCTGCGTTTGGATCTGCTCTTCAATCCCACTAAGCCCTTGGCTTCCCTGATAACCTGTGGAACTCACTGCCACTAGGTAAGCACCAGTGTGAAAATATCAACCCTTTTATCTACTTTGAATTTGGTGCCTCTCGCGTTCATTGCATGTTCCCTTGTTCTCTCAGGAGAGAGAGTGAATAGCACCCCCTGATCTGCCTTTTCTAGCATCTAGAAGATGCATGTTCTAGTGGGTTTGAGAGGGTGAGCCTGTGATCCAGGACTCTGAGTTCTAGTCCTTGCTTAGGGTGAAGGTATTCTTCCCAGAGTGCTTAATCCATAGGATTAGGAGCCCCTGACGTGCTGCGTGATTTTATTCAAATCACTAAAATTGCCCTGTGCCTCAGTTTCCCCCTCCACAGAATGGGGGCAATAATGCTCAAGCCACAGGGCTTAAGTGATGACTATTTGTGAAGAGCTTCAAGCGTCTCAGACGGAAGGCGCTATTGGCAGGAGCCGCTGGATTTTAGTCCAAGTGATGATTTGCCGTGGGATGAGTCACCGGCCACATGACTTTGCAGCCAGTTGTGTAAGTGCACGCACGTGACCTGCAGTGAGCCATATTCCCCACAACTGCCTTGCGTGTAGAGAAATGCAGCTGACAGCGCGGTCCCTACGTTGAAGAGCACATGGGAGCGAGCCACAGCAATTCCAGAGGGCTCCTTGCAGGCCGACGGGGCTTCTGAACCGCCGGACGCAGCCCAGGGGACGGTCAAACCAACCCAGCCTGCTGTGATGCCAGCTTGGGCTCCCCAGGCTCCTCCCCCATCTCAATGCAATTAGACCCGTTGGCCACGCCCCCCTCTCCCCTCGTCCGGCGCTATGACCAGAGGGGGCGAGGAGACCCAGCAGGGGTCTGTGACGCCGGGCGCTGGCTGCAGTCTCGGCGCTGCCGGGGTGGAGGGTTCTCCAGGGAGCTGGGGCGGCAGGAGCAGAGGAGCCACCTTCAAGGGAGGAGGGCAAAGCGGAAGCCATCAGAGCCCCCTATGTGATGGGAGGGGACCCGATTGTCCCGGGTGGGCCCAGCTCCACCAGCGTCCCCATCACTCTGGCCTGGAACTCCAGGGACTTGTCTGTGGCACATCCCGGCCTGGCCAGGCCTCGCTGCTGCTTCTCCACAAGATGAGCCTGTGCCGTCCGGCCCCAGACGTCTTTGGGTCCCCCCTTGGCTCCCTAGGAACTGCACCTGGTAGGGGCCCGGATCGCCTTCCTCCCGCAGCACTGCAGCCAACGGCCTTCCCCTTCAAACCCCTTCCCTGGCTCCCCCATCCCCCCAGCCTCGCTCAGATATTCATCCGCTTCTCCACCACCACCCCAGGCCTTGTCCCCGGTGGCCCCTCTCGCCAGACGCCTGCCTGAATGTGGCACCTCTCTCCTCGCCTAGACTCACGTCTGCCACGTGTCCACCAGCCGTTAGCCAGCTGCTCTTGCCACGGGTCGATTGTCCGCAGACCTGGCAGCAGCACCGACAGCGCCGGTTGCCTGCCACTTGCATTTTCAGACCCTGCCTCAGTTGCTTATCACTCTGCCAGATGTTACCGAGTCTGGCTGGAAGTTCTCCACGCTGGGCGTCTGCTTCCGGCTGAAATTTTGGGGAACGTTTTAGCAAGAAATGACTCAGCCGGTGCCAAGCACAAGATCAGAGGGTTAGACTAAGATTGCCCCATTTCACAGACAATTCTTGGAGCTGTTTGGTTGAGATGCGCTAACGCCTCCATGCTTTGGAGCAGGGGCTTGCAATTTGGTGGGGGTGGGGGGAGAGAATGTGCCTTGGTGTCAGAGATCTGCCTTTTGCCATCGTGGCGAAAATCCACCAAACTTTGGTCCAGACTTTGAAAAGAAACCTGTTTGCACATGCTCGGTAGAGACTTGTTAGCATTTGACAGCTAAATTCTCCGAAGAGTCCGTCTGCACTGAGCATGCTCCAGCCCCGTGGCTCCTACACCAGACCAGAGAGCCCAGACACCGGCCCCACAGTGCGCCTGAGCACGCTCCAGCCCGGGCTGCAGGGCTGAGCAAGACTTTCCCTGCAATTGCTCCTCTCGGCCGCTGTGGTGCTGGGGCTCAGAGACGGTGCCGGCCGTGCAGAGTGGCGAGGGGCGGAGACAGGCTGCAGCGGGGTATGGGGGAGGGATAGCTCAGTGGGTCGAGCATTGGCTTGCTAAACCCAGGGTTGTGAGTTCAGTTCCTGAGGGGCCATTTAGGGATCTGGGGCAAAAATCTGCCTGGGGATTGATCCTGCTTTGAGCAGGGGGTTGGACTAGATCCCTCCTGAGGTCCCCTCCAACCCTGCGAGTCTATGAGTCTGTGCTGGAGAAGGAGGCAGCCCCACTCAAACGCAGCAGGGACTGGGGCTGGGGCATAGGGTTGATTGGGCCAGGCAGCCCGGGCTAGGGAGAAACTGGGCATGATGGGGCTGGGGCATTGGCTGGGGCAGGCTCCTGGGGCCGGTCGTCTCGAGTTCCCAGCTCACGGCCTGTCTCGTCCCGCAGACGCACCAGCAGCCTGCGCTCTGGCCTGCCCTGGCTGTGGGCTTTGCGGCCTCGGCACCGTTCTTCTCCTGGCGGTTGTGTTGTGCGGTCGGGTGAGCCGGGCTAAGCAGATTGCAGGCCCCTCCCCTACTCTCTCTGTTCGTTCGTGAGCTGGCTGGGGCAGGGACCGTGTCTTCCCAGGCTGCCTATGGCGCTGCTGGGCAATGAATAAATATTTGTGTGTGTGCTTGTCAGGAGTGACACCCCCCCGCAAGAGATCTGGCTGGATTAGGGGGAATTTAGCATTCACGAGAGACGTACCGCTCCCCACACAGCTCTGCCAGTGCCCCTCACTCCCGACCCGCAGCCCCTGCTAGCCCAGCCCTCTCCCCACACACACACTTGACAATGTACCAACTTCCTGACCTGCTGTAGCAATAGCGTCCAACACTCGGGAGTCCCTGAGCAGATATGGGGAAATAGTGCCCAGCTGCCGGGGGGTGGGCGATTTCTGCTGGGGATGAGGCTGGGACCCTCTGGCGCCAATTGTGACCAAAGTTGCGGTGAGAAGCCTGCACCCGAGCTGCAGTGCTAGTTCCCGAGCCGCGGGGCTAGTTCCCGAGCCGCGGGGCCACTTCCCAAGCCGCGGGGCTAGTTCCCGAGCCGCAGGGCTAGTTCCCGAGTCATGGGGCTAGTTCCCGAGCTGCAGGGCTAGTTCCCGAGCCGCGGGGCTGGTTCCCGAGCCGCGGGGCTGGTTCCCGAGTCATGGGGCTAGTTCCCGAGCCGCGGGGCTAGTTCCCGAGCCGCGGGGCTGGTTCCCGAGCCGCAGGACTAGTCCCCTAACCTCCGTCAGCCCCTCGTCCCTTGATGGCCGAGATCCCCATGTGCTGAGCACAGCCGGGGCCTAGGAGCAGGGAGGATCAGTCTGTGCTTTGCAGCTCAGCCTGGAGTGTTGTCCCCGCAGAACTCCCCGAGTGCCCGAACTCGTCCCATTGGCTTCAGCGGGCCCCTCGCTGGGCTGCCTCAGCAGCGGGATAAGAACCAGGAGGCGGCTCGGGTTAGCAGCCAGCTGTGCCTCAGTTTCCCCCTCTGTGCCAGGCATGACGATGCTTTCAGCGCCTTGGGTCATTGGCACAAGTTACCAGGGGGCCTGGGGGATTCTCTGACCTTTATAACCCCAATGGGACGTGTGTCCAAGGGATCTGCTCCAGGAATGACTTTGGGGCAGTTCTGTGGCCGGTGTCGTACAGCCGGTCAGTCTAGATGATCACCAGGGTCCCTCTGGCCTGGGAATCTCGGGCTCGGTGCTGAACCAGTGACGGGGCCCAGGAACGGCAGGGAGTGGGGTCAGTCCTTCAAAGGGAAAAACGGGCCGATGACCATGTACGGCGCAACACCAACATCCCCAGCTGCTTCCTGGCAGAGCCAAAACCCCAGGCAAAAACCAGCCGAGTTGCCGGATTTTGTTCCCCTCAATGCCCCCTGCAGGGCACGAGATCCACTTTCACGCCCCAGCCTGTGTTTGCGTTGCTGTGAGCTGTGACGCAGCTGCCGCCTTCTGCCCCAGAGGTCGCTGCATCTCTCCGGTGGTGATCAGTGCTCGGTAAGCGCCCAGGACAGAGAGGTCGCTCGGCAGCTTGTGCACAGCGACAGGAGCTAACGCTGGCGGTTCTGGTGAGTGAAGCAGCCGGGCAGGGCCCAAGCCAAGAACAGGAGCTGCAGCGGGGGGGCTTGGCAGGGCCTGGCGGGGCCGTTCCCCTGCTCCCAGGGCATCATCCCAGCCCCGCTCATTCCTGAGCGGGTTCCCTCACCGGGGCAGGGGGAGGAGTGGCTGAGAGGCGGGGGCGGGACACGGTAATTACAGATCCCCCCGGGTTCGGAGGGGAACAAGCTCAGGCAGACCAGGCTGCGGCGGAGGAGCCCTCGCCAAAGCAGTAGCAGTTTGGCAGCATTTTTCTCGCCCTCCTGCAAGCGCCCCCCCACCCAAAAGGAAAACAACTCGCTGGAGCCCAGCGAGATCCCCTTGCGAGAGGCAGGAGCCCAGCGGAAATGAACACTGCAGCACGGCTTATGCCGGGGCCGTCTGGGCAGCGGGAGGGAAGGCACGGCCTGAGGAGGGGGGGAAGGCAGGCAGTGGGGCAGCTGAGCAGAAGGGGGGCAGTCCTGGGCTCTGCACTAAGGGCCGGGGGTAGGCAGGCCAGAGGCCCGAAGCCCCCAGCGCTTGCTGGGCCGTGCATTTCCCGGCCCCTCCGGCCCAGCAGGCCGGGGTGAGCTGCAGTTCGGCATTTGATCCAACGGCCCTCGGGCTTGTTCCTCATTTTTCGCTGAGTACAAAGAGTCCTCGCTTAATGAAAGTCCGGGCCCCCCGGCTCCGCCAGCCACGCCTCAGAGAGACCCTGCCAATCCCCAGAGTAGCTGACCCCCGCGCCCCCCGGCACTCTCTGGAGCGGTGCAGCTCTGGGGACGTGAAGCCCAGAGAGGCACTCTCTGGAGCGGTGCAGCTCTGGGGACGTGAAGCCCAGAGAGACCGCGGCCTGGAGAGGAATGGGAAGGTGCAGCTTGTGGGTCTAGTGCAGAGTCAGGGGATGGAGTCCTAGTCCGGGCTCAGAAGCCACAGGCCGAGGGTGGTACACGATAGGGCAGACCTGAGGGCCTCACTCGCCCTCTGTGTGCCTCAGTTTCCCCGTCTGGGAGCCCTGGGCTGTGATACCCTTGCCCCGTGTTGGGGAGCTGGGGTCACTGTGAGAGAGGCTGGGAGCGCGTTGTGATCCTTGGAGAGGGCAGGGTACCGCAAGCGGGTCTGTCCGCACACTGCTGCGCTCTGCTGGATGGAATCAGAACGGTGCCACCGTGGGTCATGGGCCCTGCGCACGGGGAGTCGCTAATGCAGGAGAGACGCTCATACAAGACACTAGTCCTCAACGGCAGCTGCCCGGGTTCTATAACCCAAGAACTAAGCTCTAGCCCTCGTCCTGCCCGGGCACCCCGTGGAGGAGTCAGGGTGAACCACGTCACCCTCCCACAGGCCTGTACAGCACTGGTGAGAGGCAGCGGCCACACTCCACCCCGGAGGTGGCTGCATTTTACTGAGCGCAGGAGTGACGGTTAGTTTGTGGAGCACATTGGGGGTCTTTGGATCCCTAGCGAGGGAAGAGCAGCCCTGCCTTTGGCAGTTAAAGGAGCTAGAGATGTATAGACATTGGCCAGACCCCACCCCGGGGGACTCAGCAGGTTCTTACCTCTCTGGCGCTGGGTGGGGCCATGCCTCAGTTTCCCTGCTGGGCCCCTGGTCTGCAAGTTTGTGCCTCAGTCCTCCAGCCAGAGGGCAGCTGCTCCCCTTCCAGGGCAAGGAGACACTCTTTGAGTGTCCCCACCCACAGCATTCACCCCACTGAGGCAGGCATCCCGCAGACATCCCCTCCCGGCCCCATCCCCAGCACTTGTCTAGGAGCCCGGGGCCTCCCTCTGCGCCAGCCCTCACCCACCATGTCATGGCCACAGCTGCCCCCCAGCCGGTGCTACCCACCAGTGCAGGTCTAACCCTGCCCCCTGCCCCAGGGGTGCCCCAGGGCTCCCTGACCCACCCCAGCTGGCCCTGGGCCAGGCCGTACTCCCAGTCTCGGCTTGTGCCTGCTCTTGCCTGGGCAGACCAAGGAGGTTGCATTAGGTAGCTCTGCAGTCACCTGCTCCCCTGGACCCTGCCACCCATCAGTCCCTGCGGACTACATCCCCCACAATGCCCTTGTTCTGGGCCCTGGCCTCTGGGCTCCCTTAAAGGGGCCCTGTAGACAGGGGCGGCTCCAGGCCCCAGCACGCCAAGCGCGTGCCTGGGGTGGCAAGCCGCGGGGGGCGCTCTGCCGGTCGCCGCGAGGGTGGCAGGCAGGCTGCCTTTGGTGGCTGCCTGCGAAGGGTCCGCTGGTCCCGCGGCTTCGGTGGACCTCCCTCAGGCTGCTGCCGAATCCGCGGGACCGGGGACCTCCGGCAGGCTGCTGCCGAAGGCAGCCTGCCTGCCGTGCTTGGGGCGGCAAAATCCCTAGAGCCGCCCCTCCCTGTAGACCCGGCTGGAGGGGTCGAACTGACAGTAGAGGGGTGGGGTGGGGGGAGCAGATGCAAGGACAAATGCAGCCTGAGAATGCGAGAGACCGAACCTGTGCCACTGTCTTCCCCAGGGATGGGGCAGGAGCTGTCAGCCCAGGCCTGGCCATAGCCCCGGGGAGGGCCAGCCCTGCCCTGGCTCTGGGGACCCCCACGGCCTTTTCTCTCTCCCAGGCTGAGGGATTGTTCCGTGCACCGGTCCCTGCCGGCGGGGCGGGGGCTGAGCCGGCTCAGGACTCCCAGTCCAGCCTGCTGAGGGAAGAGAAGGGGGAAACTGTGGGGGCTGTTGAAGCCAGAGCCCACAGGGCCACAGTGTGATGCTTATGGGGCATTGGCTTGGCCACAGGTGGGCACAGAGTCCTGGGGGGCAGAGAGATGGGAGGTGGAATCCTGGGTCGTCTATAGCCGGGCGTCCTCGTCTTCTCCACCCTGCGGCCTCCCGCCTGGGTGGGTCATGAGTGAGGATCGAACCTGGGACCTCTCCAGCTAAGAGCAGGAGTTTCTAGTGCCTGCGCTGAAAGGATAGTGAGAGCAGGAACACAGAGCAGCCATGGGGTGGGGGTATGAATGAGGGTCACCCCTCCCCTCCCCACTGACCCCCGGCCCCTCCTGGGATAGATACAGGCTGGGCAGAGCTTGGTTTGTATTTCTGTAATTTCAATGGGTGATATCGATATTTATTTTTAATTGATTCAAACTGGCACAGCTGCAGGACGTTACGGAGGGTCAGACACCGCCGGGGCTGGGGGAGGTAAGGAGGGGAGCCAGACCAGAATTAGTTAATGGCAGTAGATGGTGAAGCCTTGTTCTGGTGAATTTCAAGTGCTACTGGCGGGTTGTGTGAAATTGACGTTTATCGACATTCACCCCTAAAAAATCGAATCCTTCCCAACCCGGTTATACCGTTGGCAGAGTCTCCCGCTCTGCACTCTGGACACAGAGCAGGGAGGCCTGGACGGGTTTGTGGGGCCGTGCTCAGGGCCTGGGAAGGAGCGGAGAGCAGAGGGCTGGGGCAGGCAGTCGGGGGTCCCCCTGTGCCCGTCTCCATGTCGGACCCTGGGCTGCTGCTTGGTGTGAACGGGCACCATGATTCCAAGCTGCCACACCTGGCTTATTCCACCCACCCCCACCCCGAAGAGCCTCCTGTCCTGACCCTCAGAGGAGGCGAATCAATAATAAATGGTCCCTGAGTCCCCCGCCTCGGGCAGCCGTGGTACCAGGAGCCGGATCCCTCCCGCTCACACACACCCGGGCTGCAGCATCCCTTGACCTTGTCGCTGGAGGCGATGCTGGGGCATCGGGAGGCTAGCCTGGGAGTGGGGAGGAACTTGGAGAGCAGCCAGGGGGCTTCCCGGGGCTTTATCGGCAGGCAAGGTCGTTCAACTCTTCTCCCACAAGGTAAACAGAGAACAGCCCCGGCTGCAAAAGCGCCTCCCTCCCCCGGGGAGGAGACATTCCAGGAATGTGCGGCACGCTGCAGCCCGCCCCGGGCACTGCCACCCTGGGCCGGGGCTGAGACGCCGTGGAATCAAGGGCTGGGAGGTAGAAGTGCCCGCCCCTGGCACGTTGTATTAGCACCGTGGTGCCTGTGCACACCCGGTGAGACACAGCCCCTGCCCCGAAGAGCTCATGAGCTAAATAAAGCAGGCAGGCAGAGAGTGGGAGGGGAAACTGAGGCACAGAGTGGGGCCAGGACTTGCCACAGGCAGAGCGGGGACTTTTGCTGATACTCAGCCTGGTACAGTAGCCACTGAGCCAGGCTGCCATGTAGCATGCCCTGCTTGCTGCTTTGCCCTGGCAGGCAGCGTGTCTGAGCACGTGGCCCGGCACAGCTCTGCCAAGAGAGGCGGGGCCAGCTGCGGATCTCAGCAATGCTGGTGTAAATCCAGGGCACTGCTAGGAATGAGTCTTGATCCGTGATCCAGCCACAGTCGTGCCAGGTGCAGTCTGGAGCCAGAACAAGGAGAACTGCGCTGCAGTGACTCCGGAGTGTCACAGTGAGAACAGGGTCAGGCCCTCGCCGGCTGCTTTCCTCTTGGGATCGTGGGGGAAGCCGAGGCAGAGTCATTCCTGGTGTAACGCGGTGTGACCTGGGAGGATTGAATCATAGACTCATAGACTTTAAGGTCAGAAGGGACCATTATGATCATCTAGTCTGACCTCCTGCACAACGCAGGCCGCAGAATCTCACCCACCCACTCCTGTATCAAACCTGTGTCTGAGCCATTGAAGTCCTCAGATCGTGGTTTAAAGACCTCAAGGTGCAGAGAATCCTCCAGCAAGTGACCCGTGCCCCACGCTGCAGAGGAAGGCGAAAAACCTTCAGGGCCTCTGCCAATCTGCCCTGGGGGAAAATTCCTTCCCGACCCCAAATGTGGCCATCAGCTAAACCCTGAGCATGTGGTCAAGACTCACCAGCCAGAGGCTCACCAGCGGGCGGGCCAGCCGGGCCGGGCCGGCCGGGGGGGGCGGCGGGGAGGGGCGGATTTTGCTCCGCATGCTCCCGGCGGCATGCCTGCGCGGTCCACCGAGCCCGGACAAGCGGCGGCTGCCTGCGCGGGCGTGGCGCCCGCTTCCGCGGCTCCGGCTCCGGTTGAGCTCCGCGCGGCTGCGGCGCAGCCGTCCGCTCGTCTCCGCCCGGACCTGCCCGCGGGGGCGCGCGAGGCTCCCACCCGAGCCGCGCGCCCCCAGGATGATGGATGCGGGAAAGAGGGACCCGCCCGGACTGGGGGGGGAGGCGGCGGCGCAGCGCTCCGCGCTGCTTGGGGCAGCCTACTTTGTAGAGCCGCCCCTGTCACCAGCCAGCACCCAGGAAAGAATTCTCTGTAGTAGCTCAGATCCCATCCCACCTAACACCCCATCACAGACCACTGGGCATATTTACGTGCTGATAATCAAAGATCAATTGCCAAAATGAGGCTATTCCATCATACCATCCCCTCCATAAAGTTATCAAGCTTAGTCTTAAGCCAGATGTGTCTTTTGCCCCCACTGCTCCCCTTGGAAGGCTGTTCCAGAACTTCACTCCTCTGATGGTTAGAAACCTTCGTCTAATTTCAAGTCTAAACTTCCTGATGGCCAGTTTATATCCATTTGTTCTTGTGTCCACACTGGTACTGAGCTTAAATAATTCCTCTGCCTCCCTGGTATTTATTTATCCTTCTGATATATTTATAAAGAGCAATCATATCCCCCCCCTCAACCTTCTTTTGGTTAGGCTAAACAAGCCAAGCTCGTTGAGTCGCCTTTCATAAGGCAGGTTTTCCATTCCTCGGATCATCCTAGTTGCCCTTCTCTGAACCTGTTCCGGTTTGAATTCATCCTTCTTGAACATGGGAGACCAGAACTGCACACAGGATTCCAGATGAGGTCTCACCAGTGCCTTGTATAACGGTACTAACACCTCCTTATCTTTACTGGAAATACCTCGCCTGATGCATCCCAAGACCCCATTAGCTTTTTTCACGGCCATATCATATTGGCGGCTTATAGTCATCCTGTGATCAACCAATACTCCGAGGTCCTTCTCCTCCTCTGTTACTTCCAACTGATGCGTCCCCAGCTTATAACCAAAATTCTTGTTATTAATCCCTAAATGCACGACCTTGCCCTTTTCACTATTAAATTTCATCCTATTACTATTACTCCAGTTTACAAGGTCATCCAGATCTTCCTGTAGGATATCCTGGTCCTTCTCTGTATTGGCAATACCTCCCAGCTTTGTGTCATCCGCAGACTTTATTAGCACATTCCCACTTTGTGTGCCAAGGTCAGTAATAAAAAGATTAAATAAGACTGGTCCCAAAACCGATCCCTGAGGAACTCCACTAGTAACCTCCCTCCAGCCTGACAATTCACCTTTCAGTACGACCTGTTGTAGTCTCCCCTTTAACCAGTTCCTTAGCCACCTTTCAATTTTCATATTGATCCCCATCTTTTCCAATTTAACTAATAATTCCCCATGTGGAACCGTATCAAATGCCTTACTGAAATCGAGGTAAATTAGATCCACTGCGTTTCCTTTGTCTAAAAAATCTGTTACCTTCTCAAAGAAGGAGATCAGGTTGGGTTGGCACGATCTACCTTTTGTAAAACCATGTTGTGTTTTGTCCCAGTTACCACTGACCTCAATGTCCTTAACTACTTTCTCCTTCAAAATTTTTCCCAAGACCTTACATACTACAGATGTCAAACTGACAAGCCTATAGTTACTCGGATCACTTTTTTTCCCTTTCTTAAAGATAGGAACTATGTGAGCAATTCTCCAGTCGTACGGTACAGCCCCTGAGTTTATTGATTCATTAAAAATTCTTGCTAATGGGCTTGCAATTTCATGTGCCAGTTCCTTTAATATTCTTGGATGAAGATTATCTGGGCCCCCTGATTTCGTCCCATTAAGCTGTTCGAGTTTGGCTTCTACCTCGGATGTGGTAATATCCACCTCCAGATCCTCATTCCCATTTGTCATCCTACCATTATCCCTGAACTCCTCATTAAAGACTGAGGCAAAGTATTTATTTAGATATTGGGCCATGCCTAGATTATCCTTAACCTCCACTCCATCCTCAGTGTTTAGCGGTCCCACTTCTTCTTTCTTTGTTTTCTTCTTATTTATCTGGCTATAGAACCTTTTACTATTGGTTTTAATTCCTTTGCAAGGTCCAACTCTACATGGATTTTAGCCTTTCTCACTTTATCCCTACATGTTTTGACCTCAATAAGGTAGTTTTCCTTGCTAATCCCTCCCATCTCCCACTCCCTGTAGGCTTTCTGCTTTTTCTTAGTCACCTCTCTGAGACGCTTGCTAATCTAGCTTGGCCTACAACTCCTGCCTATGATTTCCCCCCCCTTTCTTGGGCTGCAGGCTTCTGATAGTTTCTGCAACTTTGACTTGAAGTAATTCCAGGCCTCCTCCATCTTTAGATCCACAAGTTCTTCAGTCCAATCCACTTCCCTAACTAAGAGCTCCCGGGGTTACAATGGCCATGCAATAGCCGCTGATATTTCTAGTGTATCTGTCACTCCTCCCCGCATCTACTCGACCCGCTAACAGGGAGAAACACCGCAGCATCTGCCTCCACTCACCTCACCCACCAAAGAAAGGCACCCACCTCTGGGGTGGAGTCCGGCAGCTGGTCAGCTGTGCAGAGACACTACACAGGAGCTTAGGGCAGGAGTGGCAGAGGGATTCAGCGGCCAGCTGACCCTGCAGGACAGGGGCAGATTACAAATCAGCGGGTGATTTTATCTCGCTTACCCCAGGGCTCTGCTCTCAGCCCGGTGCCCCCTAGCGCTATGCTGGGGCCCTGGCGTCAGCCTGAGCCAGAGAGGAGAGCGCCCCTTACTGCCTCCCGCCCTGCACTCTCTGGAGCTGCCTCCCGCCCCGAGTTCTGGCACTGGAGTGAGCTGCACAGAGGCAGGGCCCTCCTTCGCCCCCTGCGTCTCTCGGGGTCCGTTCCGGAGCTGAGCTGGGCTCGGGGGGCCAGGGGCTGGGCCACTCCTGCCTTTGGCACAGCAGGCTGGGCGGGGCCGCCGAGGGACCTGGCAGGGCTGGGCTCCCACCCCCTGTCCGGCAGCTCCCCTGGAGGCTCCATCCCATCCTGGGCACCTGGGTGCCAGGCTCCCTGGAGAGACCGGGCGGACCCTCAGCTCTGCCTCCCCCTCTCCCCAGTGAGCCCAGCGCCTGGAGGGGAGCAGCTGCTGTGACCAGCCCAGGCTGCCCCAAGGGAGAGACAGGAGCTGGCTGACGTGCCCTCCCTTGCCATCACCCCCCCCGCCTCAGTCGAGGGGGCTCAGGGTCCCGCTGGGACCCAAATGGCACCAGTAGCGCCCGCCATCGCTGGGGGAAGAGGTGGCTGTCCTCGCTGTCCCATGAGGCCCTAGCCGTGTGCTGTGGGAGAAGAGGGCTCAGGGGGTGGCTCGGGGAGGGGGCACCCAGCATAGGCAGCCCCATGGCAAGGGGCACAGAGATTATGCAGACGGGCGGCGGGGCCGGCGGGTGACATGGTACGAGCCAAGAGCGGGCCCCCTGGGCAGGGCCTCGGAGGGGAGGGCAGGCTGTGGGGGAGGGGGTGCCCCACACAAGGGCATCAGGCACAGGGCCTGCGCCAGCCAGCTGGGAGCCAGTCCCCGGTGCCCCCCCGTGGTCGGGGTCCCCGGTGCCCCAGCTGCTGCAGCGCTGGCTTCCTCCGCTCTCTCCTTTCTCCAGGGCAGTGGGCAGCCCCCTGCTCATGGACCCCAACAGCATCTGCCGGAAGAGCAAGCGCCTGGCGGGGAAGCAGGCGGAGCTGTGCCAGACGGAGCCCGACATCGTCCAGGAGGTGGCCAAGGGTGCTAAGCTGGGCGTGCGGGAGTGCCAGTACCAGTTCCGCTTCCGCCGCTGGAACTGCACCAGCCACAGCAAGTACTTCGGCAGGATCCTGCAGCAGGGTAAGGCCGGCGGGGCCAAGCGATCCCTGGGGCCAGGCTCCCCCCGGAACCCTGAGTACAGCTGGAAACTCCCTCCGCCCCGTGCTATTGGGGGAGGGGCTGCCCGGCTCCTAGAGATGGGGGGCTGGGGAATCGGGGCAGGGGGCAGGGCTGAGCCCCACGGCGGAGAGGGAAGTGGGGCCCCACCTGTCCGGAGGCTATCAGAGGGGGTTGTGTGCGTGGGGCACGGATCAGCCTGCACAGCGGTGTCAGGGAAGCCCACCAGGGTCCTGCCCTCAGGCCGGGGCCGATCCCGGATCCTCACCTGAGGAGGGCTCCCCGAAGCGGGGGAGGCTGGCTGGTTTGGAGCAATACGGACCCTAGCCTGGCCTCCTAGGCTGCTCCCGTCACCTCCTCTCCCGGGGTCAGGGCAGCCCCTGCTCAGCCAGGCAGAGTGTCTCTGCCCAGCTGATCAGCTGCCGGAATCCACCCCAGAGGTGGTTGCCTGTCCTTGGTGGGTGAGGTGAGTGCAAGCAGTTGCTGCCGTGTTTCTACCCCCTCCAGTGGGCAGGTGCTAAGGCTGCTGCCCCCCAGGAGGACAGCGAGGCCCCTGCCTTCTGCTCAAAGCCCTGCCAGAGCCGGGAAGAAGCTGCCGAAGCCCATCCCCGCAGCACTGCCCCCCTCAGCCGGCCGAGGGGGATTAACCGACCTCCCTGCGCCCGCTCCCCTGGGTGAGAGCCAGGCCGCGGCGCAGGCCCCCGGGGGCGCAGCAGGGCCGAAGGTTTACTGCCGGGACATGTCTTCCCGTGTTGTAATGAACCAATTACCCGTGCTCCCAGCCACCGTGGGCTTAATAAAGCTCAAGAATGCCTCCGCGTCTGGCAGTGATTTACTGCGCCCCGAGGAGACGTCCCCCCCCCGACGCCACTCCCTGCATGCGCCTGCGCCGAGGGCACCGGGGGTGGGGGAGGCTTGCAAATAGCTGGCACGCAGCCTACGGGAGAGGGGCACGGGGGCAGAGGGGGCTGGCAGGGGGCCGGGGGGATCTGCCCTGGGGAGGGGGCACTGGGATGGGCAGTGGGGGTTAGGGACGTAGTTTCACTCCTGCCATTGGCTGGTGCCTGGCCCAGCTGTAGCCAAGTCTGTCCCCCCAGCCCTTTGCCCCCATAGTCCAGGTGTCATGTAGGTCGCAGCACGGGCGGTGCTCCCCAGAAGGCACCGGATGGCGGGACCTGGGGGGCGCTCGCCCCCTGCCATGCTGTGCTGACCTGGCCCAGTAGGGCCTGGTTGTCCTTCTGGTGTGTGTCAAGCTTGTCCAAGCACATGTGGGACTCCCCCCAGGCCATCCTAGGTGACACCAGAACCCCCAACCTGTGCCCAGCTGGGGGGGGCCACAAGGGGATTTAGTGCCCCCTGGCTGCAGCTCAGCAGTCGCCCACACTGGCCATACTGCCAGGAACTAGCAGATGTGCAGGTGCATGTCCAGCCACTGCCCTCTACTGGTGGGACTCAGTGCTTCCATTGTGTGTCATAAGCCCTGTAGCGCTACAAGCTAATGGGGATTCTCCTTTAGCTGCAGTAGTTTGGGTCACCTGGGTTTTATGGACAGACTCTTGTGAACTCAACTGGGTGCTGGCCCAGGCAGGGTGGTGTTCCCTGCTGTCTCTGAGAATGCCCCAAGGGTCTTGGGGCACCACAGTGACACCCTGGGCCGCAATGGAGATGCCATGTCCCAGAACTCAGTGCAGCTGGTCTGCCTGGATCAACATGGAGCATTGCATGCTGGGAGCTGTCACCTTCATGGGCCACAGCAGCACGTCTGGGCTACCCCACCTAGCCAACAGCCAGCCCATCCCCACTGCCTGGTGCGCCCAATGAGACGCCCACCTTCCCTTTGGGCTCTGGCTGCTGCAAAGGGGCTGGGGCATCCTGCATGTGTTTGGAGCGGCTCCCTGCCCTGGAGACGCTTACCCCAGTGGGGCCAGCACCCAGGGTGCTCAGGCGATGCCCATTCCCACCCGCCCTGCGGCCAGTACGTTCTCCGAGGGAGGCGTGCGCTGTCCCAGGGTACAGGAAAGACCCGGCCCACGGGCATCAGGGTGCTAAACGGGCCAGTGACCCCACTTCGTAAGGCCAGGCCGGCTCTGGTTCTGACTTGACGTGATGAACGCTTGGCTCGGACAGCCGCTGTCTGCACCACACGGCCTCACCTGGCCACAGCCCCGAGCCAGCAGCCCTCCCCTCCCGTGGGCTCTTTTAGGAAGCAGTGAGGGGTAGCGGCTTGTGCTGTGACCCCCACGCCAGCCCTGCGGGGGCCGTGGATCTGCCTTAGGACAGGGAACAGAAGGAGGAACCCGCCCTGCTCTCCTGCCCTGCCAAGGGGAGAGGTGGGAGCCGAGTCCCACACACCTGGAATGGGGTTCTCCCGTTGGTAGGACCATGGATCTGGGGGGTGCGGTGATGCCAAGGAACTACCCCGGAGGACGGGGAACGTCCCAGCTCAGAAGGATGAGAAATGCCAGCTCGGGACTCCTGGATGGGGCCCCGTGGGACCAGCTTGGCTGAGCTCCCCCACGACTCCTGCATCCAGCCCCGGGCGGCCGGTGGAGCTAGTGCCGAGCATTAGAGACACAGCCAGTGTTGATGGAACGCCGTCAAGCCATGGAGAACCCAGCCCAGGCGGGGGCCAGGGGGTCCAATGGGAAACTCCTGTCCCCGTTAAACATCTACTCTGAGTCGCTCTAGCATCAGCTGCTGGGTCTCCTTAGCCCGTCATCTGCTAGATCAAAGCACCATCAGCTGCCAGAGATCGGGCAGGTCCTTCTGAACGCTGATCAGTCGCCGCTCAGCCTTCTCCTGGATACCTCGCCAGGTGGAGCCGGCGCAGCTCTCGCTCTCGGGCCTCCGGGGTGCCCTTTCCCGAGACCTTTCCCATGCGGCGCCGTCCTGGACGCGGGGCCTCAAGGTGGGTCCTGGGCTGGCTGGTGTCGCACATCGAGGTGACGCTGGCTCCGAGATGCCTTCCCTACGTGCACGGCTGGAGCTCACGCTCGCCCTTCTGGACACAGAGCGCGCCACGGGGAGCTCAGCAGGACGCCTGGGTCCTGTGCAGAGTCGCCCACCCCACGCCAGAGCTAGGTTCTGTGTTAGCAGGCGCACGACCGGCCCTTTGGCCATATGAGATGGCACAGCAGAGACGGAGCAGCTTGGTATCTGGAAACCAGTGAGGGGGGATCCCCTGCTTTGAGAACAGCAGAGTCTGGGGGGTCTGATCTTCTTGGGCGACTGCTGCTGGGTGCTCTGTGCCCAGATGCCACAGTGACAGGCCCACTGCAAATGCATCCGCTAGGCAGGTCAACTCCGTCGCCACATCCTCTCCCCTGGCTCCCACCACCCCACGCCGCCGGCCTGCGCCCGCCACAGCAGTGACCCTCCTTGCCCGCTCTCTTGTCTCTGAGCACGTCATCTTTAGCCCAGGGCTGGTCTCTTCCTGGGCATCTGGGCAGCGCCCAACCCGCCGGGGGCAGCTATCCTGAGCGGGGACCCAGACCCCCCTGCAGTGCCCCCTGCTGCCAGGCCCCACAGCCCCGCTGGGGCCAGGCATTGGGGTCCAACGTGGGCTGCAAGGGAGCCCCAGGGCGGGGGGAGGGCTGGGGGCCCTGCCGAGCACTGGATGGCCCCCAGACCCTGCGGTAAGTGCTGCAGCGCCGGAGCCGCGGCCGACGGGGTGACACTGCTCGAATCGTTCGCTGGGGCTGCCGGAGCAGGTCCGGGCAGGGGAAGGATGCTTGGAATTCGTGTCCCGGAGCAGAGACGGGGAGAACACGCTCATAAGAAAGAATCCTGCAGGGCGGAGGCTGGTGCTGGGAGAGTGTGTGGGGGGGTGTGAGTGCCCCAGCGTCACCCCACGGGGAGGCACCGGGCAGGGCAGCCTGTCACGTGCCCCAGGATGGGGAGATGGGCCCCAGTGGGGCCTCCCCAGCTCCGTCACCTCCCAGCCAGCCCCCACTTGGACTCTCAGACTTAGCAGCTCTGGGGCAGAGGAGGATCTCCTGGCGCCCTCTGAGGGCTCAGAGCCGCCATTGACATGGCGCTGACAGGGAGACAGGTTACCGTGGTGAGCGACTTGCCTCTGCCCTCTACTGGCTGCAGTCAGACCAGCTCAGCTGTGGGTCAAAGGCCCTTTACTGCTCGTAACTAATGGGGAGTCGCCTTTAGCTCCAGGTGGGGACCCATGCTTTTGGGGGCTCAGGGAGTTGGGGCAGGAGAGCAAGAGATGCATTGATTCCTGTGGTTGAGGTGCTGCGCAAGGGGACGGCCTCTGGCGACTCCGATCTCTGCCCCCCCCCTCGTTGGTTCCAGGAGGTGCCCCTGGGGTGGGGGATGGGGTGAACCCTCCTTGGAGGGACTGGGGGGGGCGGTGCTGGGAGAGTGAAGGGAACCTGGCCAGGCTGGACAAGCTGCAGTGTCCTCCCTGCTGCCAGCCTGTCTCAGAGCGTTAAGCGCAACCCGCTCCCCAGCCCCAAGCCCCTGTCCCTGCCTGCCCCACAGACCCCCTCCCCCCCCGAGGTCTGAGTGTGACCAGTGAGCCCCCGTGCAGAACATGGCGGGGGTGTTACATTCTCCAAGCCCCTTTCTCCCAGCAGAGCCAGGCTCAGGCACAGGGACCCGCCCCCGGTGACAGGAGACAAACAGCCACCTCTGGGGTGGGACAGGGTACCCGATGAACAGCCTGCGGAGCCTGGAGCAGGAAGGAGAGATGCCAGGGCAGGGGTGGGAGGGTTAGAGTGGCATTGCCTGAGCCGGGAGGTGTGGTCACGCCCCAGCCCCTGGGAAAATGCCCCCACAGGGGTCCCCCCCCAGCCAGTGCCCCCTGCAGCACAGCACCCCCTAGCGTTGCTGGCCGGCAGGTTGCCCCCACGGCCCTGGGGGCCACCGGCTGATGCTGCTTCCTCCCCCGCAGATATCCGGGAGACGGCCTTCGTCTACGCCATCACCGCGGCCGGCGTGAGCCACGCCGTCACCCAGGCCTGCAGCATGGGCGAGCTGCTGCAGTGCAGCTGCGAGGTGACGCGGAGCCGGGCGCCCCCGCTGCCCACGGCCGGCCCGGGCACCGAGGGCTCCGCCTGGGAATGGGGCGGCTGCGGGGACGACGTGGACTTCGGCTACGAGAAGTCCCGGCAGTTCATGGACGCCAAGCGGAAGAAGGGCAAGAGCGACATCCGCACCCTCATCGACCTGCACAACAACGAGGCCGGGCGCCTGGTAATGCACGGCCAGGCCCCCCTCCCCCGTCCTCCCCACCCGATGGGCAGGGCACCTGCCAGCCCCCCTCCCCCCTGCCCTGCCACCGCTGGGCCGGCCCGGCCCCCCTCCCCCATCCGCCCCACCCGATGGGCAGGGCACCTGCCAGCCCCCCTCCCCCCTGCCCTGCCACCGCTGGGCCATCCCCGTCCCCCTCCCCCGTCCTCCCCACCTGATGGGCAGGGCACCTGCCAGCCACACTCCCCCCCGCCCTGCCACCGCTGGGCCATCCCAGCCCCCTCCCCATCCTCCCCACCCGATGGGCAGGGCACCTGCCAGCCACACTCCCCCGCCCTGCCACCGCTGGGCCATCCCAGCCCCCTCCCCATCCTCCCCACCCGATGGGCAGGGCACCTGCCAGCCAAACTCCCCGCCCTGCCACCACTGGGCCATCCCAGCCCCCTCCCCGTCCTCCCCACCCGATGGGCAGGGCACCTGCCAACCACACTCCCCTGCCCTGCCACTGCTGGGCCATCCCAGCCCCTCTCCCCGTCCTCCCCACCCTGTCCTCCAGTGCTGCCCCCCAGGCACAGCCGCATGCTGCCTGCCAAGCCTGCACCATGAACCATGTCACGGAGTCCCCGGGCGCTGCTCTGGAACTGCTCCCCACCAAGCCAGGCAGGACTCTGGGGAGCCTCCTCTCCCTCGGAGCAGCCTGTCTGCAGGGCAAGAAGCTCCCACGGCTTCACCTCCTGGGTCTCTCCTTGGAGCATTCAGCATCCTCTGCCCCTCCGTGCGCTTCCCCCAGTGAGTCCACCCCAGCGGGGTCCTGGGGGGGCCACAGGGTCCTGCCCCCCCACTGCGCAGTCAGACGTGACTCTCAGCCAGCCAGTAACACAGAGGTTTATTCAATGACAGGAACAGGGTCTGAAACAGAGCTTGTAGGTACAGAGAACCGGACCCGTCAGCTGGGTCCATTCTGGGAGGCAGTGAGCCAGACCCCCACGTCTGCCCTCACTCCTCATCCCCAGCCAGCTCCAGACTGACACCCCCTCCAGCCCCTCCTCTGCTCAGCTCCTTTCCCGGGCCAGGAGGTCCCGATCTCTTTGTCTCCAGCACCTTCAGCTGGCACCTTGCTGGGGAGGGGCCCAGGCCATCAGTTGCTAGGAGACAGAGTGTTGGGCATTTAGGTGCACTGGCCCCTTCCTCTGCAGCAATCCCACCCCCTGATCCCCCCACCTGGATACTTAAGAACTGCCGAGGGGACACTGAGGCCCCCACACAGTGTTCAGAGCAAACCTTCAGACCAGTCCCAGCGCGTCACACACCACACCTAGGGGCGCCTTTGCTTGACACCCACCAGCACACACCCACCTTCCCCCACTTCCCTGACAAATCCCTCCCCCATCACCCCACCCCCGGCAGGGTGCTTGCCCCGCCCTGGAAAACCTGCCACCCGCCCCAGTTCTGACCTCCCCAGATCTGCTCCGGCCCTTGCTGCAGAGCCCAGCTCACCAAGCCCCACGCTCCTGCCCGGGCACGGCCCCCTCCCGAGCTCTCCCTGGCCTGCTTCCTATTCCCAGCCACACCCCGGGCCAGCTCTGGTGGGCACTGGTCCAGTCTCTGCTGGGCAGTGGCTGGTGAGGTCAAGTCCCCCCGCAGACACTCCTGAACCCCCTCACTGACAGCACCCGGTGTACCCCGTCTCCTTCCGGGGGGCTGGGATCCGGTGGGGTTTGAGGAGAGGCTCTGGGCAGGGTCCCCAGTGTGGGGCAGGGGGCTGTGGCCAGGCCCCGCTGAGCGGCCCTGTCTCCCCCAGGCGGTGCGAAGCTACATGCGGACGGAGTGCAAGTGCCACGGCCTGTCGGGCTCCTGCACCCTGCACACCTGCTGGAAGAAGATGCCCCACTTCCGCGAGGTGGGCGACCGCCTGCTGGAGCGGTTCAACGGGGCCTTCAAGGTGATGGGGGCCAACGACGGGAAGACGCTGCTCCCCGTGGGCCGCAGCATCAAGCCCCCCGACCGTCAGGATCTCGTCTACTCGGCCGACTCGCCCGACTTCTGCACGGCCAACCGCAAGACGGGCTCGCCGGGCACACGGGGCCGGGTGTGCAACAGCACCGCCCCGGACGTGAGCGGCTGCGACCTGCTGTGCTGCGGCCGCGGGCACCGGGCCGAGACCGTGGTGCTGGAGGAGAACTGCCTGTGCCGCTTCCACTGGTGCTGCGTGGTGCAGTGCCGCAAGTGCCGCGTGCACCAGGAGCTCAGCCTCTGCCTCTGAGCCGGCCGAGGAGCCCACCGGCCCCGGCCCCGGGCTGCCCGGCAGCTCCCTCTCTCCCGGACGCGGGCGCTGGGGGAGGGTCTCCGTCCAGCCCCTGGGGAGGGGCTTTGCTGTGCCCCGCCCTGCCGGCCAGGGGCACCGAGGCCTGGGGGCCAGGCTGGGCCGTGGGGCGACGCTCACAGACTCAGTGGGGATGAGGCCGGACTCCCTCACTAGTGAACCTGAATCAGGCCAGGATGGCACCCGGGCTGCCCCCGCCCCGCTGCCTCCTCAGGCCCCCGCGGCCACCGGGCCAGGGGCTCTGTGGGCATGGGGGTGACATTAATAAAGCTATTTAAACACAGTCCTGCCCCCTTTCCTGGAGCAGGGCTTTTGCCACACCCCAGAAGGGGATGCTGGCCGGGGGGCAGCCAGCCACGGCCGTGCCCACGTGGGGACCTTGTCCGGGGGCACCCAGACATCGCCACACCCCACAGGGGAGATTCGTTTGGGGCCCAGCCGGTTCATGAACTCCACATACGCTCTGTCCAGCCCACGTCTGCCCAGGCTCCTGGGCACGGCTGCCCCCCTGCGTCTCACTCGAGCTGATTAGTCCCAGGGGCTCTGTCCCCCCTGCGGCCGTGCTGAGCCCCAAGCCACAGGGGCCAAGCGGGGGTGCCATGCTGCAGGGAGTAGTGCTGAACATCAGTAGGGGGCGCTCTCTGCTCTGAGGCGGCATGGACCCGGCGCGCCGCTCGAGGTGCATCTGTCGCTCACAGCAAACAATTCAGGTCCTTCCCCTTTAACGAGCCCACGCCACAGCTCCCAGGTGCCAAGCTGCTCACTCCAGGGCCTGGCTAATTTCTGGGGGCTGGGGGGGCGTGATTGCCGGTACCGCTAGTGTCCCCTCCAACCAAGGAGCTCCCCCGATCTCCGCTGCACTGAGGTGGGCATCCAGGCAAAGCAGCCTGCTCGAAGGCAGCCCGGAGAGTTCGCGGCAGAGCCAGGAGAGGAGCCAGGCCTGGACCCGGGCGAGATTTCTCAGACCCATCGATCGTTTGAGGGGAAAATGCATTTTCTGGCCGCCCGAGACTGTCTGAAAACAGCCAGCGGAAGTGGCACGCCCCTCCCCCCCGCCCCCTTTATAACCGCCAGCCCCACCGCTAGGGCGCTCAGGGCACAGCTACGTTACAATGAGATGCCCGTGGCTGGATGGTGCCAGCTGACTCGGGCTGGCAGGGCTCGGCCGTGGAGCAGTAAAGGTGCAGCACAGATGTCCAGGCTCCGGGACCCTCCCCCCTCGCGGGGGATTTTCTGACCCTTCCGCAAATTCTGGCCAATTTCAGATTTGGTTTGACGTGAACCAATGCTGGTTTGTCACGATTTTTGCTGGCCCTGCCCCCACCTGCCCCACTCAGCCGTTCGCCCGGCTCTGCTCGGGCGTCGGGACCCAGCTGGCAGTGGCTGGTACTGTCCCATGTGCTCCGGGCTCGCGCGCAGGAGGGTCACACTCCTGCTCCACTTGACGGGGAGTGATCTGGGCTCGGGGAGCGGCAGGGACTGGGCTGTGGGGCAGAGAGGGGCCAGGTGGCTGAGGCGGGGGAGATGCCAGGGCGAGGAGCCTGGCCAGCCCCTCCTGGATGGCAGCAGGGCCGGTCAATGGCCTGTTGCAGCCGGTGGTGGGGACGCGCCTGCTTCAAGGGAAGGGAGAACACCCAGCACCTAGCCCTGCAGAGCTCACCCGGGGGCTGGCTGATCCCCATGGGGGCCCTGAACCAAGAGGAGCAGGGCCGGGTTTGAGGCAGGTGCTCACCCTGGCTGCCAGCTTCTGGGGGTGCCTCCCCATGGTCTGATTGGCAGCTGGTTTTGCTCAGCTGATTGGCTGGCTGTTTTGCTGGAGAAGCGGTTGGCTTGGCCGCTCCAGGGGGCCCCATGGAAAAGTTTTCTGCCCTGGGGGGTGCTCTTGAGGAGGAGGGATGGGGAGGGCCAGGGTTCCACCACAGAGGCTGCTCTTGGCCATAGAAACACCCAACCCTTCGCTGAATTCTTTGCTTCAACAGTGTATCCTGTAGCAGTGAGTTCCGCAGGCTAATTAAACCCCTGCAGAAAGGGGCTTCCTTCCAGTGGGGTGGCTAGTCAGGGTGTAGTCTCTTAGGGGGGCACTGCAGGGGCACCGGAGCTGCCCCCCACTGGCAATGCAGGGCTCTGCTAGGCTCTTCGTGTCACACCCGCCCCCTGCCAGCGAGGGGAGCGCCCAGGTGAATGGTTAACACTGCCCCGAGAGGGCTGGCGTGGGAGCCACGAGCTGTGCCAGCGCTGGCCCTACAGCTTGTCGGGGAGGAACGGACAGCGCCTGCCTCTATGTCTGCCCAGAGCCACTGCTTGGAACGAGGTGGGAAAGGAAGAGCCACGGACACCTGGAGTGAACACCTGGTATTGTGTGTGTGTGTGTGCACACGTGTGTATTCCTGCATGTGTGTGCAAGTGCTTCTGTATGTGTGTGCACACGTGTATTCCTGCATGTGTGTGCATGTGTGAGTGCCTCTGTGTGTGTGTACACACGTGTGTATTCCTGCATGTGTGCACACGTGTGTGTGTGTGAGTGCCTCTCTATGTGTGTGCACACGTGGGTATCCCTGCATGTGTGTGCATGTTTATGTGTGAGTGCCTCTGTATGGGTGTGTGTGCACACGTGTGTATTCCTGCATGTGTGCACACTTGTGTGTGTGAGTGCCTCTGTATGCGTGTGTGTGCACGCCTGTGTATTCCTGCATGTGCACACTTGTGTGTGTGTGTGCAATCGTGCGTGTGTGTATTACTGCGAGTGCCTGTGTGCGCTGCCCTGTCCCCTCGGGGAAGGGGAGCAGGCTGACTGCAGAGCACGGGCGGGTCTCCGGCTCCTGTTGCTAGTGGCTGTTTGACTGACTCACTAACCCACGAGTCCTTCAGCCAACGGGCCCGTCTGTGTTCAAGAGGAGCTCAGGGCTGGGCTAGCAAAAGGCCTGCGGGTCAGGACTGAGGGGCACCAGCGGGGGCTGATGGAGGGAGTGAGGGGGCTGGGCCCTGCTAAAATGCAGCCACCTCTGGGGGTGCGGCAGCTACACCTGGGGGCTCAGTCTCCGTGGCCCGTCCGCTCTCTGGCTGGCTAGCACCAGATAGTGGCTGCTTTGGGGAGGCCGACAGAGCCCAGCTTCGGGGTGGGGCGGGGGGAGCTGGAGCCCAGCGTGGCACCAGAGCAGAGCTGGGGTCCCCTCGACCTGCCAGAGAGTTCCCGGGGTGGCTGCACGTTCCTTGGTCCTCACTGCAGCATCCTGGGGGGTCTCCATAGTAACCCCCCCCCTCCCTCCCGGATCCCAGCTGTTCTGGGGTGGCGGGGGCGGGGGATGCTCAGCCAGCTGCCCATGCACGTCCCTTTCTGGCCAGCAGAGGGAGCCCTGGGCCGATGTAATAGGCCAGCAGGCGGGGGAGGGGGGCACCCTAGGGACTTTCCCTCCTTCTCCCCCAAATGGGGTGAATTCACCCCAGCGTGGTGTGTCCACCGGCTGCAGCCCCTGCCCGAGCCCCCTGTCCAGGGCTGGCCCCTCGACCCGCAGCCCCTCCCCGAACCCGCCTCTGAGCCGCCTGCACGGTGCCATGGTGCTGCCTGGCAGAGGCAGGGGTGCCCAGAGCAAACGCCCGGGGCCGGGGGCTCGCTCGTGCCACCAGCTGAGTCGCCTCCGGGCTGGAGCTTCCCTGGAGCTGCTGGCTAGTAGAGCTCCTCCTTTTACTCGTGGGGTATGGGCCAGTGCTTTGGCCCAGAGCGTCGGGCACGCGGCCCCTGCGGACGCTCTGTGGTGATCTCACGCTAGCCCAAAGCTGGCCTTACTCCAGCTTTACACCAGCGTAACTGAGATCAGAGTCTGGCCCCACGAATCTGACACAGCGGATGCTACGTGGGCAGGTGAGCAACGCTTCGAAACCCTCACTTCCGAATGAAGCCCATTTCCTGCCGTTAATTTGTACATGCCTCCTGCAGGCAGTGAAATAGCTCCCCCGGTCAGTGTGTGCGTGTGAGTGTGTGCACGTGCGTCCGTGCATCCATGTGTGTGTGTGTGTGCATCCGTGTGTACGTGCGTCCGCATCTGTGTGTGTGTGCATGTGTGAGTGTGCGAGCGCATCCGCATCTGTGTGTGTGTGTGCGTGAGTGTGCGTCCGTGTGTGTGCGTGTGTGCGTCCGCATCTGTGTGTGTGTGTCCGTGTGTGTGTGCATCCGTGTGTGTGTGTGCGCGTCCGCATCTGTGTGTGTGTGCGTGCGTCCGTGTGTGTGTGCTTGCGTCGTTGTTGCTCTTTAGTGGAACGCTCCGTGGCTCAGTTCACATTGTGAAACCTCCAGCATCAGCCCTGGGGACAACAGAGGAGCTGCTCGTATTATGATTTTGTTTTTAAATCTATAACGTGAGGATCTTCACTCGCCTTTCAATTGCCCAGCCTCCAAAACCACTGGACAGATTATTTTAATCAAACTTTCAGGGAAAAAATTCCCCTTTGGCCTGAGACCAGAGATGGGACATTTGAGAAGATGACAAAGGAGACGTTTTAAGAAAGTTTGGAGTAAATGAAAATGGGGGCCGATGCCGGGAAAGGCGTCTGAAAAATCGAGATCCTAATCTGTCCTCGGAGGAGACAGGAACTGAAACGGCTGGCAGAGCCCCCTCGGAAAGGGGACAATGGACGATTCGCTTAAAGGGGAATCGCTGCCTTTCCGGCTCAAACAAAGAAATGAACAAACTGGAGAGGGGGTCAGAGAAGAGCCTCGGAAATGATCAGGGGGCTGGAGATGGCATTAGGAGGGGAGGTTTACCCCTGACTCAGCAAAGGATTAGGCACGTGCTCAAGTACCTTGCCGAATCAGGCCCTAAAAGAGCAAAATCTGCCTGAGCCGGCTGAGCGCTGGCGTGGGGGGGAGCGGGCCCAGAGAGCAGATGTCTGGGGGGCGTTACCAGCAAGCCGGACGCTGTGCAGAGGCCTAGCTAGGAGCAACGCGTGGCAGGAGATTGGCAAAGGGAACCTGGAGGCCGAGCCTCAAGGCAAGGGCTGGAGAGTGAAATGCACGAGGCTGCACCCTGCATCCCATCCCCCGGCACACCTGATATTAGACTGGGCGAGGCGCTAGAAATGGGGGCTGATCCTACCCTGGGGGGGCAGGTTTTCAATGTGCTGAGTTCTTCTGACGGTCTGGCCTGGGGAGAGATGGGGGTGGTTTCCATCTCCAACCCCTGGGATTCTCTGCTTGGAATCCACGTCCAGTCCCTCTGCGGCCTGAGGGGTGAAAGGTCCCTGGGATAAACCTCAGCTGCTGCCGGCACTGGTGAGGTGGCTGGTTCCCGTGGCAAGGCAGCTCACTCTGCATGGCTTCGATTAACAGCAAGGCTATTTCCCGAGCACAGGGAGACGTCTCCCGGCAGCCCAGCCCCCAGCAGCGCTGCAGCTGGACACCAGGACCGCAGCTAAGCTCACAGAAGCCAAGCCTGGCCCAGATCCTCGTTGTCTTCCAGCTTGGCCGCAGGGGAGAGCTCCTGCTAGCTGGGAAAGTGTCTCCTTGGAATGCGTCAGACTGCGGGACGGGCCTGGCACCAGTCCCCACTTAGTCACTATGGCCAGGGTCAGAGCAGAGAGGCTGAGTCATTGCACTAGCCCCCCCAGTCCTCCCAATAAAATCTGGCTGCTCCCTCGAGGTTGGGAGTTTGCCGGAGAAGCCCCCAGGCGAAGCTTTCAGGCCCTGTATGGGAATAATCATGTGCTGGGTCTACGGCGTCTTTCCTAAGGACCTCAGAGGGTGTTCGAGCCGGACGGCCGACATGCCCACAGCGCTGAGATGCAGCCGTCTCTGGGGGAGGGCAGCAGCTGTTTGACAGCCACACGGCAACGCTTCTAACCGTTCGGGGCAGGAACAGAAACCTCAAGGGCAAAGTTCAGCCGAGATTTGGCCAGGACCCCAGGGTTAAACCCCCCTGTGCAAATGGCCCAGCTGGGGCCACGGGGCAGCCCCTCAGGGCGGTTCATGGCTGCCTAGGAGACCACCTGACGCAGCATCCCGAGTTTTCTGAGCGCTCCCCACTGACCAGGCTGTGTCGCTCCCAGCTCAGCCCCACAAGCCTGTAGGACGGAACGAGAAGAGCCCTGGTGCGTAGTAACCGGGCCATGCACTAACTGTGTGGCTGTCAATCAGCTGCTGTGTCCCGCCCCAGAGGGGGCTGCATTTCCATGCGAGGTGGCACGAGCCGCAGTTTGTAGCGCTTGGGGTGCAAGGCGCTATGGAAACGGAGGTTCGTGTTGGCCAATCAGGACTCCTGGCCTGGCCTCCTGACATCCTCAGCCAGAGGAAGGCGTCCGAGCCCAGAGAACCAGGCACGGTGATTGGCTGGTGGCAAGGTCACGTGATTGATTATCGGTACAAAAGCCGGGCGGCTGGGTTACTTCTGCTGCAGGCAGGGGCGGCTCCAGGCCTCAGCATGCCAAGCACGTGCTTGGGGCGGCATGCGGCGGGGGGTGCTCTGCCGGTCGCCGGGAGGGCGGCAGGCGGCTCCGGTGGACCTCCCGCAGACGTGCCTGTGGAGGGTCCGCTGATCCCGCGGCTTCAGTGGAGCATCCGTAGGCGTGCCAGCATCCGGGACCAGCGACCGGCAGAGCGCCCCCCACAGCGTGCCGCCGTGCTTGGGGCAGCAAAATCGCTAGAGCCGCCCCTGGCTGCAGGCCCGCGGAAAGAGGCTCCGTCCCTGCCCTGCGCAGCCCACAAACAGCTGGATGTTGGAGTCTAGGGCCTGGCAGGGTCAGCCTGGTGAGACACCCCCAGCCCTTCACTGAATTAACACAGCAATGTGCCCTGCTTGGCACCCGCGTGCCATCTGCAGCCCAGGGCCTGCCTGCCGTCTGCCTCGTCCCCTGGATTCAGCTCCTCGGCTGCTTTTCTCGGTCTCTCCTGGTCCCCCATCGTTCGAGCGGGCCAGCTGGGCCCTGTGCCCCCACGCTGGCCCTCGGGCTGGGCTGAGTAACGCCTGGGAGGAGCCACCTTAGTCCCTTTTTAAAACGCCAGGTTATTTTTCCTTCTTGGAGAAGCATGTGCTAGAGGGGGTGGGGTTCCCCGGGGAAGCTCCAGACACTTCCTCAGCCAGCCAGCAGGGCTCGCTCCAGACACGGTTCTCCTCCCAGCCAGGCCAGATCTGGAACTGGGAACTGATGCCAGGTGCCTGGCCTGGCCTGGCCTCGCCGGCTATGACCGCAGGGCTGCTGAGCCTTTCCCCTTGCGAATGACTTAGGGAGGCTGCATGGGCTGGTCAGGGGCGGCTCTGGCCATTTCGCCACCCCAAGCACGGCGGCACGCAGCGAGGGCGCTCTGCTGGTCGCCAGTCCCACGGCTCCGGTGGACCTCCCGCCGACGTGCCTGTGGAGGGTCCGCTGGTCCCGCGGCTCCGGTGGACCTCCCGCCGACGTGCCTGCGGAGGGTCCGCTGGTCCCGCGGCTCCGGTGGACCTCCCACAGACACGCCTGCGGGAGGTCCACCGGAGCCGCCTGCCGCCCTCCCGGCGACCGGCAGAGCGCCCCCCGCGGCATGCCGCCCTAAGCATGCGCTTGGCGTGCTGGGGCCTGGAGCTGCCCCTGGGGCTGGTGGCCAGCGCAGAGGGCCAGGGAGCCAGGCTAAAGCCCCCGGGGGTCTGATCACCACAGCCCAAAGCAGGAGCGCCCCAAAACACAGGTGCTGGGGCTTAACTGAGCGTCCCTGGGGAAAGAGGCGACGTAAGGTGGCAGATGCTGATTTTGGCTCCCCAGGCATTAATCCAGAGCAGCTGCCTTGGAGTCTCTGGGATTGCTCCGGATTTACCTGGGGTACCTGAGATCAGACCCTGAGATCAGCAGGGGCCTGAACGGGGGTGGAGGGGCAGGGGTGGTTGAGTACCTTGCACCAATCTGGCACTGAACAGGGGGCGCAAAGTGAATGTAACTCTCACACCTGGAGAAGGGGGGACAGCAGGAAAACCAGGGGTAAGGGGAATCAGCCCCCCATTCTATCCCAGACCCTCTGTTAGTTCCTAGTCTGTGACCCCTTTATCCCCTCGGCATCTCTGTTACACTGCGTTGGAACGTCCGCTGTTCGCACGGCTTTGTCCATCACACCAGCTTTCCAACCCCAGGTGTGGGTCTCACCCCACTGTTCAGGTCGCCAGTGAGTGCGACCCAGAGATTTCCCTGAGAACTGGCCCTTCTGCCCCAGGTTCTGAATACGACCCACGTCAGAACATGAGTCAGGTCTCCTGGGCTTTACTCCCAGCTCTGGGAGGGGAGTGGGGTCTAGTGGTTAAAGCACTCGGGGGCTGGGAGCCCAGCCTCCTGGTTCTATCCCCAGCTCTAGGAAGGAGTGGGGTCTAGCGGTTAGAGCAGGGGGACTGGGCGCCAGGATTCCTGGGTTCTCTCCCCTGGCTCTGGGAGGACAGTGGGGTCCAGTGGTTAGAGCAGGGGGCGCTGGGAGCCACCACCCCTGGGCTCTATCCAGGAGTTATGGGCATGCTTTCTAAACCCATTAAAGTACAAATCAGTCACCTGCAAGACCCCTACTTTCGCATTACTGAAATGGTCAGACCCAAAGAATAACTTGTTGGGATCTGATTTCTTGTGCAGGCAGGGATGTGTTATTGATATGGCGAAGCACTTGGTGTGGTTTACTGCAGGACAGGAACTGGATTCCCCGCTGCTGATCATGCCTGACTGCGGGATGGTCTCCGCACCGGAGGGGCCAGAACCAGATGAATACAAGCTGGACAAATTGCTAGCAGAACATCCACATTGTTCCGAGTTACAAGTCCCAAGCCGCAAACATGCCAAACCGAAAGCTGACTGTGGGTGTACGGTGGTGACTGGTGTTGTGGAAGGAGGAGATGTGCCAGCCCAGAACCAGGGCTCTTATCCCGATCAGCCTCACCCCACACAGCCAAGACTATTGAGTCTCTCCTGGCACAGGGAGTCTGACACTGATGTACTTCCCCAGCCAATTCCCCGCTTTGGCCTGTTAAAAAGCCAGCTGGCTCTTGGTGTCTCACAATTGATTACAGACGCCTCCATCAGGTCACACCTACTTGTGCCCCTACGGTGGCCAGGACACCAGACCTCGAAGTCTGCATGGTTCACAGTTCTAGACATCAGTAACGGCGCTTGGACCCTGCCCGTGGCCTGGGATTCACAATAGGGATTTGCATTTCGGTTCCACGGGGCCCAACACTCCTGGACTCAATTGTCCCAGAGCTACAAAACCAGTCCCGCATTGGTCCACGCCCAGCTGTGGCGGGTACTGGCACGATTTTCTGAACCCTCTGTTTTGTTCCAGGACGTAGGTGACCTTTGTCTAGCAACTTGCCCCAAGGAAGAGCATTTGGAGAAGCTGGACGAGCTCCTGCAAATTCTGAAAGCAGCAGGTTTAAAGTGTAATCCTGTCAAGGTGCGGTTCGTGCGCCCCCGGGTCTCTTTCTTGGGTCTCACCTTGACAAAATTGGGTCGAACCCCATCCCAGCAAAGGTGGAGACAGTCCCAAAGTTGCCGTTACCGGAGGACCCAGCTGCGTGAAGATCCTTTTTGGGTTTGACTGGGTTCCACTGGGATTTCATTCCCCATTTTGCTTCCACGGCAGGTCCTTTGTACCGACTGCTCAAGAAGAGTGTTCAATGGGAATGGACTGAGCAGCACGCAGACCCAGTGGCCCAGCTGAAACAGGCCACTGTCAAGGCTCCGGTGTTGATCAGTCCAAATCCTGAGATCACCTGGAGGTGGCGGTGAGTGTCAACGCGTTAGCGGCTGTCGCCTCCCAAGAGAGGCATGGGAAGATCGGACCCGTGGCCTATGCCTCACAGTGAATGTCTCCAGGGGAGCTCAAATACCACAACCGTGAGTTCTGATTGGCCACTAGCTGGGCCGTACAACATTTTGCTTTTGCTTTGTTTCTACAAGGGAAGGATATTGCAGTGACACCTGTCAGGACCCCGTCTCTGCCACCAACTCCCTAGTGTAACAAGGGGACCCCCATGTTTGTCCAGACATGGACGAACAGAGTCCAAGGGGGGTGGTAGAGAGAACGTTTTTCCTACCTTTGTTCCAGGAGAAAGATTCCTTCAAAGGATACCACTTCCGTGTGGATGGGTCGAGTTATTATGATCAAGGGAAACCACGCACAGGATTCAGAATCGATGTCATTCCTCCCGAAGGAAGGAGGAAAACCTTGCGTGATAGACCCAGGCCAGGGAACAGCAGAGTAGTACAAGGGAGATATACTGGCCACTGGATTAACAGTTTTCTGTTCCCTGAGTGACCAGAGCAGGGGCTGCTCCAGGGAGAACACCTGACTCCAATGAACCTGCTAAGAGTCAGGTGAGGCAGTTAAGCACCTGACTCTAATTAAGGCCCCTCTGATGCTGTACAAGGGCTCACTCCAGTCAGGCCAGGAGGAGCCAGTGAGCCAGAGGAGAGGAAGTGCGTGCGAGGAACTGGGAGCAAGAGATGTGCAAGAAGCTGGGAGTGAGCAGGCACTGCTGGAGGACTGAGAAGTACAAGCGTTATCAGACACCAGGAGGAAGGTCCTGTGGTGAGGATAAAGAAGGTGTTTGGAGGAGGCCATGGGGAAGTAGCCCAGGGAGGTGTAGCTGTCATGCAGCTGTCCCAGGAGGCACTCTAGACAGCTGCAGTCCACAGGGCCCTGGGCTGGAGCCCGGAGTAGAGGGTGGGCCCGGGTTCCTCCCAAACCTCCCAACTCCTGATCAAACACAGGAGGAATTGACCTGGACTGTAGCTTCTACCAGAGAGGAAGGTCTCTGGGCTGCTTCCCGACCCACAGGGTGACTCTCTGAGGTGAGCAAATCTGCCAATAAGCTCAGGACCCACCAAGGTAGAGGAGGAACTTTGTCACACGTGGGAGAAGGCATATTCATGCACCCCACATTCGGCCCAATATGCTGAATTAGCAGCAGTGGCTTGTGTATTGGAGCACTGTGTCCAGGCCTCCATCAAGACCTCGTACCAAACCACTGGTCTGTTTTCAGACTCAGCATGGGTGTGCACAGAGTTCCTACCCTGTTGGGAAACCAATGGGTTTATGTCCTCTGATGGGTCACTGATCACCTGTGCGTCACTGTTGAGATACATCCGTGACCTGGTTTTAAAAATCACTCTCCCAGGATGGCCAGTTACAGTGATAAAGGTCAAGGCCCACTCGAAATCAGACCCCAGTGCTGTTGAGAATGGAAAGGCTGATAGATTAGCCCGAGAGGGAGTCCGATCGGGGCAGTTCTGGAGGGAGAAGGTACTAGAGCATGTCATCCTAACCCTTGGTCCTAAGTGCCCCGTTTCTGCTACCAGAGTGGTGGGAACTGACATTCCTGACGTAAAGGAGATGCAAACATGAGACAAGGACAGAGTGGAAATAACCCAAGAACTTTCTAAAGCCGAAGGAGAATGGCCACCCGTGTTAAACCGTTTATAGGGGAGCTATAGGCCGTCTCTACAGGTGGCGGGTGGAATCCTCATGAACACAGGAGGGTCCTTCTCCTGAGTGTGGGGTCCCAGCTCTCTGGAGAAGGGAAATGATAACCACGGGCCAGGACACTCCAACAGGGGGACATTATGGGGTGGTCCAACGTCCCTTAACTGTGGGATGGTGGCTGCTCCTTAGACTGGATGTACAGCAGCACTGTCACGCTTGTGTGGCTTGTGCCCAAGCCAACCCCATGTAAGGATCAGGCCTTCGTCTGCAGCTGGCTTAGAAGAGCAGCCGAGCAGCAGGAAGTCACAGCCTCACGTGCCATCTACATGACACTCAAACACTGTCTCATCAGGCTGTTAAGTAGGACACCCCGTCCTAATGGCCCCCACTAGATCACCTGATAAAGACACAGATCTTAAGCTGGTTGAAGAAAACTCTGGCAAGAAACCACTTAGCAGTAGCTGTGGGTGTGAAATCCTCATTTCTTCCTCGTTTTGTCATTATGGTCCCCACTTCCCTATTGTTTCATCTGTCTGGTTCTTTGAGTGTTTCTGTCTGTTACATAATTAATTTTGCTGGGTGTCAATTAACTAAGGGGGTGGGGTAGGATTGGTTAGGGAATTGTTAGGATTGGTTAGTAAAATTTTCCTAAAAGGATTGGTTACGGTCGAGCTAAGCAGGACTCAAATTTCACTATATAAATGGGGGCCAAGAAGACGACCAGCAGCGAAGGAACAGAAGAAGGAGGAAAGACCTGGAAGAAGAAGAAGAACTCACCCCCAAGACTCAGCCTAAGATCAGAGCCATTAAGAATCCTCTGCAGCAACCAGAATCCAGCCAAGATGGACCTTGCCTGGCCGCCAGGATTGCTGAGCACGGCTTGTATGCTTAGCGTGTGTGTTCTGCTTGGTGATTGTTAATAAAGAGAGGATCAGGATATTACTGCGTAAGGCTCTTTCACTGGTAAAGGTCCTGCAGAAAATTACACCCTGAGCCCTAGGAATGGGGCATGGAGGGTGGTATTTAAATTGACAGGGTGTGACAAACTGAGGGATTTTATTGTTTTTCCAATGGTTGCATGCACAGTGGGTGGGACTCAGTGTCCCTGGATGTTACTGGTTTAACGAGGTGAGGGGAGAGGGAGTTTGTTGGTACAGAGGACTGGAGAGGGAACTTGGGACCCCACCCAATGGCCTGGAGAATGGAGACCCCAGTGACTGGTGACCTGGCGACTCGGAGGCCCAGCTCAGGAGTCGCAGCGGGTTCTGGCCAGTGGGAGGACAATGGGCTGCGGGGAAGAGGACCCCGGTGACCTGACCAGCCGGTTCCAGCCAGGACAAGAGAGGGGAGAGGAGGCCCAGGTGACCCAGTTTACGACCCTGTGTCCCTGGAGAGAAGACAATGGACAGAGGGGGCTTGGGGCCAGGGATCTCAGATGCCCAGCTGGGAAGCAGGGGGGCTCGGGGTTGGAGAGGGGGAGCAGGCAGAGCTGTGCTGAGGGAGGCCAGGCCCAAGGCCCTGAGAGTTTCCTGTGCTGGGTCAAAGCTGTTCTGTTTTACGCTGGCTGAGAGTCACTCTGGGCTAGAGAACAGGGGGCATCATCCCCTTTGGGAAGGTGGAGGCCCCAGAGCGAGGGGACCCCCTGGGGGGGCCCATGGCACAGACAGACGTGCTAAGGCTCAGAAAGGTGCAGCTCCAGGAGGTGGAGGGGCCTGACCCTGGGAGTGGACCCCCGAGAAGGGCTGTCACACTGAAAGGGGCACCCCCCCCCCCACATGGACTGCACGGGGCCACGAGTGGGCATGATCTGTGAGTCCATGACAACGAGTTACGTCTGAGCCCTAGGAACAGGGTAAAGGTGGGTGCCCCTAGAGTGTGTGAATGGTAGAGAATTTTGTGCCGGTAACACCAACTCCATGCAAAAGGAAGGCACCATTGCAATCTCAGGTGTATGAAGGACCATGCATGGTTTTGCAGATTGATTTCATAGGCCTTCTACCAAAGACCCAGAGAGGCAACCAGTACCTCTTGATGCTTGTCATGGAGGCCTTTCCCTGGAAAGCCAGTACTTCAAAAGCCACAGCCAAGGTCCTGGTAGAACAAGTCTTCTCTCATTGGGGGATCCCTGTGAAAGTGGAATCAGACCAGGGATCACATTTTACAGGACAGTTCTTCAAAGACTGTCTTACATTGATGGGAGTCCGGCAGAGACTACAGATCCCATACAGACCAATCATCTGGGATGGTGATGTGGAGGAAACTGGCGGATGCTGATGGATGTAATTAGGATTCCCTCAGGCCTCTGCTCTTTATGGCATTAAGGGCAACTCCTGCTGATAAAACACCCTCTGAGGTTAGGACAGGCAGAAACACTCGACCTGCCACGCCAGTGGCACGCAATTGGAGGGAATCAAAATGGACACCTACCTGCAAAATCCGCAAGAACATTTAAATCCGGTCCAGCTGCAGGTAGCCGCTATCTTGGGGGAATCTCGGCAGAAGGCTACGGCGTACTTTGACAAAACCCAAAGAGAGAATCCTTGGGAGGTTGGCGACCAAGTGATGTTGTCTTACAAAGCGCCAGAGCAGGGGTTCTGTAATCGGTGGATCGGACCCTTCCGAATCATCGTCAAACGCAGTTTGGCAGTGAACAGGATTAGAGACACAGGAGGCAAGTGTAATAGAGAGAAAATCCACCCTGCTAATCAGTTAAAGCTGCATCAGTCCTCAAGGGCCCAGGAGCAGCTCGCTTCCCAGGCGCTAGGTGAACCGCCCTCCGGTGGAGTCCAGCAAATCACAGCCGTGACATGGCCATTGAGGTTGCTGATCTATTCCCTCTTTTTTGCCCTGAGGGTAGGACTGAGCCAAAAATCAAGAGTTTGGGACTCGAATTTTGCAAAGGATACACCAGTCTGCACAGGACCATGACGCTCGGCTGCGCTTAAACACGCAGGTGTTTGAACTTTCAAAACGCAATGCGCCTCCAAAGGGAGCAGAGCGAATCACCACCACCAGTCTAGGCAGTGAACGTACTTTAGAACTATATCCCAACTCATTGGCAAATGGTTCTGTGGACTCGTTTTCGTAGCTTGCAAATACCGTAAGTGTTTGGTGAATATTGTTGGGGGTGGAAAGGAGAATCAAAAGCCAACCCCTCTCCCGCACTTGATCCAAGGTCAGAAGGGTTGAGGTAACTATGAGTTGGTGATATACACTGAGACAGGGAAAACTGGTAACGTTAAAACGTCGGACCAAACTGTCCACCTGGACTAATGAAACAACATTGAGAGTACGTGATGTACCCCCACATATACCTGGCAGGTACAGCGCAGGGGCCTCCCTTCAATTCCCTGATCATTGTATCTGGTGGAAACATAGTAGGTTAATTATTCAACCACAGAACACAGACGATCTCTTAGAAAGTGTGAATTTAGGTCCTAATCTTGAGTTCATCCACCATCCAATCCAATCTGTTAAGCGAATTAGAGGGGAAGAGGTCACCTTTCAATACCAGCTGGCAGGGGTGATATCACCCCTGCCACCAAGTGGCTGGAAAAGGATTAAGCTCTTGGATGAAGATTCGAGGCGGGGAGGATGTAAAACCTCTATCTCCTCGCCAACCAATTCCACACCCCTCACACCCCAAATCCTGCACAGGGATTGGAGAAATAAGGCCAATTTTGCATGGTGACTAACCAGGAAAGGTTCCTACATGGTTCCTTGGAGTGTCCGGTCACCGATCTGAATTTCTGTTTTACTCCAAAGCAGTTTCCTTCAATTGGAAGCCAAGTGATTTCCCCTAGTCCTGCCTTTGAAAACACCACCTGATTTTATCCGATCCCTTTTATTAGGACTTGACTATCCAAAACACTCCAGCGTTTTCGGTCCATATTCCCACTCTGGGACTAAAACAATTGTTACTTTGAAAGGAAACCCACCTTATTCAAATGACAAGTGCCATGGTTAAGGTGAGACAAGCTATTGTCCAATGATTAGATGGGGGAGATCAGGCAATAGACGCTCCCTGGGAAGAAATTGAATTAAATGGATGGATTCTTGTCCGCGGCATTGCAGCAGGGATTATTTTCACCCCTCTAGGATACATGCAGTGGAAGATCAATGTGTTAAAGGAAAAAGAGCAATTGCCCATACAGCTGACAGATGCTGATGGTGAATATGTCTCCATGATGCCTATGGTAGAGCTCCATCAGGAGGTAGATCAGGATATCCTGCCTCCACCCCGAGAGGTGGAAAGAAAAATGGAACCTGTTTCCACACATCCGCTATCCACCCCCTCTTCTAGGTGAGGGGTTTTTTATGCAAGCACCCCATCAAGGCGGGATTTGTAGCCCATAAGGGGGTTTTGCTAGCTTGCTATATTGCATAATATGTTTTCTTTTGGTTTGACTCATTATTTTGTTATCATATCATATTATTAATGAATCATCGTATTTTCTGGGGGTTTGTTTATGTGGAATTCCAGTTTATGGTATTCGTAAGAGTTATTCACGGTTATTCAGAATACTTGGCTGTAATGCAAGTAACCCACAGGCTGTATCCTGTATGATTAGCTAGAGCAAGTTAGTATAAGGGTTTGTAACCTTTGGCATAGATAAATGGCCGACTGGTCGACCCCCTTAACTTTGAGGAACTGAATGGGGAACCGAACAAAGAACTGAATCTCTTTACCATGAGTCTGGAGCAGACCGGTAACCACAGGGCACCGCAGAACATGGAAGTCATGAGTTAAGCCAAGGGTAACGTTTTGGGAATGAGAATCAATATTAGTACGTATGAGTCTATGTCATAATATGTTCACCTATTGAGTAAGTTGTCACGGAGTGTGGGGGAGTCCGGCCCTGCACCCCCGGCTTCCTGCGATTCACCGTGACTCTCAGCCAGCCAGTAAAGCAGAAGGTTTATTCAGACGACAGGGACACAGTCCCAGACAGGTCTTGCCGGTACAGACAACAGGACCCCCTTAGTTAGGTCCATCTGGGGGCCCCAGGGATGCCACATCCCCATTGGGAAGCCCAGGCCCCGTCGGGGCGCCCCCTCCATTTCCCTGCCAGCTCCAAACTGAAACTCCCCCCAGCCTCTCTCTCAGCCTCCCCCAGCCTTTGAGTCCTTTGTCCAGTTTCCCGGGCAGAGGTGTTACCTGGCTCCAACCCCCCTCCTGGGTTCTCAGGTTACATGCTCAGGTATCCTCCCTTCCCCAATGCCGGCGTCCCAACTCCCCTGCAACCTTCCCAGGTCAATTCTCCCCACTCAGCATCCACAGAACACAGCCAGAACATCCCCACTTCCTCACACAACTGCACCCAAAGATTTATGTGGGTGAGGAAACAAGAATTGAGCACTGTCACAGACTCGCAGGTTGTGCCCACTCTTGGCCCATATAGTCCCCGGGGGGGGGGCCTTCAGTGCGACAGCCCTTCTCGGGGGTCCCCTCTCTCTCAGGGATTAAGCCCCTCCAGCTCCTGGAGCCGCACCTCTCTGAGCCTCAGCACGTCTGTCTGTGCCGTGGGCCCCCTCAGGGAGTCCATGCGCTCTGGAGACCCAGGGCCTCCACTCCCAGAGGGAATAATGCCCCCTCGCCCCCCGTTCTCTAGACCGGAGCGACTCTCAGCCAGTGTAAACTAGGAGGGTTTAAAGTCCCACCTCTGTCCATTGTCTTCTATCTAGGTAAACAGGGACGCCTGGGCCACCTCTCCTCTCAGCCGTCCTCGATCCCCCTCTGGCTGGAACCGGCGGGTCAGGTCACCGGGGTCCTCTCTCCGCAGCCCATTGTCCTCCCGCTGGCCAGAACCGGCTGTGACTCCCAAGCTGGGCCTCCTGGTCACCAATTGCTGGGGTCTCCATCCTCCAGGCCATTGGCTGGGGGTCGCAGGTCCTTTGTAACAACAAACTCCCTCTCCCATCACCATTTAACCATTACTGGTTAAACCAGTAACACCCAGGGAAACTGAGTCCCAACCCCTCTGCATGCAAACAATTGGAAAAAAACCCAAGAACCCCCCCCCCCAAAAGCCAAGAACCCCCCTCCCCACTTCGTCACAGGCATGGTAAGTTGGTCCTAGATTCCAGCAGTGGGTAGTACCGGGACCCTATAAGAGGGCAAAAAAAAGCATGCAAGATGGTTGCGTTTTCCTATCTTCTCCATACAGCTGAGCTCCTCAACACCCAGGCCTAATCCCTACCAACTTGGGAAGCCTGGACCATCAGTTCCTCAGTCATGCCAGAGATGAGTCTGGTCCTTGGTCTCTTATTACCAGGTCTTCAGGGAAGGGTGTGAGTGTTCTAGCTTAATAGAGATGTTACCACCAGTGGTCATAGAATTGAATTACTTCGTTGTGACTCTGTTTTGTAGCATTTATGCTTCTTACATTTATTTTAATAAAGATCTTAACAAGCTTGTATTGTCTTCAGTATAAGAGTTCTTGCCATGCACCCTGACAGTCCTCTCACAATAGTGAACTCTGTGTTCTCCATCCCTGTAGCCTGAATTGGGACAAGAACCTAAAATATCTTCTGATCAGATCCGTGGCGAGTCATAATAAATGAGTGTCATGGAGTTTGGGGGAGACAAGGCCCTGCACCCCCGGCTTCCTGCGATGCACCAGGACTCTCAGCCAGCCAGTAACACAGAAGGTTTATTTAGACGACAGGAACACAGTCCAAGACAGGTCTTGCAGGTACAGACAACAGGACCCCCTCAGTTAGGTCCATCTTGGGGGGCCCCAGGGAGGCCAGAGCCCCATCTGGGCTCCCCTCCATGTCCCCAGCCAGCTCAAAACTGAAACTCTCCAGCCCCTCCTCTGCCTTTGTCCCTTTCCTGGGCCAGGAGGTCACCTGATCCCTTTGTTCTCCAACACCTTCAGCTGGCACCTCTGTAGCGGAGGTTCCCAGGCCATTAGTTGCCAGGAGATAGAGTGTCGGCATTTAACATAAGAACGGCTGTACCGGGTCAGACCAAAGGTCCATCTAGCCCAGTATCTGTCTGCCGACAGTGGCCAATTCCAGGTGCCCCAGAGGGAGTGAACCTAACAGGCAATGATCAAGTGATCTCTCTCTTGCCATCCATCTCCATCCTCTGACGAACAGAGGCTAGGGACACCATTCTTACCCATCCTGGCTAACAGCCATTTATGGATTATTTATGGATTTAACCTCCATGAATTTATCCAGTTCTCTTTTAAACACTGTTATTTTCTGTTCAGACAGCATCACATCTGCTCTCTAGGGCTCTGCAACAATCACGCCCCCTTCTCCCACCACCTAGAGACCTAGGAACTGCATAGAGGAAACTGAGGCACCCACACAGTATTCAGAGAAAACGTTAAGAACAGTCCCACTTTGTCACAACGAGCCCATAAATTCAGGTCAATACCAGCTTTGTGAAGGGAGTGAGGGCTAGTGTTTAAAGCAGGGGGGTTGGGGAGTCAGGGTGCTGGGGGGGGTGTCTATTTTTGACTCTGCTACTGATTCCCTGTGTGACCTTAGTCAAGTCCCTTCCTGTCCTGGTGCCTAATTCCCCGCCCCCCTCTGTTTAATGAGGATAACAATGCCCCACTCCCATTAGCTCTGCGTTATGCCCAGCAGCAGGTGGGGCTACATGTCGTGGCAGCGCCGTGGCAGCGGAGCTGCTGCTGCCAAGAAGGCTGTGCCCCGTCTCCCAGAGCTTGCCCACATGGGGGACGCATCCAGCCTTACCCATCACCATCCCCACAGAGAGAGCGGGTCCTTGACGGGGCCCAGGCTGGGCTCAGCTGGGGACTAGGGTCTCGGATTGGGGGGAGGGAGAGGTGCCTCAGGGCCACGTGGCCTGGCTGGGCCTGCATTGCTTAATGGGTGCCCTGCAGCTGCCCACCGCCGGGCTGGCTCCTGGGCAAAAGTGACATCAGTCACTGACCCTGGGGGCGACGAATGCAAGCGTTGCTAGGGCCAGCCCTATGGCTGAGGCGGGGCTGCACCCACCCCCAGCCAGCAAGTCCACGACCCCCCAGGGCTGCCTGTGGGCTTGATGCCCTGAGGATAGATGCCCCCTACTGGGATGAGCCAGTGCTTGGAAGCATCACAGGGCTTAGCTGGGTCCAGGTGGGGCTGGAGGGACTGGGCAGTAGGGCTGGAAGGGACCTGGAGAGGTCGTCACAGCCCCTGAACTGAGACAAGGCCACGTGAGCCAGACCAGCCCTGGCTGGGCTTTGTCCAGCCTGGGCTGAAAAACCTCCAGGGACGGGGACCCCACGACCTCCCTGGGAAGCCAGGCCCAGAGCTGAACGGCCCTGAGAATTAGAAATATCTAATGTAAGTCTCCCTTGGCGTAGGTCAGGCCTGCACAACATGCGGCCCACGGGGCGGGGGGAGAATTAGGGAAGCACCGGGTGAGGGGGGGGCTGAGGAGGCGAGCAGTGGGGGGGGGCAGGTGAGCCGGCGTGGGGGGGGGTTGAGGAGGCGAGCGAGGAGTCAGTGGCTGACCTGTTCTCCTGATCTGGCCTGGCTCCCATCCCCTCTCCAAGGGGTGCAGCTGTCTGGAGGTGCTGCCTTCCTCAGTCCCACCTCCTTCACTCAACAGGGCAATTGATTACCAAGTGGGGGGAAGATCTTATTCTACTTCTAGCAAAAAGACATTTTTCTTTTACCTTAATTTTACTACCTTAGGGGCCCCCTATAACATATTACCAAGGTTTAATACGGCTGTTTCCGGGGGGGCAGCGCTGGGGAAGGAGGTTTGGTTCCGTGGAGCGGGCAGTGCTGGGGGGGTGTGTGTGTGTTTCAGCAGCGTGGGGGGGGGGGTTGTTTCCACGGGCCGGGCGGCGCTGGTGGGGGTTGTGTTTCAGGGGGCTAGGTGGCGCTGGGGGGGGGGGTTCAGTGGGGTTCGGCCCTCAGCTGTTTTCTTTGAAGTAATATGGCCCTCGCTGCTGTACGAGTTGCGCAGGCCTGGTGTCGGTTAAGCCCATTACTGCTTTTTTAGCCTTTCCTCATAGCTCAGGTTTTCTAAACCTTTGATCAGGTTTGTTGCTCTCCTCCAGACTCTCCGCTTTGTCCACATCAGCCCTGAAGTGCCGCGCCCAGAACTGGACACAGGCCTCATGTCAGTGCCAAGCAGAGCAGGCCAGTGACCTCCCGTGTCTTACATACAACACTCCTGTTAACACACCCAGAACGAGATGAGCCTTTTTGCAGCTGCCTCACGGTGACGACTCGTATTCAACCCACGATCCACTAGTCCCCCCAGCTCCCTTTCAGCAGCGCCGCCACCAGCAGCTGGTCCCATTGGTAGCTGGGCATTCGAGTTTCCCTCCCCGGGGGCTGTACTGCACACTCACCTTCAATTTCACCTTGTCGATTTCAGGCCAGTTCTCCAATTAGTCAAGGTGGTTTTGGATTCTAATCCTGCCTCCAAAGTGCTTGTGACCTCTCCCAGTTTGGGGTCGTCTGCACATTTCATAAGCAGCCTCTCCACTCCACTATCCACGTCATGACTGAATATATTGACTCATGGCAGACCCAGGACTGACCCCTGCAGGAGCTCACCGGATACACACTCCCAGTTTGACGATGAACCATGGATAACTACTATGGGGCGGGGCGATGACTCACTGGCGCGGCGCCCCCTGCTGGCTGTCCTAGGAATTAGCTCTTCCAGCCTGGAGCACCCTCTGCTGGTCAGTGTCTCGCCTGCCACTGGCCCATGTCCCTCCTGGACCCCGGTGCCCCTCTACATCAGGGTTCTGCCCCCAGCAGTAACCCCCCCTGTCTGGGTCTCCCCTCCCAGGGGTCCCCCAACCCTCTAGCCCCACCTTGCCTCAGTGGCTACTGCCAGTCACCATCTCGCCCCCGCTCCCTGGGGCCGACTCATCGCTGCCGAGGGGGTTAGGACCGGCTGCCTCTGCCTATCTCTGGCCTGCCCCATGGCCCTTTTGTGGGCCTTTAACTCGGCCTGCAGCCTGGGGCTTTGCTAGGCTGGAGCTCCCCGGCTCCCTCTGCCCTGCTCCACCCCATAGCCCCTGCTCAGCTCCCAGGTCCTTCCCTCTCAGAAGCTAGAGAGAGGCTGTGTCTGCCCTAGCGCCTGGCCCATTGCCCTCTTATAGGGGCCAGCTGGGCCCTGATTGAGCTGGCCACAGCTGTGGCTGCTTCCCCCTCAGCCCAGCCGTTCCCAGCTGCAGCCCTCCCCCTTCAGGGCTGCTTTAACCCCTTCCGGGCTGGAGCGGGCTGACCACCCCGCTGGTCTTTCAGCCAGGTGTGCACCCGCCATCTGGTGAGTTTATCTAGACCAGTGGCTCTCAGCCAGGGGGCTGCGAGCAGGTTCCAGGGGGGCCGCCAAGCAGGGCCGGCATTAGACTTGCTGGGGCCCAGGGCAGAAAGCCAAAGCCCCCCTGCCTGGGGCTGAAGCCAAAGCCTGAGCAATGTAGCTCTGTGGGGACCTCTGTGGTGTGGGGCCCCAGGCAACCGCCCTGCTTGCTGCCCCCTAACGCCGGCCCTGGCTTTTGTTGTGGCACTGATGGGCCGTGGAGTTTTTATTGCATGGGGGGGGGGGAAGGTTGAGAACCCCCATCTACACCCCATTTCCCCAGCTTATGAAACTGTCACATGGGACTGTGCCAAAGGCCTCACTGGCATCAAGACACGTCCCGTCCATGCTCCCCGCAGACACTAGGCCCGCAGCCCTGTCAGAGAGACGTAGGGTTGTGTCACTGGGTGGCCCGGGGGACCGAGGCATCTCACGATGTGTCCTCGTGATGAAGGAGCAGGATGAGGAAGGGGCCTCAAAAAGGCCAAGGCAGGGAACTTCTCTCCTGGCCAGCCCCCTGATCCCCAGCCAGCCCAGGCCGCCCCACAGCCTGTGACCCAGCCATGGGTCCCGGAGCATGGGGGCTTCTAGCAGAGAGCATCTCCCCCCAGCTGTTGGCCCCAGTGTCTGGTGTCACTCCCAAGGAGACTGGTCCAGTTGCTGGCTAATATCTGTAATGACCCTGCGGAGGAGGGGGCTGGGGCGCATGCCTTGGCTTTTCTAGCCACTTCTGAAACTCTGGGCCAGCGCTGGTCCTGCTAGGAGAAGGTCCCAGTGGGTGAGGAGGGGATGAGCCAGTGCCGGGGAATGAGAACCCACCAGAGTCCGCTCCTCCCTGCTCTCTCTGCAGGGCCAAGCTGCTCCGAAGCGATGCTTCTCCTGACAGATGCTGTTCGGCTCTGAGCCCTTTGCTCTGGCCCAGCCGGCTCCAAAGCATCAGTTGAGTTTGGTGCAGGGCCCCCGGGAGAGGCAGTGGCTCCAGGCGCTTGCCCAAACCCAGCCGAAGCATTTGAAGAGCCGGCCGACGGCCATCATTAACGGCCAGTCCCCCACGCTGGGACACCGAGGAGGGCGTGCCGCCGGGAAGCGGTGAGAAGCCTCCCGAGGAATGTGGGTGCGATGGAGAGCGGCGGGGCGGAAGAACTGGAGGAGACGCTCGCTCGCCATGTGGCCACTGGAGCTCTCAAGCCACGCTGGGCGAGCAGCCTTCAGGGAGAATCCCAGCTGCTGACAAGTCCAGCGAGGGTGAGTCAGCAGGGGATCGGCAGCACAGAAGCTAGAGACGACGACACAGACCTGTTATGTCCTGCAGTCCATCCCCAGGGACCAGGGCAGGGTTACGCTCCACCCATAATCGTCTAGGGCTCCGTGCGGCCTAGTTTTAAATGTCCTGAGTGACGTGGCTCCCGGCCTTTCCCTGCGGGATGAGTTCCCGGCTGGATCCATCCCGCTGTCAGAGAACAATGGGCCCCCAGCCTCCCACTGGGTATGATTCCCTGGTCCAACACAGCTTCCTGCCTGGAAGTCTCCCAGATACAATTCTGCTGCCCTGATTAACCCAGCGTGTGCCCCCTAACTAAATTCCTCCCCCTTCTGGCTGTTCATGTCACCGACATTGGGGAGCATAGGTCTTTGTCCCCCTTTAATGGTTGGTCACCTTATGAGAACAAGAGTCTACTACTGCTGCCAGCTAGAGGAGTTACTCCTTTAGCTCAAGCTGTAGATCAGTTCCCACCTCTTCTTGTTGTTTGTGGATGCCAGGAGGAGAATGGCCTTGGCAGCAGGAAGAGTCAGTGGCAGAGCACGGAAAAGAACCCAGGAGTCCTGTGCTCACCTACCTCTAACAGTAACACCTGAACTCAAACTGGCCAGTTTCCCTTTAAATTACCAATGAAATGTTGCCTGGGGTGATCATCCCAGCCAATCAGAACTTTCCAGGGGGATCCTGTGTCATTATGGGCTGTATCTGCCAGACAGCTGATCAACAGCCATTGCCTATGGCAGGAATTGCGGGGCTGGGGGGTGGGGTGAGCTCTGTGGTCTGTGCTCATGGTTAAAGGTGCCTTTGGGGGGTTCTGAAAGCGCCGCAGCCTCAGGACGCCATGAGCACGGGCTGGCAACGTCCTGGAGGGAGCCAGGCTGAGGGTGAAGGGAGCAGGTTGCCCCCGGCTCCGGCTGATCAGGAAGGGACGGGGAGCAAACGTGGGCCGAGTCATAGGAGGTGCTGAGTTTGCCTGAGTCACGGGGGCCTGTGATGCAGTGAGATGGCCAAGCGCCGCTGGGCTAGGACATCCCTTTGCGGTGACTAATGTCCCAGTTAAAGGCCAGGCCGCCCCACGCCCTCCCTGAGGGAGCAGCCCCACCCAGAAGGGATGAGTCGGCCAGCTCTTTCCCTTGGAGCCATGGGAGCAGGGGTCTGTGGGGCGCGGGAGCCACTGGCCTCCTCAGAGGGGACGGAGCAGGCTGAGAATCTGAAACGCTGCTCCCTGGGGGACCATGGGGGTTAGGAAGGGGCCCCTGTTCGTGTGGGAGCTTCTTCTCCTCACCCTGTGGCTCCCACAGCACCCAGCTAGACTCTCCACGCTATGCTTGGCCTCGTCCAGTCGCACACGTCCCAAGCGATGGAGTGTCCACCCATTGCCTTCCTGGCAACCCATCCTTTGGAGTCTTTCAATCACGACTGGACACCCCTCGGAAAGATCTGCTCTAGCTCAACCACAAGATATGGGCTGGGTGCAGGCATCTCGCATGAGCGCCTCTGGCAGGAGGTCAGACCAGAGGATCCCAATGGTCCCTTCTGGCCTTGGCATCTGTGACAAAGTGGGAAAGTTCTCGAGGGTCTCTCTCAATACTGTGTGGGTGCCTCAGTTTCCCCTATGCATTTCTTAGGTATCTAGGTGGGGGGATCAGAGTGTATGATTGTTGCAGAGCCCAAGAAGGCTCCTGTGATACTCTCTGCACAGAGAAGGGCCGACACTCTGTCTCCTGGCAACTGATGGCCTGGGCCCCTCTGCAAAGATGCCAACTGAAGGTGTTGGAGAACAAAGAGATCAGGTGACCTCCTGGCCTGGGAAGGAGACAAAGGCCAGAGAGGAAGGGCTGGAGTGAGTCAGTTTGGGAGCTGGCTGGGGACATGGAGTGAGGGCAGACGTAGGCGTCTGGCTCACTTCCTCCCAAAATGGACCTGGCTGAGGGGTCCTGTTCTGTGTACCCACAAGCTCTGTTTGAGACCGTGTTCCTGTCACTGGGGCAGAGGCTGTTCTGCAGCATGGGAGACCCCTCCCTGGCGGGAATCATTGCCTGCTCTCCAGCCTCATTCACCGACCACCTGACGGCTCTCAATAAACAACCCGGCGTGAGCCGCGGCCTCGGGTGGCTTGATTTGGTCGGGGCGGGAGAGTGACGGGGTTAAAGGAAAGAAAAGTAGTTCTCAGTTAACTGTTGGCACAAGTTAATTGCCAGCTGTCCCCCATCAATGATCAGCCATGGGTTACCGGGTACCGGTTATCGCCCTGGTGCTCGGGGAGTTCAGTGTCCCTCCCTGGTTTGTGGTGTCTCAGTTATGATGTTGTAATCACAGAATCACAGGACTGGAAGGGACCTCGCGAGGTCTTTAGTCCAGTCCCCTGCACTCAGAGTAGGACTAAGTATTATCTAGACCAGCCCTGACAGGTGTGTGCCCAACCTGCTCTTAACAATCCCCAGTGATGGAGATTCCACAACCTCCCTGGGCAATTTATTCCAGAGCTTAACCACCCCGACAGGACGTGTTTCCTAATGTCCAACCTAAACTGCTCTTGCTGCAATTTACGCCCACGGCTTTTGGAGTGGCTTTCGTGGCAGGGAACAGCTTGGGAGCAGGGGGCTGTGGCGCAGAGCCTTTGGAGTGGCCCGGCATCACTTGCGCTCACCTGAAGTCAGCACGTCGCCCACAGGGCAGGGGTCTGTGTCCTTTCCCGTGCACCCCCATGCTGGGAATCGCTCCCTTCCCGGACCTGGCAGCCCAGGCGACACAGTGTGCTCCGAAAGGGGTCCGGGCAGGAGCCGGCTCGATTCACCATTGCACAGTCACACCCCAGGTCTAATTTGCACATGCACCATTCAGTGAGGGAGCCAGCAGTAAATGCAACCCCCCAGAACTCGCCGCACACACCAGCAATGCCCCAGGGGTGCAAATCCAGCTGTGGGGATTGAACAGCCAGATGAGACTCCTCCCCAGCCTGGGTTGTCTGCGCCTTCAGTGCTGCAGCGCAGACCTCTCCCACTTGAGCTGAAGGAGTAACTCCCGTAGCCAGCAGCAGTAGTAAGCTGTTATCCTCTAGTGGAGCAGCTGCCAGAACGGGGTGCAACATGCACTCTTGCCCATGTACGACACATGCATTTGCTCAATGAATCTGTTTGTAAACAGGGCCCCGTGTCTGTTACATAAATCCTCCCTGAGCCAGAACATCTCTGGATGCTTGGGAGAACTTGGAGTGCAAAGGGTTTTAAAAATCACGTTTGCAGAAAAGCGCGGTTGCTCTTTATTTCCTGCTGGCAGTTTTTGGGGTGCCCCTTGCATGGGGCAAAAGTCCCCCCGGGGAAAAATGGCAGCAGGAGATCCAGGTCCCACATCAACGCCCTTCACCCTCTGCAGCTGCACCAAATGCAGCAAACGGCCCGGGCCAATTCCCATGCCAGGAGCAACAGCCCCAGCCCTGGCCAGCTCTTTGTAGGGGCGCTGGGGTGAGAGCCGGAGCCCCACGCTTGGAAAGCCACTGAACTAGCACGTGGGGGTAACGCTCAAGGGCCCCGGTCCTGGATCAGCAGAGAATTTTCTCAAGGGCTGGTCAGAGGTTTCCCGGGGAACACGGCTCACCCCTGAAAGCCCCGCTCCCAGGGCCGGGGTGCGGCAGGGTTCAGCCTGCAGCAGGCAGCAAACCCGGGCCGGGAAAGGAGGTGCAGAGGGGCCCACGAGGCAGGGTAAAGCCAGCCTGGGTGTAAGCGGACGCGGCTCGGCTGAGGGCTCACCCAGGCCTGTGCTGGGCTCTGCAGGAACATGTGCGGGGGCGGGAGTGCAAGCTGCGGGGTGGCTGCTGGGCTCCCCCGCTTTCCGGGGCAATGGGGCTGGTCCCACAGGGACCCCTGGCAGTTCCCCGGGTGCTGCAGGGCTTGGCTGGAGCGGGTCCCAGCCAGCCACGGGAGGCCCTGCGGTGTGTCTGGGAGCCAGGATGCCCCACTCGCCCAGCGCTGGGCTAAAGCTGCCCCCCAGCTCGGTTCCAGCACTTGGAGATGATTGTGCCATTCAGGGCCGGAGGAGGGTGAAAGCGGCACGACCCCCCCAAACACATCCCCCGGCAGGGGCCCCCAGCCGCAGGGGGAGCAATTACCCACCCGGGAGTGAGGCAGGAGCCTGGGGGGGGTCAATTGCGTCTGGAGCCCCCCTTCCTCCCTGTCCTGCACCCCACTGAAGAGGGGCCCAAGGCTGCACAGGGAGGAGCCATGGGACTTGCTCTGCACTGGCCGAAAAGCCTGCAGGGAGCTAAGGCCCCTCTAGGCTGCACCGATTTCTCCGTGGCCCCTCCAGGCTGGGGAATCCTGCTGATCCCCCTCAGCGGGTGGGCCTGGGGGCGGCCTGGCTCCGGGAGAACTGGGCAGAGCTGCAGGTGCCCAGAGCGGACACGGGCCTGCAGCAGCAGCGGCTGGGGGCGGAAGAGCTGCCCAGGTCCTACTGGTGACAGGTGAATTCCGCCCTGGCCCCTCCTGCAGCGTCTCCAGGGGCCCCTTCCCTGCCGACACAGGAACCGAGCCCTAGGTGGAGCCCCCATTTACACAGCAAACCCTGACCGGGCGGGGCCAGGAGCCGAGGGGGGATTCAGTTCCTTGGGCCCCTCCTCACCCACCCATCCCCAGGGAGCGGATCTGCCCGGCCCCTCCCCGCCAAGTGAGGGACCCCCAGCGATCTCTGGGGCTACCCCCCCAGGCATGGAGCCATTGTCGGGGGATGACACGGGCCCATGCTGCTGGGGAAAGGAGCCCGGGAAAGGTCCTGCCAGGCCCAGAGTGACTTGGCCTGAATGCCGCATCCCTGGCATTCGGGGCCGGCCAGCTCGCTTGGGCAGGAACAGAGCCATGTGGTCCCAGCCAGCTCCCCACTGCAATGACGTGCAGCTCCCCACGGAGCCCCACCTGCAAACCGCTGGCCTCACACCTGTGGCTGCGCTGGGTGTGCAAAGCCCAGGCTTACCGGGAGGCAGGGAATAAGGGACCAGGAGCCGCACTGCTCCCCACACCCTGACCCATCACAGCCCCCCCGCGTGCCGGAGACCCTTCCGTCCCCCCTCCAGCACTGCGGCGAGCATGAAGGCCCCCGGCTGCACCTTTCCACCGCGGCCAGAGGGCTCCGGGGCGCCAGGGGCGGCTCTAGGAATTTCGCCGCCCCAAGCAGGGCGGCACGCTGCGGGGGGGCGCTCTGGTGGTCGCCGGTCCCACGGCTCCGGTGGACCTCCCGCCGACGTGCCTGCGGAGGGTCCGCTGGCCCCGTGGCTCCGGTGGAGCAGCCGCAGGTGCGCCTGCGGGCGGTCCACCGGAGCCGCCTGCCGCCCTCCCAGTGGCATAAGCGCACTTGGCGCGCTGGGGTCTGGAGCCGGCCCTGCAGGGCGCAGACTTTAGGGGTGTGAGTAAGGTACAAGGCCAACAAATGGACACCCTCCCACACCCCCCACACGCTAGGGGCCTATGTGATTTACACACACCTCCCACATGCCATTTCCATCAGCACAGCCATAGGCCTAGGGTAGGGGTTGGAACCTTTCAGAAGCGGTGTGCCGAGTCTTCAGTTATTCACTCTCATTTAAGGTTTCACGTGCCGGTCACACGTTAATGTTTTTAGAAGGTCTCTCTCTCTCTATATATAGAACTAAACTATTGTTGTATGTAAAGTAAATAAGGTTTTTAAAATGTTTAAGAAGCTTCATTTAAAATTAAATTAAAATGCAGAGCTCCCCCCCCCCCCCCGCCCCCGGACTGGTGGCCAGGCCCCGGGCAGTGTGAGTGCCACTAAAAATCAGCTTGCGTGCCGCCTTCGGCATGCGTGCCATAGATTGCCTACCCCTGGCCTAGGGGATTTACACACACACCTCCCACACGCCATCTCCATCAGCACAGCCATAGGCCTAGGGGATTTACACACACACACACCTCCCACATGCCATCTCCATCAGCACCACCATTGGCCAAGGGGATTTACATTCACACCTCCCACATGCCATCTCCATCAGCACAGCCATAGGCCTAGGGGATTTACACACACACACCTCCCACACGCCATCTCCATCAGCACAGCCATAGCCCTAGAAGATTTACACCCACACCTCCCCACACACCATCTCCATCAGCACAACCATACACCTAGGGGATTTACACTCCTACACGCTATCTCCATCAGCTCTGCCATAAGCCTAGGGGATTCACACACACACACCTCCAACATGCCATCTCCATCAGCTCTGCCATAGGCCTAGGGGATTTACACCCACACGCTATCTCCATTAGCGCAGCCATAGGCCTAAGGGATTTACACACACACACCTCCCCCTCCATGCACATACCCTCACCTCCATGCACTCACACATCTGCACACCCACACGGGCAGGCCCCACCCTCTCAAATCCAGGCACATCCCAGACCACATCCATTCACACACCTTCGCAACCATGCTTTCAGGCCCACACCCCTCATCCAGCTACACCCACGCACACTCCCACAGCCATGCACACTCACACATCCACCGCGATATCCCCACGCACATCCATGCACACCGCCTATATACCAATGCACACCCACCAACCCCCTAACCACATACCGCATCCATGCACTCAGCCAGCCAGCCACACATGCACATCCACATATAGCTATGCACACACATGCATGCACACACCCATACACACACATCCATACCCCTATATCCATGCATGCTGTCACATCCACACGCATGCATACACAGTGATGCACACCCCTATATATCCATGCACACACACCTCCGTCCACACCCCTGTGTATCCATGTGCACACACACACACCCCTATATATCCCTGCACACATCCATGCACACCTCAGAGACCCATGCACACACACCTCCATGCACACCCCTATGTATCCATGCACGTGCACACACACACACACATATCCATGCAAAGCCCTATATATCCATGCACACACACCTCCATGTATCCATTTGCGCGCACACACACACCCCTCCGTGCACACGCACCCACCCGCCTCACCCATGCACCAACACCTGCACCCCCGCCCCGTCCGCACGCCTCCTCCCCGGCAGGCCCTGTGTGGCACGCTCCCTCCCCGCCCCGCTGCCGCTGCCACCCTCTGCCCCCGTCCTTCCCCTGCGGGCTCCTGCCCAGACGTGTCGGGACTCGGGCTCCGGGCGCTGAGGAACGCAGCGTGATCCGAGGCAGAGCAGCCGCCGCAGCCCCTGTGCGAGCCCGGCCGGGACCCTGCCCGATGCGCTCTTCGCCAGGGGACGGTTCCAGGCGGCTGCGGGGCGCAGGGAGGCGCTGAGCCGGAGGCAGCTGGAGAAAGCGTCGGGGAGGGGGAGCAGCTGGGGCTCCACGTGCGCCTACGAGATCCAGGGGAGCTTGCACCCCCCCCAAGGAGAGAGAGACCCCCCCGCACGCGCCCCGCCCGGGGCGCACAGGACGGGCAGCTCTGAGCACAGCGAGGCCGAGTGGCAAAGAGAGAAGCCAAGGGGGGGGCTGGGTAGGGGGGCAGCCTGCCCCCTCATTCTGCCTCTGCCAGCGCCCTGCAGCTAGGCCCCCCTCCCCCGGCTAGAGACTTGGCTGGGGGGCGGCGGGGCAGGACCTGTCCACATGGAGCCTGAGCTGAGAGCAGCTCTCCCCCCTGCAAGCAGCCAGCGGCTCCTCGGAACTTTGATGTCCTCCTAGAGGGGGGGCGGCCCTGCCTGGTCCATGTAGTTGGGGTTGTGTTGGGGGGTGGGGGGCTAGGGGCTGCCTGCGGCGAGGATGGCCCCGTCCTGCTGGGACTGTCAACCCACCAATCCAGGCGGGGGATCCCTGAGGTCCTGAAGCGCGGAGGGAAGTGCAAGAAGCAGCGAGAAGAGACAAGAACCAGCAGCAGCCGAGGAAACCACCCCGGGAAACCCAAACCCGAGCCCGCCGCGGCTGCCAAGCCCCGCACCGAGCCCGCGGGACACAAGATGGGTCTGGCCCTGCTGCCCGGCTTCTGCCCCCTGCTTCTCCTCGGCCTCTGGCTGCGAAGGTAAGAGCACCCCCGCCGCGCTCGGGCCAAACTCGCCTGGTTTTAGCCGCGGTGGGAGCCGGGCTCGTGTCTCGGCCCGTGGTCCCTCGCCAGCGGCCCCGTGCGCCCGGGAGCTGAGCCGCGCCCCCGCACTCGGGTCCTCGGAGAGGCGATGGCACCTCGGAGCCTCTGGGGAATCGCAGCGCGCTCTGCTCCCCGGAACGCGGCGTTTCCCCAGCTTGTGTCTGCTCTGCCCCTGATCCGGAGGATTATCTCCCCCGTGTGCTCACCGCCCCCTCCGCGTCCCCTCCCGATAATCCCTTTCCCTGCCTAGGATCTGCTCCGCCGGGCGGCGATTCTCCCCGGGGGGCGGGGGGGGGGTTCTTCTCCTCGCAAGTGCCATGAAAGCCGCCTCTGCTCGGCCTGGCTGTCTGGGCCAGGCGCTGATTGGCGGAGCAGCCGGGCGAGGGCCTGACTCCCGGCTCGCCTCCACCGCGGCGCAAACCCGGACCGGCTTCCCTGGGGCTGCCCCGTGTGGCGCGCCGGCTAAGCGAGTCGGAGCCCAGCCCCTGCCGGGCCCACCCGGGCCGCAGCGAACCCGGCCAAGGGGGGATTGTCCGTCTGCTCGGGCTGGGCTCGCCGGGCTCGGAGATGGAGCCGAGCGCCTCCTGTCCCGCTCCGAATCGGGTCCTCTCCTGCCGGAGCATACAGAGAAAATAAGTTCGGACCAGCTGTCCCGCCACCTGCTCGTGTCTAAAGGACCCCGCACCCCCACACCGCCAGGCCGGGCTGGCTAAGGGGCTCCGCTCGCCCACCTGCCAATGGCTCACAATCGAGGGCTAAGGAGGGAGTTTCGTCGAAGCAGAGGCCCAGGACTCCTGGGTTCTTTCCCCGGCTCTCCCACTGCCTTGCTGGCGGAGGTGGGCCAAGTTGTGTCCCGGGTCCGTTCTAGGGTCCCATGATGGGGGGGGGGGGGTATTTGGGCGGCTTCGCAGGAGCCCAGTGGCTAGTTCGAGCCCTGGACAGTCTGGGATTCACACGTAGAAGCCGGTGCATGTGGCTCCCGGGCGGTGTGTTCCTGGAGTTTATTAACACGAAGATTCGCAGGTCAGGACAGTCCCCTGGGGGATTGTTTGCCTCTCCCGGGCTGCACAAAACGGGGTTTACCCACCTGTGCGGTGGGGGTTCGGGAGACGCCCCGGGAGCCTGGCGCTGGGCCCTCCAGCTGGAAGCGCAGCCGGGGGTCTCCTAACTCCAGGCAGCTCGGGGTCTGCCCGTGCAGGAGCGCTGCACCCCCCTCCGTGGAGGGGAACGGGGCGCCCCTGTGGCCACCGGAGCTGGGATGCCGGGGTGGGGTGGGGGGCGCTCCCGAAGGGCGGGGCCAGGAGAACCGAGCGCTTTTGGTCGGTAGGTCCCTTTCATCCCAAATCCGAGGGAAGCGGGGGCTGGGGTGGGGAGCCGGCTTGTGCCCCACATCCAGTACCCGGGGGACCCCGACGGTCCCCCCTTCGCTGGCCATGACCCCGCCCCCCCCCCGGCCCTTTCCCGCATCACAGGCCACTCCAGGCGTCTTCCTTTGATCTCCCCGGCTGCCCCGCCAGCTGCCAAACTTCCGGGCAGCGGGCAGGGAAGGGTTAACCCCCCCCCCCTTCCCTCCTCTGGCTGCTCCAGCTCCTGGGGCTGGGCCGGGTTCTCCCCCCCGCCCCCCTTCGCACACAATGTGTTGACGCTGGAACGTGGGTTAATTAAAGCAGCAGCAGCCGCAGCCTGTGACCCGCGGGGCTTTCACCGTGAAATCGTGTTTAAACCCACTTAGTCCGGGGCGGGGGGGGGGGCGATGCGGCAGCGCCGGGGATCAGAGAAGAGGATGGCGGCGGCGGTACATGATTTCCAGCCCCCCGCCCACCGTGGGCGCTGGCGCTGGCGCTGGCGGGGAGCGCGTGGGGCGAAGAGGGGCGGGAGAGCCCGGCGAACCACCTGGAAGTCAGAGAGCGGTGGGGCTGGACGGCGGCTGGACTGATCCTGATCTGACTGGCGGGGGCAAACCAGGAGTGACTCCGAATCAGGGTCAGGACTCGGGGAGCTCCCTGCTCCGGGTGTTAAGGTGGCGCCCGCTCCCCTAGCGACTTCGGCGGGGTCACTCCGGATTGGAGCCAGAGCGAGCTGAGCTCCGAGCCAGGCCCAGCACTGAAAAGGGGAGAACCGGTTTAGTCCCCAGGGGAACAAGCCTGGCCTGAGGGACAGACCTGATGGGCGACCCCCCCCCCAGGCCCCCGATGAGTTACAGCCAGGGCAGATCGCGCCCGGCGCCTCTCCAAGCGAGTCCCATCTCCCTGCAGTGCCCCAGTCACCTGGATGGCATCCGCCCCGGCTGCGGGGGGCTGGGCGGGGGGGCTCGGCCTTTGAAGACACCAGTGCTGTGGGGCTCGTCTCTGGCTTTGGCGAATCCAGAGAAAGGCCCGAGTCAAGCAGCCGAGCGGGTGCAGAGGGACCCTCCGAAGAAGGAACAAGGAACCTGGTCCAGGCCTGACTCGGACAGACCCCGGGAGCTCAGGATCTGGTCCTGGCTATGAAGGGGTGAGGCTGGGCTGTCCCCACCAGACTTTCTGATGATGCCCCTCCGGGACCAGGATCCTGCCGCTGGCTGACCCTCAGCCCCCTCCGAACGTGCCAGGCCAGGCCAGGGAGGGCGGCCTGGCCCCTGGTGCCTGCGACAGGCCCAGGCCCGCTGGGGTGGCCCTAGAACTGCCGACCTGGGAGCCCCACGCCAAGGAGTGGCTGAAATGGGAATTGGACACAGCCTGGGAACACGGCGCAGAATGTGACCTAGGAGGGACAAGCCAGCCCGGGCCAGGCCCGAGACTTCCCAGCAGGTGCCAGAGAGAGGAGCGGAGAGTCGCCCGGCAGAGTCCAGCTTGACTTTCAGATCCCTGGCACAGAAGCCGCCATGGGGTGGAACATGAGGTTCTGCCAGTGGGGAGAGAGACAGGAGATGAAGGGTCGGGCTCCGTGGTCACCTTTCCTGCAGCTAGCACAGAACAGCATTACCTGGCTGGGCTGCGACACGGGCACCTGTCCCCACGCCCCGCACCGGCGCCCCACAGCCCAGGGCTCAGTCCCTGTCTTCTAGGTGCTCCATGGGTCCGGGCTGGAGACCCGGGCATAACTCTGCTCCTCAGGCCCCACGGGGCATTCTGCTATTGGGGGGGGACTCATCCAGGCAGGGGACAGAGCATCCTTAGGGCTGGACCCTGACTGAGGGAGGAAGGACCATCCCAAACCTCCCAGCGCCTGCTCCCCGTGCCAGGGGCATTTCTCTGACTGACCTCCGCTGACAGAGACACCGAGCACCGGAGGTGTTAGAAAACCCAGTCCTGCCACAACACGCACAGCTCCCCGTCTGGGAGACGGGGAGCAAGAGAGAGCGACCCCCGGCCCAGATGGCAGTCCTGTTGCTCAATGCACTCTGGCAGGTGCCCAGATACCAGGGTGAAGGGGGTGGGACACGAACCTGGATAGCCAGCGATAGAATGTCAACATGGCAGCAGAGCTGACGCGTGAGCCCTGCATGCTCAGTCCATGCCCATCCCACAGGGGGCGCAGGGCCTCAGGGAGTCTGATCTCAGGGACAGCCTGCAAATCCGGGGTGACGGCATTGGAGGGGGGGAGCCTCATCCCTGACTAGCCCTCTGCTTGGCTAAGGAGCCGAAAGCTTAGGTGGCCACGCAAGCCAGGCCTGGGTCTCTGGGGCTGGCTGTGCACGCGTCCCCATATGTCCTCCCATCATCCAGCCTCGTGCACCTCCTCTACCTATCTCATCTCTCATGTCCTCCCACCTGTCTCTACAGCCTCCCTCTATCTAGCCATCCACCCATTCACCCTCTCTGGCTGTCTGTCTCCATATACACCCCTAGAATCACAGAATCTCAGGGTTGGACGAGACCCCAGGAGATCATCTAATCCAACCCCCTGCTCGAAGCTGGACCAGTCCCCAGTGAAATCACCCCAGCCAGGGCTTTGTCAAGCCGGGCCTTAAAAACCTCTAAGGGTGGAGATTCCACCACCTCCCTAGGGAACCCATTCCAGTGCTTCACCACCCTCCTAGTGAAATAGTGTTTCCTAATATCCAACCTAGACCTCCCCCACTGCAACTTGAGACCATTGCTCCTTGTTCTGTCATCTGCCACCACTGAGAACAGCCGAGCTCCATCCTCTTTGGAACCCCCCTTCAGGTAGTTGAAGGCTGCTATCAAATCCCCCCTCACTCTCCTCTTCTGCAGACTAAATAACCCCAGTTCCCTCAACCTCGTCTCATAAGTGCTCCAGCCCCCTAATCATTTTCATTGCCCTCCGCTGGACTCTCTCCAATTTAGCCACATCCCTTCTGTAGTGGGGGGACCAAAACTGGATGCAATACTCCAGGTGTGGCCTCCTGAATCCCTCACTTTGCTGGCAACTTTGCTGATGTAAGTGGGACTCTTCTCTTAATGCTTCCTAAATACTGTGTGGGGCCTCTACTTCTGGGGGACTCCTCTTCTGGCTCTGGCCTGACCTGGGGGGCCCTTCCCCTGGGGACCTGCAAGAGGTGAACAAAGGAGAGAGGGTGGAAGACAAAGAGGAAAGAGGAGGAGAGAGAGAGAGAGGAGAGAGAGGGGGCTGGAGGTGGGGGGCTGGGGGGGAGTGAGAGGAGGGAGGGGGGAGGAGGGCAGTGGGGGGCCCAGGGGCTGCCCCGGCTGAGGGGACCCATTCTCTCCCTGTACAAGCTGTTTTTTACTTCTGTGTTTGTGTCTGTGTTGTCTGTCTGTTCTCTCCTACTGGCTCTGGCTGGCTGCCTCCTGCTGACTGCGGGTGGGGCAGGACCCTGGCCCTTCAGAGCAGGGACCACCTGGGCGGGGAGGGGAGGGGGAGGATGGGAGATGGAGGAATGCGGAGGAGCCAGGTCAGCCTGGAGGGTCTTGCCGTGAGCTTCTTGGCCTGAGACAGTCTGCTCCCAAGGAGGAGGCTCCCAGTGCTGGAGAGCTCTGAGGGCAGCCCAGGGGAGCCCATGGGGGGGGACTGTGTGACATGCTACCAATACACACCAATATGACTTGGGCTGGGCTGCTTGGGCACACACACTGCACTTCTTATCCAGCTTCTCCCCACTGCCCCCCCTACCTCCTTTCTTTTCTGCTAACTGCTGCACTCCTTTTCTCCCAGCCTGGTGCCTGCTGCAGTCCTGCCTCCTGCCCTCAAACTCTGCACTTGTCCTTGTTGAACCTCATCAGATTTCTTTTTTCCAATTTGTCTTCAATTTAGTAGATTCAATCCTCCCAATCCCCCCCCTCCCTCCAGTGTCTCTACCTCTCCAGCTCAGTTGAACGTGCTGAGGGTGCAGCCCCTCTGTGCAGCAGAGCCAAGCCCCGGAACCAAAACTGCTCCAGGGGCACTCCTGGGGGCCTACACACTGCCTGCCAAAGACTGAAGCCATTGATCACTACCGCTGCCCGAGATCATCTAGCCTAGATCTATCCACCTCCACCCATCATCATCCCCATCCATACTACTTTAACTACTTTAACTGTCCAACTGAGACTGTGGGAGAAATATCAAAATCAAAGATAAAGTCAAGTATATCCACATCCACCGCCATCCCCATCCCCCAGTTATCTCCTCATAGAAGACATCAGAGAAGATCAGGTTCAGGTTGGATTTGGTGAATCCATGCTGATGCTGATCTCCTCTGTTCCTTCCCTCCCTCTCCAAGTCCTTCAAAATGGGATCCTTGAGAGCGCCATGATTTTGCCGGGGACTGAAGTGAGGCTGACACATCTGTAGTTCCCCGGGTTCTCTTTGTTCCTTTTTTTAAAAGATGGGGGCTCTACATTAGCTTTTTTCCAATCATCCGGGACCTCCCCCGATCACCATGAGTTTTCAAAGATAATGGCCAATGGCTCTGCAATCACCTCAGCCAACTCCCTCAGCACCCGCAGATGCAGTTCATCCGGCCCCATGGACTTGTGCTCATCCAGTTTTTCTAAATAGTCCTGACCCACTTCGTTCTCCACAGAGGGCTGGTCACCTCCTCCCCATGCTGTGCTGCCCAGTGCAGCAGTCTGGGAGCTGACCTTGTTCGTGAGGAGAGGCAAAAAAAGCATTGAGTACATGAGCTTTTTCCACATCCTCTGTCACTAGGTTGCCTCCCCCTTCAGAAAGGGGCCCACACTTTCCCTCTCTGTCTGTCTAGGTTCTGATATTGGTTCTCTTTGCCGCCATGTTCCACACATAACAGGTGTCGGTCAGGTGACTTGGTGCATGACTCGAAGGTGCCCAGATACCGCAGCGATGGGCTGGGATAAGGTCTGGTAGGGAAGAGGCCTGTCGAAGCCTCTCCAAGCCGGAGGCGGAGCTGGAGAGCCCGTGGAAAAGAAGCTGCCGCTGGGGGTTTCTGGCTGCCTACCCACGCCCCAGTCCCCTGCCCCGACTCCCCACCCCGCTCCAAATCCAGCGCAGAATCGCTGGGCTGGCGGGCGGGTCTCTCTGGGGCCTGGCTCCACCCGACGCCCCGGCTGCCCCCTCCCTGTGGGGACTTGCACTGCGGGGGTTGGGGGGGGCCTCCCCGTGACTGGGTCTCTGCGGGGCTTTCCCCTTCCCCCAGCAGAGCCCTGGCACCCTGGGCGGGCGAGGCGGCAGGGCAGGGCGCTGAGCCTGGCTCTCCCTTCCCTTCCAGCTCCTGCGCCAATGAAATCCTGGGCCTGAAGCTGCCGTCGGAGCCGGTGCTGAACGCCAACACCGTGTGCCTGACGCTGCCCGGCCTGACGCGGCGCCAGCTGGAGGTGTGTGTCCGGCACCCCGACGTGACGGCCTCCGCCATCCAGGGCATGCAGATCGCCATCCACGAGTGCCAGCACCAGTTCCGGGACCAGCGCTGGAACTGCTCCAGCCTGGAGACCAAGAACAAGATCCCCTACGAGAGCCTCATCTTCAGCCGAGGTAAGGGCCGGGGCGCCGGCGCCCTCCGCCCCCTGGCACCGTGCGCCCTCCCCGGCCCTGTGCCGGGCACCCTCCGCCCCCGCCCGCCCCCTGGCACCGTGCGCCCTCCCCGGCCCTGTGCTGGGCACCCTCCGCCCCCGCCCGCCCCCTGGCACCGTGCGCCCTCCCCGGCCCTGTGCCGGGCACCCTCCGCCCCCGCCCGCCCCCTGGCACCGTGCGCCCTCCCCGGCCCTGTGCTGGGCACCCTGCGGCCTCGCACTCAGTGCGCTGCCCGGGCCGGGAGCTACAGAGCCAGTGGGAACCCCAGGGGGTGGCTGGGTCCTGCAGCCCCAGCTCGGAATCTCTTTTCTATTCCCACAGCCGCGGCCTGGTTCTTCTCCGCTCCCCTCTCCAGAGCCCCGCGCCTGCCCCCAAGCGTCTCTCCGAGCCCCAGCCCCGTTTGTGCGCCCCCACACTCCGGCAGAGCTCTCCCGGGCCCCGGGGGCAGCGGCCTTTGTCTCAGGAAGCGCCTCGGAAATGCAGCCAGCTCTGGGGTGGGCCAGCGGCAGCGCCGCAGGACAGGGTGTGAACGGGAATCTTGGTAGCCACTAGGAAGCGCAGGGGGAAGGAGGGGATTGGGGGGACCGGATGTGATGCTGCACAGGGGAGTTTGGCCCCGGCACTGGGGTGACCACCCCAACTCCTCACCTCCAGGCTCGGTTCCTGCAAGTCTGTACCCAGGGAGGGAGCCGCCTGCCCGGAGAAAGCTCCATCAGGTCCCGCTGCCGAGCAACACAGGGACCCCCCTGGCATCCGACTCCCTGCTCTGGGATCGCCCCCCATGGATCGGTCCCAGCTCCAGGAGAGACGCGCCCCCCACCCAGCCAGCCGTCCCGCGGGACCAGTCACTTGTCCGGTGGCGGGAGCCAGACCCGTGCTGGGGGCTGGGCCCGGGCTGTGGAAGTCGGGGACCCGACGCGCTCGGGGAGAGCGGCCCTTGCTCCCTGAACCCCCGTGGCGCTGGGCCCGCTCCGCTCTCACTGGGGTGCTGGGCACCCCGCAGGATCGGGCCCTTGGCAGCTCGCTCCCGGGCGGGGCCCCCGCCTTGCCGGGCTCCACACAGCTCTCTCCAGGGCCTGCCCGGTGCTGTGTCCGGGGTCCCTGCATCGCCCGAGCCGGCCCAGCCCGGTGTCCGCTTCCAGCCCTGCAGCCCCAGGGGGTCCGGGTCCCTCCCCAGCGGTGCACGGCCCCCGGGGTACAAGTAACGGCAGAGCTCGGCTCTTCCTGCTCCCAGCCGGCGCTAGCCACACCCCGGGCTGAGCTGCAGCGGAGCCGGATTCCCACCCACGGGAGACACGCTGATGTGCAAAGCTCCCAGAAACCTCCCCGCGGACACGGTTGCATTAGTGGGGAAAACCCAAGCCCCGGGACCGCGGCAGGCCGGAAAGACTCGGCTGGAGCCGGAGCTTTGAAAGCCTCCCCTCACCCGCTGTCTCCATGGGGAGACTGACCCCGGGTGGGAGGAATCCGGATTCGATCCGGTTTAGTCACAACGCAACGCTGAGGAAGCCCAGTGGCATCCCAGGTCTGTAGCTAACCTGAGGGCCCAATCTCCCCCCGCCCCCATTGCTGGCGGCTCGCTCCCTACACCGCAGCAAGGGCTCTGGCCTCCGGGCACCGAACAGCGCCCGTGGCACCCAGTGACGCGGGCTGCAGCGCCCTGGCGGGACGGGGATGGTCCAGCCCCCTTCGGGCATCAGCCGCCGGCCCGTTTGCTGCTCTCCCGGGCGGAGTTTCAGCGTGACAGGAGCGCAAGGGGCCCGGGGCGAGCCGGCAAGTTGTGTCGGGGATCAGCGGGTCGGGAGCGCGGGGCTAGAACCGGGCCGAAGGCTCCCAGCCCGGGCCGCGGGGTTCTGCCCTGGGACGGCGCGTTCCTCCCCGCTGTGGAGGGGGCTGAGCCGGGTGCTCCAGGCCAGCCAGAGCGGGGCCCCAGCCGAGCCAGGGGACCGGGAGGACAGTCCCGCCCATCCCCGCGTGTCTCTCCCCGCCGGGGCGGGAGGCAGGGCCTGCGCTCGATGGGCCGCGGCTGCTCTGACCCAGGAGGGCGGCGGATTTGTACTGACTCTGATCCCGGCCCATGTGCAGCCTTGACGCCGGGAAATGTTGTTGTCGGGTTTGGGGCGGTGGCCGAAACGGGCGGTTCTCCGCGTCCCAGCGAACACCAGCTCCTGCCCGCGGCTCGGAGCGGGCTGGGGCTTTGGCAAGAGACTGAGAATCGGCTGCGCCCAGTGTCTCCCGCGGGAGTCGCTGGATCCGGAGGGAACCTGGCCACGCGCCTCAGAAGTGACCAGTTCTTTGGGGGGGCCCAACCTGAGCGCCCCTTCGGGGCCCCGGGCCCGCCCGCTGCTAACCGGGGCAGTGGGAGCCCAGTCACCGGAGCAATTTAAACCGGACCGAGGCGTGTCCTGGAGAACGACGCCAGGAAACAATCCTGCCCCTAGTCCTGGGTCCCAGCGCACTGGCTTGGCCACACGTCCCACCTGGCCAGGGGCTGTGCGCTGGGCGGGGCGGGCCAGGCCCGCGCTCCGGCCTCTGATTTCAGCCTTCTCCCAACCAGGCGGCCCCGCCCCAGGGACCCGCCCGAGCGGTCAGGGATGCTGGGCTGCAGACAGGCCGGGGAATGGCACGGGGCTCCCATCGCAGGGCGGGCGCGCTGGGGCCGGGCAGAGGGCGGGCGCGCCAGGGCATCGCAAACCACCGCCGGCGCAGGGGCTCGCGGGCGGCTTTCCAGGCGGCTCCGACCAACCGACCGGGAGAGCAGGGGGGTTAAGGCCTCCCCAGGCCCCAGCAGAGCGGCCCGCGGGCGCTAATGCGCGCGGCTCCCCCGGGGGCCCGGCTCCGGCTCCACGCGCTGCCCCACGCAGGGGGCTCCAGGCGCCCGCAGGCTCCTTGGTCCTAACCCGACGTGACAGCGCCCTTGAATCTTTCATCGTGTCCCGCGGCCGCGCCATCAGCTCCGCGGAGCGTGCGCCTCCCTCCCTCCCTCCCGCTGAATTATTTGCGGGGTCCGCTCCGGCGCCTCGCCCGCTCCGAGTCCGGCCGCCCCCGCGCCCTGCCCGAGGGAGAACCCAGCCGGGGAAGGAATGGAAGTGGATCGGCAGAGGAGCCTCCACAGAGAACAGCTGCGAACGACCCCCCGGCCCTAACCCGCTCCCTCGCTCGGCTCAGACACGGCCCGTCCTCCTAGCGACAGGCGCCGCCCGGGGCTTTCCATGGCCCCCGGCAGCCAAGGCCTCTGCCCGTGGGAATGCAGCTCCCTCCGGGGTGGGACGCGACGGCGCCCAGCAGCGGTTTAGGACAGGAAGTGAAGCTCCGTGCTGGGTTCAGTAGGGGAATAAACCACCTGAGCCGAAAAAACAAGGAGTCCGGAGGCACCTTCAAGACTGACCGATTAACTGACCGTGTGTCTGAAGAAGTGGGGTTTTTTATCCAGGAAAGCTTATGCCCAAATAAATCGGTTAGTCTTTAAGGTGCCACCAGACTCCTCCTAACAGGGCTCCCCCGATACGTGGCACCTGAGCCGGGCACTGGCCCCGATGTGCAGCTGCACCTGGATTCTTACCAAGGGAATCCTGTATCAGAGGGGTAGCCGTGTTAGTCTGGTTCTGTAGAAGCAGCAAAGAATCCTGTGGCACCTTATAGACTAACAGACGTTTTGCAGCATGAGCTTTCGTGGGTGAATACCCACTTCAAGTGGGCAGCGCCTGGGATTTTACATGTCCCCAGGGAGATGGCACCTCCGCTGGCTCGGCATCCTTAGCACCTCTGGGGGCCTGGCAGGGATGCCCAGGGGGGTTTCCTGGGGAGATCTCCCATCCGAGGGCTGCCCGGACTCAGCTCAGCTGAGCCTGCAAGATCACAGCCTGAGGCGAGTGAGCGGCAAGCAAATGCTTCTCCAAAACGTCCAGGGCCTCCCATTGGGCTCGCCCGCCTCCCGTCTTCCTCTTTCTAACCTCAGCCAGCCCCGGGCACCAGGCACTCTGCTCCCCAGCTCCCGGCCCGGCCTCTGCCCCTTTCTGATTCTCCCCACTGCCGGGTCTTAGCAGCTCTGGCTCTGTGTCTGCTCGGCCTTGGCCTGCTTTCCGGGCTGGGAGAGACGCCCTCTCCGTGGCACCAGGCAGCACCGAGCAGTCGGCCGGTCCCACTGAGACCTGGCACTAGCACCAGGAGAGCTGCTGGGAAGAACGTTGTTTGAGATACAGGGTGAGGAGCCAGTGGGGCCTGATGGCTTCTTGGGACAGGTTCCTCCCAGTCAACCCCCGGCCCAACCGTTCCCAGGCAGCCATCCCAGCGGCATTTCTAGGGTACCGCCAGCAGGTCTGGGCATGGTCTCCTTCCTAGCCGAGGGGTTATTCCAGGGAAGGCACGTCTCACCAGGCCTGATACAGACTGGGGGGCTCGGGGGTGCCAGAGCCAGGTGGACAGGGGCAATATCGGGGATAGTTTCTCCGTCGGCACAGGGCGCCCTGCCTGCAGACCACGGCCCTGCTCCTGGGCCTATGCGGGACAGGCCTGGTCCGTCGGCCTCGTGCCAGGCGACGCTCGCCCCGTCGACAGGCGCGTCTCCACCGGTTGTTGCGGGTGTCTAGGTATAGCAGCCACCCTCCATTTCTTTATGGGTAGAGGGGATGGGGGAGGGGGAGGCGGGTCCCAGAGCATGGAGCCATGAGCTGGAGTAGGGCGCACGGCCATTCTCCGCCCCATGCTGGAGACAGCGCAGGCAAACCAGGCAGGGCAGGGGCACAAGGGGCCCCAGCTGAGATCGGGGCCCCGTGGTGCTGTGTGCTGCACAGCCACACAGGACCTGGTCCCAGAGGATTTAGGCACCTAAAGATGCTGACTGGCACCTGGGCGGATGTTCAGAGGAGCCAAGGCAAGTTTGGTGCTTAATTCCCATAGATTTCAAAAATGCCTGTAGGCACTTTTCAAAGTCCCACTGATCTGCCTCTCTGGGCACCTAACTCACTTGTCCCTTAATGCTCACCCTAAAGAGCTTAAAATCCAAATAGGCAAGACCCAGGGGAAAGGGCAGCACAGAGAGGGTGGTCTCCTGAGCCCCACTGCAACCCCCTAGACACTTGGGCCTGGCTCCACAGAGGGATTTAGGCTCCTCCTTTCCACTGAAAGGTGCTAGGGGTCTTTGTGGATCCGGGCCTGACCACCCTGAAGACAAGCAAACCGCCCTGGGCCCTCCCTCCCGTCACTGCGACTGGCCTGGCAGTGGAGAGCGGCTGCATTCCCAGAGCGGCGCGTTCGGAAGGTGCATGGAGGCAAGTTCCGATCTGCATGGAGGAATTTAGTGTCTGGCCTGTTGCCACGGCCTGGTAGGTTCACCTGCAGTTTAATTAGGAAAAGAGGGACGGGGAGGGAAGAGGAGAGAGAACAGGAAACATGTTGCAACTGGCTGCAGCCCCAGTCCTCGGAGGAGCCGGGCACCCGCTCTGCCCCTTCGTGTGGGCAGAACTCCCGGAGCGGGGCAGCTCTTGGAAGGCCATTGGCGCGGCCCTGCTGACACCATGCGATGGGCAGGGTCTGGAGGCTTGGCTGAGTGCCCCAATTCCTGGGAACTTCTAGGAGCCTCCTGAACCAGTCAAACTAGACCAGAAATCCCAGGCGACTTGGGAGAGGTCCAGTGTTTGCTGTGTCAGGCTGGGAATGGCACCAATCAGCCGTTCCCAGCCAGGTCCCAGGGGCACGGTGAGCCGGTACCAGGAAAGGTGATGGGAAAACCTCAGCGGAAATTGCTCCAAACTGAAAAAACTGGCAGGTTCTGGTTGGTTCTGATGGTGGCCCAGGAAGAACCACAGCCTGTTAATGGGGAGAGGTGACTGCATGACTTCAGCTCTCCATCCAGCTCCACTTGGTCCACACCGTGATGGTGTCGACACCAGCAGGAGGTCTGGGTCCCATCATGAAACACTCTAGTTTGACCCAAACAGGCCACATTGCATGCTGGGATTGTAGTCTCCACAGCGTCTGCCTCCATATTAAAGAGGAAGGCAGCGGTAATTGGCTGAGTTTAATGCAAATTAATTAGTGTGACCTTTTTATAAGTACATCAGACGCAGGAAGCCGGCCAAACAATCCTGGGGCCACTGGACGATCGAGGGGCTAATGGAGCACTCAAGGAAGACAAGGCCATTGTGAAGAAGCTAAATGCATTATTTGCATCAGTCTTCACTGCCAGCTTTGTGAGGGAGATTCCCACACCTGAGCCATTCTTGTTAAGGACAAATCTGAGGAACTGTCCCAGATTGGGGTGTCAGTGGAGAAGGTTTTTGAACAAATCAATAAATAAATTAAACAGCAATAAGTGACCAGGACCAGATGGTATCACCCAGGGGCGGCTCTAGGATTTCCGCCGCCCCAAGCAGGGCGGCACACCGCGGGGGGCGCTCTGGTGGTCGCCGGTCCCGCGGCTCCGGTGGACCTCCTGCAGACGTGCCTGCGGATGCTCCACTGGAGCATAAGAACATAATAAGAACATAAGAAAGGCCATACCAGGTCAGACCAAAGGTCCATCTAGCCCAGTATCTGTCTACCGACAGTGGCCAATGCCACGTGCCCCTGAGGGAGTGAATCTAACAGGCAATGATCAAGTGATCTCTCTCCTGCCATCCATCTCCATCCTCTGACGAACAGAGGCTAGGGACACCATTCTTACCCATCCTGGCTAATAGCCATTTATGGACTTAGTCACCATGAATTTATCCAGTCCCCTTTTAAACATTGTTATAGTCCAGCCTTCACAACCTCCTCAGGTAAGGAGTTCCACAAGTTGACTGTGCGCTGCGTGAAGAAGAACTTCCTTTTATTTGTTTTAAACCTGCTGCCTATTAATTTCATTTGGTGACCCCTAGTTCTTGTATTATGGGAATAAGTAAATAACTTTTCCTTATCCACTTTCTCAACATCACTCATGATTTTATATACTTCTATCATGTCCCCCCTTAGTCTTCTCTTTTCCAAACTGAAGAGTCCTAGCCTCTTTAATCTTTCCTCATATGGGACCCTCTCTAAACCCCTAATCATTTTAGTTGCTCTTTTCTGAACCTTTTCTAGTGCTAGAATATCTTTTTTGAGGTGAGGAGACCACATCTGTACACAGTATTCGAGGTGTGGGCGTACCATGGATTTATATAAGGGCAATAATATATTCTCAGTCTTATTCTCTATCCCCTTTTTAATGATTCCTAACATCCTGTTTGCTTTTTTGACCGCCTCTGCACACTGCGTGGACATCTTCAGAGAACTATCCACGATGCCTATCCATGATGCCTATCCATGCCTGCGGGAGGTCCACTGGAGCCGCCTGCCGCCCTCCCGCGGGACGCCGCCCCAAGTGCGCGCTTAGCGCGCTGGGGTCTAGAGCCGGCCCTGGTATCACCCAAGAGTTCTGAAGAAACTCAGATATGAAATTGCAGAACTACTAACTGTGGTGCATAACCTATTGCTTAAATCAGCCTCTGGACCAGATGACTGGAGGATAGGTAATGTGACACCAATTTTTAAAAAAGGCTCCAGAGGTGATCCCAGCAATTATAGACCAGTAAGCCTGACTCCAGTACCAGGCAAACTGGTTGAAACTATAGTAAAGAACAGAATTATCAGACATGTAGATGAACGCAATATGTTGGGGAAGAGTCAGCACAGCTTTAGGAAAGGGAAATCACGCCTCACCAATCTATTAGAATTCTTTGAGGGTGTCAACAAGCATGTGGACAAGGGGGATCCAGTTGATATTATATACTTGGACTTTCAGAAAGCCTTTGAGGTGGTGCCTCACCAAAGGCTCTGAAGCAAAGTAAACTGTCATGGGATAACAGGGAAAGTCCTGGCATGGGTCAGTAACTGGTTAAAAAACAGGAGACAAAGGGTAGGAATAAATGGTTAGTTTTCACAATTGAAAGTGGTAAATAGCAAGGTCTCCGAAGGATCTGTAGGGGGACCTGTGCTATTCAACATATTCCTAAATGATCTGGAAAAGGGGGTAAACAGTGAGGTGGCAGATGATACAGAAGTACTCAGGATAGTTAAATTCAAAACTGACTGCAAAGAGTTACGAAGGGATCTGACAAAATTGGGTGACTGAGCAACAAAATGGCAGATGAAATTCAATGCTGATAAATGCAAAGTAACGCACATTGGAAAACATAAGCCCAACTATACATATACTATGATGGGGTGTAAATTAACTGTTACCATTCAAGAAAGATCTTGGGAGTCATTGTGAACAGTTCTCTGAAAACATCCACTCCATGTGCAGCGGCAGCCAAAAAAGCCAACAGAATGTTGGGAACCATTAGGAAAAGGATAGATAATAAGAGAAAATATCATACTGCCGCTATAGAAATCTGTGGTACACCCACACCTTGACTTCTGGTTTCATCATCTAAAAAGAAATTAGAATTGGAAAAGGTACAGAAAGGGACAGCAAACATGATTAAGGGTTTGGAACAGCTTCTGTATGAGGAGAGATTAATAAGACTGGGACCGTTCAGCTTAGGGCTTGGCTACACTTACAAATTTGCAGCGCTGCAGCAGGGTGTGAAAACACACCCTCTCCAGCAGAAATTGGCGGCGCTAAGCGCCAGTGTAGTCCCAGCGCCCCAGCGCTGCGAGCGCCCCCAGCGCTGTCCGTTATTCCCCACAGGGAGGTGGAGTACGGACAGCGCTGGGAGAGTTTTCTCCCAGCGCTGGCGCTTTGACTACACTTAGCGCTTCAAAGCGCTGCCGCGGCAGCGCTGCCGCGGCAGCGCTTTGAAATGCAAGTGTAGCGAAAGCCTTAGAAAAGAGGCGACTAAAGGGGGATCTGATAGAGGACTATAAAACCATGACTGATGTGGAGAAAGTGACTAGGAAGTTTAATTTACCCCTTCACATAACACAAGAACCAGAGGTCAGCCAGGCAGCAGGTTTAAAACAAACAGAAGGAATATTTCTTCAGACAATGCACAGTCAGTCTGTGGAACTCCTTGCCAGGAGATATTGTGGAGGCCAAAAGTATAACTGGATTCAAAAGTTCATAGAAGTCCATCAGTGTTATTAGCCAGCTGGTCAGGGATGCAACCCCCTGCTCTGGGTGTCCCTAAATCTCTGACTGCCAGAAGCTGGGACTGGACAATAGGGGATGGATTGCTCGATAATTGCCCTGTTCTCATTGTTCCCTCTGGGGCACCTGGCATTGGCCACTGTCGGCAGACAGGACACTGGGTTGGATGGACCATTGGTCTGACCCAGTCTGGCTGGTCTTACGTTCTCCTGGTAAACTGTCAACATTCCCATGGTTGGGTCCAGTTTGGGCAGCCCATAGCGTACAGGGAGCCTGCATAGATGAATTCTCCCAAGCGTGAAAAGCCACATTGGAATCTGAGCCGCAGCTGGGGTTGGTGTTTTCAGAATTGCTGTCAGATAGCGCCTGCCTCAGCAAGGTCTTTACGCCTGTGCACCTGGGGGTTTCTGTGGACGTCGATGGGCCTGGCTGGGTCAGAGCTGTGGTGTTCTGCTGCAGTGTCCTGGGAAGTTGACTTTCCCAGGGCATCTCTAATAGCCCCAGAGTCTGCGTAGGCTAGAGCTGTACCATCCTCTGTCGTTCCAGGAGGGCTCTGGTGACCCCGGCTGTGCCGTCGGGGCCGGAAACACGCAGCGTTGCAGGGTGGCCCTGGGGCAGGTTTATTCGTGCTCTCCTGTGCCATCCACAGATGGGCTTCTGGGAAGTGCCTCTGCCAAGAGACAGGAAGTGGCTGTGGCCGTTGCCTGCAGCCGTACTGCTCCATGTTTCTGACCCCTGTGGGTTCAAAGGTCAGACAACATTTAAACAGCCCCATGCTCTCATCAGAACTGCAGTGCTTAGTGACGGCCAGAAAAAGCGTGAAGCTTTTTGGAAAGTTTAAGCAAAACTAGGCCCGTTGTTACTGAGAACAGTTGGGGAGGGAGAGACGTGGGTCTGCTTGTAAATGACCAATATCACCCCGTTTTGAACAGCTCTTCCTCTGAAGCCAGTGGAGCTCGAAAAGGAGGGTTTGGAAGAGAACTAGGCCTGAGGGAGGAGAAGTACATGATGTGCTGGTGAATACTGCCCTTGATTAGGCTGGCTTGTAAGGGTTAAAAAGAAATCTTTGTTTGCGGATGCACTGGAGTTCATTGCTAATAACAGTGATGGTGCTTTGCTTTGTAACAACTACTCCCAGCATTCTCTGCAAGGAAAACTTCACAGCCGTGGCTGCGGAGTGAAAAACATCCCACCATTAAGCTTGGGCACCAAAAGAGGCAGGGCCCCGGGGCATGAGTTTGTCAGACCTTATCGAAGAGGCAGGGAGTGGATTCTGATTGCTTTTAAGCAGTGCCTTGTTAATTTGACACTGGCGCATATTAAAAATGAACGCACAAATCGGCAGCGTGGCGCTCCGGGAAGGTTTCACAGATGCACTTTTTTTCCGTCTCATAAGATCATAGTGGCTTGCTAAGCAGACGGCAATGAATCATTGAAAAGCCACCAGGCTTTGCGAAGCTTGCTAAGTACACGAGAAATACACCAGGGGACATTTTCACTCGCGCCGGCAATCTAACCGCAGGCAGCAATTAAAGCAGCTTCACCTCCAATGGCACAACCGTGACTGGCAAGTCAGAGCTTCGCAGATCGGCGCCCACCATGTATTTTGCAGCCACAGACGTGTCCAACGCCGAGATAGCGGCCTGTCATGCCTGCAAACAGAGAGAGCAGGTCTCAGAGCAAGTGGAAACACGCTCCTGCCATTATGTAGCTAGCTACCCTGCTCCCAGGCTCAGGCCAGAGCTGCTGCAACTGTTTTCACCGAAAAACATTTTCCAACAAAAAACCTGGACATTCTGGACGTCCCCGTCCCAATCTTGTTTGGATCAAAACCGGTCAGTGCGGCTGCTGAAAAACCCAAAGCCTGAAAAGCAAAAAAAGCAACAACAACAAAAAGGGTTTTAGGTTTTTCAACAAGAACCGGAAATATTGCAGCAAAAATGAAAGAGGGGCTGGGAACGCAGTATCCACACCGGGCGGCTATCCCGGGTCCCGGACCCATCCCGTCCTGTACGCGCCAAGCGGGAGCCTGCCCAGCAGAGCAGCTGCCCCGCCGCCCTCACGCCTTCCTCACCCAGACATCAGCCTGGGAGAGGCTCTTTGACCGCTTCCAGCTCTCGCTTCCCCGAGGTGTCTGAGCAGCGGGGACCGGGGGCCAAGGGCTTGGGCAGCGGTCCTGGGCTCTGTGGCCTGCTCTGCTGCTCACTGACCTCGTGTGGCCTGGGGGAAGGCACCTCCCTGCTCCAGGCTCCAGTTTTCCCGTCTGTCCAAGGAGACTCACGATCCTGACCCGTCTTCACAGGACGCTGCAGGCTGCTTCTTAGGGCTCGCGCAAGGTGGCTCAGGCAGTGCGTGACGCGAACACTGATCCGTGCCCCCAGCAAGCAGCTTTCCAAAGGAAGGGGCCAGAGCCCCGGCCCTGGAGAGAAACACCAGTGGATAAGCCGAATTCCTCGCCCCACCTTAGCCCTGGTGGGCACAGTGGGCAGGACTCAGGAGGTGCAGTTCCGAGGGCTCGGGCGGCCTGGCCCGGCCTGGTGTGCAGGTCACGGGGAGCTCTGCTCGGCCCCAGCCCCTCCCTCTCCTTCAGCTGGCGTTTACACATCTTAATTGGTTAATTGAATTGGAATGAATAATTAAACGATCTAAACATGTTCTCGGCCGCCCACGGCCTTTCGACCCGCACCATCGTTTCGGCGGGAAGCTTTCGGCCTGATGGAAAATCTTCAGCTCGCCAACTCCGACAGATTTTCGGCTTTCCATTGGAAATCACTAAAAAATCTCAATGGGGAATTTTGAAGGGAAAAAAAAGATTTTGAAGTTAAAAAAAAAGATTTTTCCGCCTCCAAATTTCCCATGCAAAATAATCAGTGTTTTCCGAGCAGCCCGGTGTGGAGGTCGGCAGAGCAGAGACTCCAGCCCTGGGTTGGATCAAACCGATCACTCTGCTCCCAGGCTCCCAGGCAGGGTGATGCACAAAGCAGGGAGAGCGAGGGGAAGGGTGACCCAGTGGTCAGAGCTGTAGCCTGGGGCTTGGAGATTCTGGGTCAGGTCCCCATTCTGCCACCGATTTCTTGTGTGACCTCCTGGGCAAGTCACATAATCTGGCCTCAGTTTCCAGGGGTTGTGATGCAGAAAGCAAACATCCACAAAGCTGCGTCCTCCTTAACCCTCTCCTTTGCCACCGGACACGGCTGTGCTGAGACCAGGCCTGCTGTGCGCTTTCCTGGTACTGCTGCCAGTCTGCACCTCTTGTCTCTCGTCTTATCCTTAACCTGGCCACAGACTGTCCTTTGATTCTGGGGTTGTACAGGACCTTGCACAGCAGGGCCCAGAGCCACGGCTGGGGCTCCTGCATCACACAGCCGCCACGCTGGAGTGCCAGTGCCGTCACAGCCGGACCCCGGGCGCCAGCAGGAGGAATTGATATGTGTGAAGCCAGGACGTTTCTCTCACCTCTCCAACATGCCAGGCCATCTCCCCTGCTGCCGGCAAGCCAAGGGCAGCATGCAGGGCCCTGCATGGAATGGGAGAGCCACCTTGGCAAACATACTGGCTCCTACGAGGAGCTACTCCAGCCTGCAAAGGGGGTCCCTTCCGGAGCAGCTCATTCCTACCGTGGGAGCCTGCCCTCCCTGCCCCTCTGAAACGCGGCCCCCTGAGCCAGTGGAGGAAGGGGCCCCTGAATCATGCCCGCAGCGTGGTGGGAGGGCGGTGCCAAGGCTCTACCAGATCGCCGCCCCCAAGGGCTTACAGTGGAAAGGCAACAGGAGACAAGACAAGAGTGAACACAGAGCAGGGAGTGACTCCCAGAGCTTGTGTGGGGAGACACAGGGGGCAGGAAGCAGTGGGGAGGGGAGGGGTGGATGGAGGCAGGGCCGGAGATGTGGAGAGCTTGGGCGGGCAGGGGAGCTGGCTTGAGCTGTGGTGCAGAAGCAGCGTGGGAGCTAGGGCAGCAGGCGAGGGGCTGCAGGTGAGGGGCTGCAGTGGGGCCTGCGGAAGGGGCACCAGACCAGGAATCAGGAGGTCTCAGTTTTGCTCCCTTCTCTGCCACTGCCTCACTGTGAGAGCTGGGGGGAGTCTCAGCCTCAGTTTCCCCCAGCTGCGAAGTGGCAGTGATGATACGGACCCGGCCCTGTGGAAGGAAGGGCTGTGGTGATGCTATGTATGATTTGGGGTGGGGGGAGATGGAGGAGGGCAGCAGGGACCCTGGGCTGGGCTGGGCAGGCTGCAGCAGGAGAGAGGCCAGGCCAGCCTAGGCTCGGCGAACGGGGTGGGGTGAAAGGGGTGAGGCTTTGGGAGCTGGGCTGGGAGGGGCAGGAATGAAGGGAGTGAGAGAGGAGCCCCAGGCTGCGTGGGTGCTGGGCTGGGGGCTGGAGGGGTCCTTGGAGGCACAGCATAGAAAGAAGCAGAGACACCTTCAACCCCTGCGGATTGGCCCCTCCGAGGTGCTTGTGGGCCTGTGCTGTCCTCAGCATCCCCCTCCCCCAGCAGGCGAACACCCCCCCCCCCGGCAGGTGAATCCCTGCTGTCCCCCGTGGGTGACGGGCACATTGTGGGGCGCCAGGTGTGCTTCCTAGTGGGGGGGCTGCCTGGCTCCCGGGGGGGAGGCTCTCTGAAGGTCACCCCCAGCAGCACTTCCCTGGCGCCAGGGTGAGAGGCCTCAGGGCAGGCGTCACCACAGTCCAGCAGCTCCCAGCCCCACTGGTGCTAACCGGCCTCCCTGCTGGAGACCTCAGCAGAGGCCCAGGGCTGAGGACGTTCTGGAGGCCAAACCAGGCCCTGTCACCGCCAGGGCTGGCCCGTCAGTCTGCAGGGAGACCCTGGCTTCCTCCATACCCCATCCTGCCTGTCACCCAGCCGGACCCCCTGCTTTCCCAGCCTCTGACTGACCCCCACCCCTTCGCTTCCTTGCAGGCTTCCGGGAGAGCGCCTTCGCCTACGCCATCGCGGCCGCCGGGGTGGTGCACGCCGTCTCCAACGCCTGCGCCCTCGGCAAGCTGCAGGCCTGCGGCTGCGACCAGAAGCGCCAGGGGGACGAGGAAGCCTTCCGCAAGAAGCTGCACCGGCTCCAGTTGGAGGCCATGAACCGGGGCAAAGGGATGGTGCATGGGGTCCGGCTGGAGCACATGCCGGCCGAGACCCCAGGGCTCCAAGACTCCTGGGAGTGGGGGGGCTGCAGCCCCGATGTGGACTATGGGGAGAAGTTTTCCAAGGATTTCCTAGACTCCCGGGAAACCTACAGGGACATCCACTCCCGCATGAGGCTGCACAACAACCGCGTTGGCCGGCAGGTGAGTCCATGCGCGCTGCAGCCAGCTCTCCCCTGGGGGGCGCCGTGGTGCACAGGGGGAGCAGAGGCAGCACTGGGGGACGTTCTCCCCTCTCGACGCCTCCCCGAGGGGCAGCCAGGGGAGTGGGGGGGGGAAGCTGCTCACACCCACAGCTGCTTGAGATGTTGAATGAAAATTTTGACCAGAACCGGCCTTTCCACCATGCTGGAGTTTCTGCCAGAAACCCCCCACTCTCCTTGGCAACTTTTGGAAGCATTTCCCCGCGTTTCATTTCGGTGGGGATAATCCCCCCTTCTCCCTCCCTTTGGGTTTAAGTCCCCCGCTCGCTTTCCCCACCTCAAATCGTTTGAAAAGTTTCCGAACGAAGCAGAGTCGGGCTTTTCTGGGCTGGGTTCTGGGTTGTCTGACAGAGACGGGAACTGGGGGTTGGTTCGGAGCCCCTCAGCCGGACCAGGCTGTGCTAGAGAGACCCGCTCGGTAACGTGGGGCTTTCTCCTCGCACGGTCACACGTCTGCACAGGGTGAGCCCCCGGAGGGTGTCGCACTATCAGTAACTCTTTGCACGTCTCCAGAGCACCTTCCGTTCCAAGCCCTGTAGGAACAAACTGTTGCTAGTACTTAGACAGCATTATCCCCAGTCTGGGCCGCATTGGGCTGGGCGTTGTGCAGACGGATCAGGACGGTCCCTGCCCCAGACAGCTGCCAGGCCACATGTCGGACAGGCCGCGATCGGTAGAGGAAACAGGCAGAGAGCGGGAACATTAAGCTGAGAGCAGCAGAGAAGCAGCAGCCCCAGCCCAGCACTTGCTGGGTGGGAGGGATTGGCTGGCGCCGCATTAGAGGTGGGTTTTAAGGAGGGAGCTGACGGTGGCCGTTGTACGAATGCTGATGGGACGTTTGTCCCATGTGTGGATGTTGGTGGGAAGGGATGTCCCAGCACCCACCACTGAGCGGCAGCGCCCTCGGGGTGCGACGTGGCAGCTGGTTCACAGTGCTCAGCAGTGTAGGATGGGAAGTGGAGAACGGGAGCTGCGGGGGGCGGGGGCACAGTGGGGAGGCTTTGGGGGCAGAATGGAATCGCCCCATCTGGAATTTGGCCAGGTTTTGTTGGAATGGCTTCAAGGGAGCCGCAGCCCTTGGGGGCCTGGGAGCTGTGTGCACACGTGGGCGGATGTGCATGTGTGGGTGTGTCCATGCACACCAGAGGGGTCAGCAAAGCAAGGATGGGCCTGGCGCACAAGGGAGGGCTGGCCGCGTCACAGCCCCTGGAGGGCAAAGGCCCGTCTGGTGCAGGAGGGAGTGGGGAGAAGGAGGAGGCTGCAGTGGGGGAGGGAGGGGGTTGCAAGGCAGACCGGCTGCCTACTCATCTCCAGCTCGCATGACGTCACCTTGCAAAAGGCGCTAATTAGCGGCTCTCACTGCCTGGCACAAGCCGTTCAGAAGCAGCTTGAGAGTGGAGGCTTCAAAGAAGGTGGAGAGGGGAGAGAGCCGCCCTTCCCTGCCCCAGCGCGGCTCCCCACACGCGCCATGCAGCCCCCCCCCCCCCCGCACAGCAGTTGTGCCAGTGCAGGCAGAGATCCTCACCTTGCAGCCACGGGCTCCTTCACACGGGCCGGCCTTAGGGAAAGGAGCACCCTGGGCGAACTGCCCGCGGGAAGAGGGGACCCAGGGGCCGGCCTGCTGCTCATGCTCCACGCCAGGCTGGCAGCTCCAGGCGGCATCAACCTCCCCCGACCTGGCTGGCCAGGGGTGCCAGCCCCGGGCTCCCCGCACTCAGCCCTGCTCTGGCAGCCCACACCCGCCTCCCATGTCACCCACCTGTAAGGCCAGTCCTGTCTCCAGACACACACACGCTCCCTCAATACCCCCCTTGCGCGGTCTCTCCTCCCTGCACAATCGGGTGATGCTTCTCATCTGCACCATGCACTGTGCTGCCTGCCTGGCACCTCGTGTCCTCATTTCACCGGTGCCAAATGCTCCATCTTAGCCCTTTACCACACACACCCCACGTACGTGCCAGCTATCACACACACGTGGGCTGCAGCTATCGGATACACTGCAGTTTTACAACCACACGTCTGAGGGATGGATGATAAAACCCTCCCATGGACACGCCCCAGAGACAGCAGTCTGAGACGGCCAGGACATACACGCTCCTACATCAGGCAGACAGAATCACAGGCCCACATGGGCCATCTCGTCTAACCCCTGCCAATGCAGGACTCGTTGGGTCTAACCCATCCCCCACAGACGGCTCCAGCCTCCTCTCGAAAACCTCCAGTGAAGGGGCTTCCACAGCCTCCCGAGGCGTCTGTGCCATTGTCCGACTGCTCTTACGGTGCGGGAGTTTTCCCTGAGATTCATCTAGCTCCGCTCTGCTGGCGTTTGAACCTAGTGCCTCTTGCCCTCCCTGTGAAGAGCCTTTTGCAGATCCCCTGCAGAGCTCCTACATGGCTCAGGCAGAAAGATGGAGGCCCAGCTGCTCCCACTGGGCCAGCACCCACTTCCCTGTGTGCTGCTGGCCACTCAGCGCATGGGGAAATCAGGCTGCTTATCTGGGTGCCTAACCAGGGACCGAGGAGCCGAACTTCCGGCTGCCTGGTTTGCAAATCCCAGTCTCTGCTTGTAGAACGGCCCCTTCCTAGAACACGCTCCTCCCCAGCGCCAGCGCCGTGGCTTACGGGGGTCACAGCAGCGTGCGGACTGGGCCCATGGTCTGTGTTTCTCCACCTTGCTTACACCTGACAACCAGCTGAGGGTCTAAAGCCCCCAAGACTTGTGCCTCCAGAATCTACCCCCACATCCCCTTTGCCCATCGTGCTGTATCTGCGCCAGCAACCTCGCAGGATTGGGCCCCGTGAGATGGGAGAAAGGGGGACGAAAACCCACGCAGACCTTTAAAGCCTTTTAACCAATCGGAATGTAATATGCAAATAAACTAACGTGCCATCAGGCGGCTCACATCAGAACCTAAGAACAGCCAGACGGGGTCAGACCAAAGGTCCGTCCAGCCCTGTGTCCTGTCTGCCGACAGTGCCCAGTGCCAGGTGCCCCAGAGGGAGTGAACAGACCAGGGAATCATCCAGTGATCCAGCCCCCGTCGCCCATTCCCAGCTTCTGGCAAACAGAGGCCAGGGCCACCATCCCTGCCCAGCCTGGCTAATAGCCATTGATGGACCTGTCCTCCAGGAACTTCTCTAGTTCTTTTTTGAACCCTGTTCTAGTCTTGGCCTTCACAACATCCTCTGGCAAGGAGTTCCACAGGTTGACTGTGTGTTGTGTGAAGAAATACTTCCTTTGGTTTGTGTTAAACATACTTGGTGACCCCTAGTTCTTGTGTTATGAGAAGGAGTAAATAACACGTCCTTATTTACTTTCTCCACAACCGTCATGATTTTTTATAGACCTCTGTCATAGCCCCCCGTAGTCGTCTCTTTTCCAAGCTGAGAAGTCCCAGTCTTATTAATCTCTCCTCATACGGAAGCTGTTCCATATCCCTAATAATTTTTGTTGCCCTTTTCTGAACCTTTTCCCATTCCAATCTCTCTTTTTTGAGATGGGGCGACCACATCTGCACACAGTATTCAGGGTGTGGACGTACCATGGATTTATAGCGAGGCAACATGATATTTTCTGTCTTATTATCTCTCCCTTTCTTAATGATTCCCAACATTCTGTTCGCTTTTTTGGCTGACGCTGCACATTGAGTGGATGTTTTCAGAGAACTCTCCACACTGACTCCAAGATATTTTTCTTGAGTGGCAACAGCTAATTTAGACCCATCATTTTATATGTATTGTTGGGATGATGTTTTCCAATGTGCGTTACTTTGCATTTATCAACATTGAATTTCATCTGCCATTTTGTTGCCTGGTCACCCAGTTTTGCGAGATACTTTTGTAGCTCTTCACAGTCTGCCTGGGACTTAACTATCTTGAGTAGTTTTGTATCATCTGCAAATTTTGCCACCTCACTGTTTACCCCTTTCTCCAGATCGTTTATGAATATGTGGAATAGGACTGGGCCCAGTACAGACCCCTGGGGGACACCACTATTTACCTCTCTCCATTCTGAAAACTGACCATTTATTCCTACTCTTGTTTCCTATCTTTTAACCAGTTACCAATCCATGAGAGGACCTTCCCTCCTACTCATGACTGCTTAATTTGGTGAGGGACCTTATCAAAGGCTTTCTGAAAATCTAAGTACGCTATATCCACAGGATCCCCCTTGTCCACATGCTTGTTGACCCTCCTCAAAGAATTCCAGTAGATTGGTGAGGCACGATTTCCCTGTACAAAAACCATGTTGACTCTTCCCCAACAAATTATGTTCATCTCTGTGTCTGACAATTTTGTTCTTTACTATAGTTTCAACCAGTTTTCCCGGTACTGAAGTCAGGCTTACCGGCCTGTAAGGGGTCACCTCTGGAGCCGTTTTTAAAAATTGGCATCACATTAGCTATCCTCCAGTCATCTGGTCCAGAAGCTGATTTAAATGATAGGTTACAGATGTCAGTTAGTAGTTCTGCAATGTCACATTTGAGTTCCTTCAGAACTCTTGGGTGATACCCGCTGGTCCTGGTGACTTATCACTGTTTAGTTTATCAGTTTGTTCCAAAACCTCCTCTAATGACGTGATTGGCTTAGTTATTGGTGCTGTCACAGCTGCCCCTCCTCTAGCTCTCAGCTGTTCAGATCTGACTGCAAATCCCCCCAAAACCTTTAATATGAGGGTTCCTTTTCTTCGAGCAGAACCATACAAGCCGTATCCCTGCAGGTGACGCACGGTGGATGGGACCCGTTGAATAGGATTTTAAAACAAGCAGGTTATTTATTTTCTTATTCTTTCTATTACAGTTGCATCTGGGAACCCCTGTTCCGGAGCAGGGCCCCATTCTGCTAGTGGCTGGGCAGTGCAGACAAGTAAAACATTCCCCATGCGCTCACCCTCTGGGTGCTCTTTGGGAAGCGCTTGTGCTTTGCTGATCCGCTAGGTCCATCAGTCTCAGCCGCAGATAATCGAAATACAGACCAGTGGGCTGACCTCATCGCTCTGCGGGGATTTCCCAGCTGAGACCACGCTGGTGCCAGCTCTTGCCTTGCTCAGACTTTGGTAAGAACATAAGAACATAAGAAAGGCCGTACCGGGTCAGACCAAAGGTCCATCTAGCCCAGTATCTGTCTACCAACAGTGGCCAATGCCAGGTGCCCCTGAGGGAGTGAACCTAACAGGCAATGATCAAGTGATCTCTCTCCTGCCATCCATCTCCATCCTCTGACGAACAGAGGCTAGGGACACCATTCTTACCCATCCTGGCTAATAGCCATTTGTGGACTTAGCCACCATGAATTTATCCAGTCCCCTTTTAAACATTGTTATAGTCCTAGCCTTCACAACCTCCTCAGGTAAGGAGTTCCACAAGTTGACTGTGCGCATGAAGAAGAACTTCCTTTTATTTGTTTTAAACCTGCTGCCTATTAATTTCATTTGGTGACCCCTAGTTCTTGTATTATGTGAATAAGTAAATAACTTTTCCTTATCCACTTTCTCAACATCACTCATGATTTTATATACCTCTATCATGTCCCCCCTTAGTCTTCTCTTTTCCAAACTGAAGAGTCCTAGCCTCTTTAATCTTTCCTCATATGGGACCTTCTCTAAACCCCTAATCATTTTAGTTGCTCTTTTCTGAACCTTTTCTAGTGCTAGAATATCTTTTTTGAGGTGAGGAGACCACATCTGTACACAGTATTCGAGATGCGGGCGTACCATGGATTTATATAAGGGCAATAATATATTCTCAGTCTTATTCTCTATCCCCTTTTTAATGATTCCTAACATCCTGTTTGCTTTTTTGACCGCCTCTGCACACTGCGTGGACATCTTCAGAGAACTATCCACGATAACTCCAAGATCTTTTTCCTGACTCGTTGTAGCTAAATTAGCCCCCATCATGTTGTATGTATAGTACTTTTGCAAAACGTATTTGTTTGTTTTGTCCCTGTAACAAATTAGTAGCCACCTAGGAACTTTGCTGAGGCAGCCGGGATCAAACTCAGGGTGTGTCTACACAGCAAAGCAAACCGCCTGGCTGGCCAGTGCCAGCCGACGCGGGCTCACAGGGCTCAGGCTGCGGGGCTGTTTCTTTGCTGTGTAGACGCTTGGGCTGGAGCCTGACCTCTGAGACCCTCCCACCCTGCAGGCTCCTAGAGCCTAAGTCGGCTGGCACAAGCTGCGGGTGTCTAGCTGCTGTGTAGACATATCCTCAGAGTCGTTTGCTTCAAGTCCACAAGCCCCTAAGCTAAAGGAGAATCCCAATTCACTCTTAACAATATAGATCCTATTCATAGACTCTAGGACTGGAAGGGACCTCGAGAGGTCATCGAGTCCAGTCCCCTGCCCTCATGGCAGGACCAAATACTGTCTAGACCATCCCGGACAGACATTTCTCTAACCTGCTCTTAAATATCTCCAAAGATGGAGATTCCACTGTGACGGAGCTGTTCTGGCGGGACCCAACTGAGAGTGCCAAATCAGGACCAATTGCTTAAACAGGGCAGTCACAGCCCTAGGCTGGGGTTTTTCCACCTCTAAGGCAAACCAAACCAGCCAGACAAAAAGGACTTTGGTCTCACCCCACTGGCTAACCACAAGTCACACAAGCAATTTCCTTAGACACTCCAGTCTCCCAGCATCACCACCAGTGCACTCGTCCTGGGGATGAATGGTTATGAAAACCAACACCCCAATAAAAGAAAAAGGTTCCCTCGATCCCAAAGGACCAAGCCCCAGACCCAGGTCAATATACACATCAGATCTTACCCACAAATCACGCTGTTGCCAATCCTTTAGAATCTAAAATCTAAAGGTTTATTTACAAAGGGAAAAAGGTAGAGAAGAGAGGTAGAATTGGTTAAATGCAATCAATTACATACAGTAATGGCAAAGTTCTTAGTTCAGGCTTGCAGCAGTGCTGGAGTAAACTGCAGGTTTAGATTAAGTCTCTGGAATACATCCCCCACCGGGATGGGTCGTTCAGTCCCCTGTGTAAAGCTTCAGTTTGTAGCAAAGTCCCTCCAGAGGTCAGAAGCAGGATTGAAGACAAGATGGAGATGAGGCATTAGGCTTATATAGACTTTTCCAGGTGTAAGAATCCCTTTGTCTTCACTGTGGAATTTTACAGCAAAATGGAGCCTTGAGTCACATGAGCCAGTCCCTGCATACTTTGCTGAGTCACAAGGTGTGTCTGCCTTCTCTCCATGGGTCCATTGTGTCCTTAATGGTCCCTAATGGGCCATCAAACAGGCTAGGCAGAGCTAACACCAGCTTGTCTGGGAGGCTTCCCCCAGAAGCACAGCACAAACTTGAAATATTGACAGCATAGAGCCAACATTCATAACTTCAACTAAAAATGATACAGACATACAGACAGCATAATTATAACCAGCAACCCGGAACCTGGTCTTGGACACCTTATATGACCCCCTTTACTTAGGATTTGGTGCCACTACAGGACCTTGGTTGCAACCCATGTTCTATATGGTCCCCATTTATATCAATAACGTCACATCCACAACCTCCCTAGGCAGTTTATTCCAGTGTTTAACCACCCGGACAGTTAGGAACTTTTTCCTAATGTCCAACCTAAACCTCCCTTGCTGCAGTTTAAGCTCATTGCTTCTTGTTCTATCCTTAGAGGCTGAGGTGAACAAGTTTTCTCCCTCCTCCTGATGACACCCTTTTAGATACCTGAAAACTGCTCTCATGTCCCCTCTCCGTCTTCTCTTTTCCAAACTAAATAAACCCAATTCTTTCAGCCGTCCTTCCTAGGTCATGTTCTCTAGACCTTTAATCATTCTTGTTGCTCTTCTCCGGACCCTCTCCAGTTTCTCCACATCTTTCTTGAAATGCGGTGCCCAGAACTGGACACAAGACTCCAGCTGAGGCCTGATCAGCGCAGAGTAGAGCGGAAGAACGACTTCTCGTGTCTTGCTCACAACACACCTGTTAATGTGACACACAGCTGAGGAGTTCTGAGTCCATCCGATACAGGCCAGTGTAGAGTAGCAAGTAAAGGCTTGATTCTCCCATGTGCTTCATTATGAACCGGCAGTAAGTGTGTAAACCACACACGCACGTACACTGAGCCCATTTATAATGAAGGGCATGGGAGAATCAGGCCCTTGCTTGTTGCTTCGCACGGGCTCTCCTAGCCTGCTGGTAGTCCTGCCCAAAGTTAAGGTTCTCTGACACTTCCCATTATAAGGCCCTATTTTCAGCCGCTTATAACTTTGCCAAACTTCAACCATCCGAGCTGACATTTCCAAAGCTGGGCATCTGCCTCAGGCTGAATTTTCCTGGAAAGGTTAATCAGAAATGGCGGCAGACGGCACACATGGTGGGGGATGTCTGGAGTGCACAGTGCAGGTTCATGCAACGCCCCTTTCTGTACAGAACGGTCGCTGTGGGTTTCATAGATGTTAAGGGCAGAAGGGGCAACCGTGGTTAGCTAGTGTGGCCTCCTGTCTAACGCAGGTGTTGGGGCATTGCACCACGAGGTTACTCTAGTACCACGGGGCGAGTGGCACACCCAGGTCTCTGAGCCGGACATGGACACTGCTCGTGGCTTCTCTGGGGCTAGCAGGCGTGGAAGCCTAGTGCCGGCTGCCATTACAGAACGCAGGCGGCAGGGGCCGTTGCATGCGGAGGCCACTTGAAATGCCATGGCCAGAGCTAGGATAGAATTCGGGCGCCCCGGTCCAAGAGCCCTGATCACACGCTGACGGGAAATCGCCACTTGCTAGTGGCAGTACGCAGCCAAGGGCACAACTGAACATTTCTGTCCAGCAGGCGCTGTCAGGAATCACACACGCGATTCCGACAAGTTTGTTCAAGTCAGCCATGGAAAGTGCGTAGGACGCGGATTCCCGTCTGTGTTATCTCATGTCTTCTCTCATTCCTGACCCCTGCCCATGGGAATATTCCTGATTGAGCCCAGAGTTGAGACTGGAGGCAAAAAACAGGCCACGGTCCCTGCTGCCAACGTAGAAACTGCAAATCTGCCTGCCTGGGTGAAAAGCCCCTGAAATCTGTCAGTGGCTGGTTGTCCCGGCCACAAAGACTGGACAGAGGCTCTGTCTACACTGGGGATTGGCTGCAATTATCCCAAGTGGTGAAGCTGCCCCAGTGCAAACCCGCAGCGAAGGCACGTTCAGATCCCTGAGCCGTGCTGGTGCGACCTCACCCTGCTTGCAAGCACCTCTGCAAAGGCGCTAGAGGTTGGTACTGGGAGAGCCTGGCAGGCTGGACTCAGGGCAAAGCCACAGGGCCGCAGCCCAGCCTTGCGCCGGTGGCCTCAGCTGCTGTCCAGTTAGAAATGACTCGGACACTGGTGCTTTCATCACTGGCTCCTGGAGACCACAGCGGATCTCTTCATTAGCGGCTGTTTAGGTGCAGCTAAGCTGGAGGGAGGCACGACCTGGCCAGGGGAGTGTGGCGGTGGGTGTGATACAGGTTTAGAAGCAGCCGAGGGTGACCCATTACTGCTAAGCGGGCGCTGTGCAGCCACGTATTGTTTTCTATCCTGTAGTCCCTTGATTCTTTATCCCCCCCAATGTCTGACCTCTTCGGCATGTGTCCTCCCTGCTCAGACACTGCTTCCCAGCGGCTTCAGATTTCATCACCCCCGCGCAGCTGCCACTCCCGGGCACGGCTCTCGTGAAAGCCGCTGGGGCCGTGACAGCGAGCGCTGGCCCCGGATGATGCTGGAGGGAGTCGCTGGCTGGCTATTGTGCTGTGCAGCTTCAAGGATGAATGCCCAGCCCTGTGCAGCACGCACGCTGCTGCCTGGCCAGGCGATTTCCCGGCCTCCTGAGTCTGCGACCACTCAGCACGGGGACGGTGCCACGTGTCCCAGAGTGAAACCGGAGTTCTGCTGAGTAAATCCCTATGCACCGAGCAAACAATGAACCTAGAAAACCACAGCCGGTGTGGAGAGCAGAGACAGTCCATAATTATCCAGCTCCTTAAACTCTCATAAGAACGGCCACACTGGGGCAGACCAAGGGTCCGTCTAGCCCCGTGTCCTGTCTCTGATAGTGGCCGGTGCTGGATGCTTCAGAGGCAATGAACAGAACAGGGCAATTATCACGCGATCCATCCTCTGTCATCCAGGCCCAGCTTCTCTCATGGCATTTCCCACAAGAATGGGGCTATTTACCAAGGGGACTCCTGCCCAGACTAACTCATGGTCTTTATCATCCACCTCTCTCAGTTCTCCCTGCAGGGTAAGTGAGATGCCCAGAAGGCTAACGGCATTGTGGGCTGTATAAGTAGGGGCATTGCCAGCAGATCGAGGGACGTGATCATTCCCCTCTATTCGACATTGGTGAGGCCTCCTCTGGGGTACTGTGTCCAGTTGGGCCCCACACTACAAGGATGTGGATAAATTGGAAAGAGTCCAGCGGAGGGCAACAAAAATGATTAGGGGGCTGGAGCACATGACTGATGAGGAGAGGCTGAGGGGACTGGGCTTGTTTAGTCTGCAGAAGAGAAGAGTGAGGGGGGATTTGATAGCAGCCTTCAACTACCTGAAGGGGGTTCCAAAGAGGATGGATCTAAACTGTTCTCAGTGGTGGCAGGTGACAGAACAAGGAGCAATGGTCTCAAGTTGCAGTGGGGGAGGTCTAGGTTGGATATTAGGAAACACTATCTCACTAGGAGGGTGGTGAGGCACTGGAATGGGTTCCCTAGGGAGGTGGTGGAATCTCCATCCTTAGAGGTTTTTAAGGCCCGGCTTGACAAAGCCCTGGCTGGGATGATTTAGTTGGGGTTGGTCCTGCTTTGAGCAGGGGGTGGGACTAGATCCCTCCTGAGGTCCCTTCCAAGCCTGATAGTCTGTGATTCTATGTGATTCGTACTTGCAGTGTAGCAGGCCCACGAGCCCCGACGCAGGGCTGGCACCCCGTTGTGCTAGCAGTGCACAGACCCAGAGGGCCCTGCTGCACAGACTTAATATTCTAATTCCAGATGAGAGCTGACAAATGGGTATAAAACCACCGGGGAAGGGGAGGACACTGTCAGGGCTAGGAACCCCTGTGACACTATGGGCATGACTAGCTGGTTCCAAGGCTGAGTTTTTATTTTATTTTTTAGTTATATTTTGTAACACACACCCACACCCACACAGCAAACTGCGGTGGAGTTTTGCTCTGAACAGTTAATCAGCTGCCATGTCCTAGCCCAGAGGTGGCTGCATTTGAGTGGTGGTGTAGCTATTCCTGTCTTTGCATAGGGCCGCATTGTGCCGGGTGCTGAGGGGTTTCAATAATCCCACCCTGCAAAGCGCTCGGGGACCGCTTGAGACGGAAGGGGGGAGAGAGGGCGTGAGGTGCAGTTACTCCCTGCTAATCCATGTTCGCTCTGTTGGGCTACAGGCCGGGCTGGGGCACAGGTTTTATCGGCATGGCTTTGGGATGGATGCAGTGTGGAAGCCACCCCAAATGGGTGCCTATAGATCTCTGCCCGTCCCCACGTGGCTGGGGTGCGCCGCCGGTTTCGCAGCGCTCTGAGCAACGGTTTAGAGAGCAGTTTGACGCGTTTTTCTTGGTACTACTTTCCGTATCCCTCCACCTACATGCCTGGGCAGGCTTCGCTCCCAGCTGGCCTGGGACGGTCACAGCTGATAAATGGGACGCCTGGCACCGTGACCCAAAATGGAGTTTCTTCTCGGCCTCAGAATGCTGCGGTCGCTGGCACCTGGCCTCAGCTAGACGGCACTGGTCCATCCCCTTGGAGAGGGGGTTTCCAGAGCCATAACACAGGAACAGAACAGCTGAGAATGGGGCCTGAGGGAGGGCGAGGGACGGGACCCCAGAGCCCAGCTCCCTTGTAGGGTTGTATTTTATGGAGTGCTCAGGATCAGAGGGCTGAGATGAAAGGGGAGCAGGAGCCTATTAATCTCACAACAAAGGCTTCCCGGAGTTAAGAATGGCAATAAAATGCTTTGGGTGTGTGTGGGAAGCGGGGGGGGGGGGAGGGGGGGAGCCCGAGCATGCATGTGCAATGACATGTGTGTCAGTGAACAAGGGCAGAGGTGTGTCCGGGCACGGAAGAATGGATGAGCTCGTGGTTAATGGGACTTGGGAGGGCCCTGCCCCAGCTGCCCCATGGGACCACGGGGCTTAACTCGGAGGGGGGGTTGAGTTTAGCTCACACGTTGCTAACACACACTAGCAGGGCCTCGCCTGTCTCTGAGTGCAGCCCTGTGGAGCTCAACATCGCTGGATTGGCTGCGATGCAGCCTAGTGCCTGGGCCTCAGTTTCCCCATCTGTGCATTGGGGATAACAGTCCTTCCTTTCTGTCTGGGCTTCTTGGACTGTGAGCTCTTGCCTGGCACACGGCGTCTGTGTGGCACCTTTGGAGCTGAGAGCGTGGGGGGGGCACAGACACCCCCCTTTCCTCAGCCCTTTCAGTTACTTCACTCTCACATTCTAGGAGTGTGTGTGCCTGAGGAACCCAGATCCTCCTTCCAGGCCGGTGGCCGCCCAGGGCTGGTGCACGCGCCAGCAGCCCCTTTCAGCGGGGCAGCGTGGTCGGGGCAGGCATGGGTGTGCGAGGCGGGTGCTCTCTGAGATGGGAGTCCCCCCGGCCAGGGGCAGCTCAGATACGCAGATGGGCTGTTTCCCTGGGCCGTGATAACACACCCAGGGCCCCCCCGGGGATTTCCAGGCCACGGGCCGGGGACAAAGCCAGAGCTCACAGCAGCTACCTCCACTCCAATCTCCAAAACTTCCGGGCACAGCTCTGTGTCCACCTAACATTAGCCCTGCGGTTACATCAGTGCCACTGAGAGCAGAGTTGGACCCTGGAGACAGGTGCACGCTAGAGCCTCAGTTACAACAATGTCACCTTCCTTCTAGCCACTAGGAACACAGCACGGGCGCAGCTGAGCCCTTCCGTGGCCAGGGAAGTGATCGATGCTGGTGGAGCAAAGGGTAACACGCGCCTGGGGAGGGCTAGAACAGGGAGAGGTGGTGCTCGCCCTCCCCGCAGGATTTCTAGCCCACATGGAAATATCTTGGACTCAGAGAATATCGGGGTTGGAAGGGACCTCAGGAGGGATCTAGTCCAACCCCCTGCTCAAAGCAGAACCAACCCCAACTAAATCACCCCAGCCAGGGCTTTGTCAAGCCTGACCTTAAAAACCTCTAAGGAAGGAGATTCCACCACCTCCCTAGGGAACCCATTCCAGTGCTTCACCACCCTCCTAGTGAAATAGTGTTTGCTAATATCCAACCTAGACCTCCCCCACTGCAACTTGAGACCATTGCTCCTTGTTCTGTCATCTGCCACCACTGAGAACAGTCTAGATCCATCCTCTTTGGAACCCCTCTTCAGGTAGCTGAAAGCAGCTATCAAATCCCCCCATATCTTCTCTTCTGCAGACTAAACAATCCCAGTTCCCTCAGCCTCTCCTCATAAGTCATGTGCTCCAGCCCCCTCATCATTTTTGTTGCCCTCCGCTGGACTCTTTCCAATTTGTCCACATCCTCCTTGTAGTGTGGGGCCCAAAACTGGACACAGGACTCCAGATGAGGCCTCACCAATGTCGACTAGAGGGGAATGATCACGTCCCTGGATCTGCTGGCAATGCCCCTACCTATACAGCCCACAATGCCATTAGCCTCCTTGGCAACAAGGGCACCCTGCTGACTCCTATCCAGCTTCTCGTCCACTGTAACCCCTAGGTCCTTTTCTGCCTAGCCGGTCGGTCCCTAGTCTGTAGCAGTGCCTGGGAGAAGATGGAGGCTCTGAGCCCTCCAGCTCATTCGACATGCTGGCCCGGCTCCGGTCCGTGCTGCGACTGAGCAGCAGGCTGTACCCACGGGCTCCAGTTCTTGCCCTCCGCCCCCTCCCCTCCTCTCGCTCCAGGGCCAGCTGAGGCGAAGGGTGTCAATCCCGAAGGCCCAGCAGCAGGTCCCCCAGGTGAGCCCCTGTGCGCCGATGGCCCGGCCTCGCTCCAGTGGTTGCCAGTTCCGCAGCCCTGCAGGCAGGGAGGCGTCTCAGGTAGCTTGGGCCAGGCCCGTGGAGAGCAGAGACCAGCGTAGGGAGCCAAGGCCCGGTGCCGAGCAGGTGGGGCACGGTGCTCTGGAGTCATTGCGTGACCGGAGTGCTCATTCCACAGTGCAATGATCATGGGGGGGGGGCCGCAGAAGCATGAGTTGCGCGGACACACGTGAGACAGATGGGCAGCTGTATGTGGGAGAGGGGCTTCCACAACCACAGCTATTTGGGCATCCGGTGGCCCGGAGGGGGCCCGGGTGCGGTGCCACAGAGCGCGCCAGGCTGCCCGGAGCATTGGGTCTGGGGAAGCGTCCAGGCGTTTGGCTGAGCCAAGGCCTTGGGGCTGTTTGGGGCTTGGCCAGGCCGGTGCAGCTCCTGTGGGACCTTCTGCCGCGGGAAGGGGCTCTGCCACCAGCGCCCGTGCCAGGCTGCACCGGCTCGAGGCAGGCGCCCTGAACGGTGCACAGGCAATTGCCTCCCCACCGCGAAACGCGGTGCAAAGAGCTGCAAAGTGGCGAATGCCTCCCAGCTCCTCGTGCTCTGTAAGTTGGTGCTAATTTTCCTTATTACACGGTTCCCGCGTGGTGGGGGCTGCTCAATCTGTGCTCCAGAGCCAGGGCTGTGCTGGGCCATGGCGGGACGGGTGCCCCCAACAGGCCAACCCTGGGCAGGGCACCAGAGCCGTGGCTGGGGTCTCACCCGATCCAGCTGTCTGGGCAGGCAGACGTAGGCCGGGCCGGTGGCGCTCAGGTGCCCTGGGATGCTGCCAGGGATACACTAGTGGTCCTAGGGGGCACAGCTGTTCCACAGGCGGGGGGCAGAGCCCGGAGATCTTGGGAGCGGTACCGATGCTGCGCATGGCTCCACTGGCTCTGGGCCTGGCCAGCCGGAGTTACCTGTTCAACCCAGCAAAGGCCCTTCCCAGCCCTCCCAGAGCCGGGCTTTCCCGGGCTGGAGGTGCTGAGCTCTGCCCCCGGGACGTGCTAGCGAGGCAGTTCGGGGGGTCCGGCGCAGCCGCTGGGTGGGCTGGGGACCCTGCTGGGTGCGGGGGGGTTGGTACAATAGGCTGAATTGCAGGATACGGACACTGTTCCAGGCTGGCACACCTGGGGGCATCTAGTGGGCTCACCCCGCCCTGACCCTGGGAGTGTGTGTGTGGCCTGGGGAGGCCAGCGATCAGGAGCAGGCCCCCCTCCCGTCTCAGCTCCAGCCTCCGTTCCTGCTCACGCCCAGCACCTCCCATTCCTTGCACCCCGGCTGTCAGCAGCAGCAGCCTCCGTTCCAGGGGAACGCTCTGGCTTCCAGCCAGCCTTTGGCCAACGTTCTTCCACCCACACAGGCCATCAAACAAACCAACCGCCCTCCCCGAGTCCCCACAAACCACCGACTCCCGGCTCCTGGCCAGAACCACAAACACCTGCCCTGTCCACCCACACCCTGCAGCAACCACACGCAGCATTGCCTCCACCCTAAGCAAGGCCTGCTGCGTCCCCACGCGGAGCCCAGGGGCCTGCGTGCTGACCAGGGCTAACCACACCAGCACGCCACCTGCACCCAGCACGGTGCCAGCCAAACCCATCATGCCCACGCCCTGCGCCACGGCCGCGGGGAGGAGCTGGGCACCACGGCGCTGCCAGCCCCCAGCACTCAGACAGGCCCCCTGATCCCGCACTATTTAGGAATAATAAATACTGGGGTCTGCTTAGGAATCGGACCATTGGATGGGGAGGGACATCTTGGGTCAGCACATCCCAGGCTGCCCCCACAGATCATCCCCTACGTAAACTGGTCAAGTTCCATCTTCAGAGCAGACAGCCCCCGTTCCTCCCTCCTCCGCTGCCCAGCCTGTGTCTGTTTGTGGCCAGTTTATCCCCTTTGGCTCCCGTAACTCTCCTCTCTTCCTGGGGTTTGCCTGCTCCCTGCAATCAGAGACAGCAATCGGATCTGGTGAGAGCGGCCCTCCAGCCCCCTGTCGGCCTCAGCACCGGCTCCTCTGAATTCATCTGCCTTGAACGTGGGCGACCCACCGTGTGCACAGCCCTGTCCGATGGAAGACGCGTCCCTAGCTCTATGGGGAACGCCTCCCCTCACACAGCCTCCCATCGTGTTCCCCCTTTTCAGGGCTGCAGCACGTGGGCGAAGCCGTTATCCTGGCCTAGGCTGGCTGGTTCCTGAGCCTTTAGATCATGCTCATGCCAGGTTTTCCTCTGCAACCAGGAGGGCTAGAAACCTCAGTCCAGATCCTCAAAGGTGTTTCGGAACCTAACTCCCATTGGGCCTTACTCCTTCTTCCTTTTTAAATGAAACCCGAGTCTCCTCATAATCACAGGACTCCAGGAGCTGGGGCATTAAGAAATAAACCAAATATCACACGAGTTGGCAACACTATCATTATACAGTCTTTTGCAGGGCAGATGTGACCCCCAAACACACACCATATGTACATCCTCCCCCAACACATATCACAGGGACCCCTCCATTGCCCCCCACGTCACAGAGAATAATACTACAGTCCCTGTGCCGAGAGCCACAGGCAAGGCAGACGCTGGTATTTTTGACCCGAAGTCTGGTTAGATGAAGGGTGGAGGGGACCCAGCAGAGTCGGGATGTAGAGAGGCAGGGACACACTGCAACACGGCTCTATAAAATCTCAAGGATTTTAAACAGAACCGAGAGGGGCTCTGGGGTCAGACGCTGGCTCCAGGGGCAGACTTTTGGTTTGTCATAAGAAAGGACAAGAAAAATCAGTCAAATCCCCCCAGGTCTGCCAGAGCCCAGGTGAAAGAGGTAGACCTGGGGGAGATTTGATATTTTGCTCTATTTTGCCTAAAAACCTCGTGGTTCTGTTTCAAACATCTGTCAAAGTACAACCGTGTGTGTGTGCAAAGTACAACCCTGCGTCTCTCTGTGTGTGGTATTGTAAGGTAGTGGTTGGCTGGATCTCTCTTGCTCCGTCCCTGTTTGTGTCAGAGAGGCTGCTGCCCTCTACTGACTGGAATCAGAACTGCTCATAGTGTGTCCTAGGACCTATACTGCTAACAGCTCATGGAGATTTTCCTTTAGCTCAGCGTAATAGGGGCCACCTATTAAATGATCTGGAGAAAGGGGTAAAGAGTGAGGTGGCAAAGTTTGATACAATTTGATACTAAATTGCTCAAGATAGTTAAGACCAAAGCAGACTGTGAAGAACTTCAAAAAGATCTCACAAAACTAAATGATTGGGCAACAAAATGGCAAATGAAATGTAATGTTGATAAATGTAAAGTAACGCACATTGGAAAAATAACCCCAACTACACATACAATATGAAGGCGGCTAATTTAGCTACAACTAATCAGGAAAGAGATCTTGGAGTCATCGTGGATAGTTCCCTGAAGACGTCCACGCAGTGTGCAGCAGCAGTCAAAAAAGCAAACAGGATGCTAGGAATCATTAAAAAAGGGATAGAGAATAAGACGGAGAATATCTTATGGCCCTTATATAAATCCATGGTACGCCCACATCTTGAATACTGCGTACAGATGTGGTCTCCTCATCTCAAAAAAGATATACTGGCATTAGAAAAAGTTCAGAAAAGGGCAACTAAAATGATTAGGGGTTTGGAACGGGTCCCATATGAGGAGAGATTAAAGAGGCTGGGACTTTTCAGCTTGGAAAAGAGGAAACTAAGGGGGGATATGATAGAGGTCTCTAAAATCATGAGTGATGTGGAGAAAGTGGATAAGGAAAAGTTATTTACTTGTTCCCATAATATAAGAACTAGGGGGCACCAAATGAAATGAATGGGCAGCAGGTTTAAAACAAATAAAAAGAAGTTCTTCTTCACGCAGCGCACAGTCAACTTGTGGAACTCCCTGCCTGAGGAGGTTGTGAAGGCCAGGACTATAACAGGGTTTAAAAGAGAACTGGATAAATTCATGGAGGTTAAGTCCATTAATTGCTATTAGCCAGGCTGGGTAAGGAATGGTGTCCCTAGCCTCTGTGTGTCAGAGGATGGAGATGGATGGCAGGAGAGAGATCACTTGATCATTGCCTGTTAGGTTCACTCCCTCTGGGGCACCTGGCATTGGCCACTGTCGGCAGACAGGACACTGGGCTGGATGGACCTAGTCTGGCCGTTCTTATGTTATTCTGTTCACCTCTGCTTGAGGCTCCAAGTTACTCAAGAGTTTCTGGCTCCTAACTAGGGGCATCCAGTGTGAATTCCCTCGGAACGGCAAACGCCTTCACTCACAGTAACAGATTTAGGCAACAATCAAGAGACTGCAGTGGCCTTCGTGAGAAGCATCATGGACCGAGAAAGAGATTGCGGTGCCCAGAAACCGGCCGGCTCAGCTGGATGGCTTTAGTGGTGCGTGCTGGCTGCGTTAATGGCAGGAGGTGGATAGACCCTGGAAGGGAGCGGGGAAGGGAGAAGGCCCTGCTGATGAGGGCTGCAGAGTTTAGTGCTCACGAGCAGCTGCTTTCCTTGCCAGGAGGGCGGCGATGTGGCAGCAGCTGCCTGTTCTGGTCGGCTCTATTTCCAAGCTGCCCAGCAAAAGCAGCGAGTGGCTCTGCCACACTGGCATTTTCAGAGATGTTTTAACACGAGGGGACGTTTAGCACAAGCAGGACGTGCAGGTTTGGTCCAGCCCCCTTTAGCCGCAAGCTGCCCTGCAACAACCGTTCACGTTGTGTCCACACTGGGGTTTATGAGCTGTGTGCAGCCCTTGTGCAATCAGGTAGCAAACGGCCTTTAGGCTCCAGCGTCTGTCTGTGGCTGGTGCTTCTTTCTCCAGCTACTCACCTGCCCTTCATCACCGGAGCATCCGAGCACCTCGCACTCAGTGAGGAGTTTTGTCTTCACCGCTCTCCTGGGAGGCAGGGAGGGAGCTTCCCCATTTTACTGCTGGGAAAACGGAGGGTCTGCAGGCGGGAGGTGTGATGGCACCGGCGATCCAGCCTGATCAGAGCCAGCCTGAGTCACAGTCGGTAGCTGCACTTCGTAGCCGGGTTCTGGGCGGGTGGCGCTAACCCATGTCACCCCCTGTGCTGCATCAAAGCCAGCCTGGCGTGTCTACGTGTGAGCAGTCACAGCGCACATCCCCAGAGGGCCACGGTCACTGCGCCACGAATCCAGCCTGGGTCTCTCAGCCCAGCCCTGTGCTCTCTCGCTAACCGGCACCTTCAGGTACCATCAACCCTCTTCCCTAAAGACCAGGGCTCACGTGGCTGCTGTTACCGATGAACACGGCTTGTTAATGAGCCAGAGTGAAGGCGAGTGCTGCTCCGGTGCAGCGAGCTCCCGCTCGGTGCCAATTGCACCCGGGGGCCGGTTTGCTCTCTGCACCGCGTTTGCAGCAGGGGGGGCTGTGCTGGGCTTAACAAACCTCCTTGTCCCCCGCAGGTGGTGCTGGATAACATGCGGAGGAAATGCAAGTGCCACGGCACCTCCGGGAGCTGCCAGCTGAAGACGTGCTGGCAGGTGACCCCCGAGTTCCGCCTGGTGGGCTCCGTGCTCAAGGAGCGCTTCTCCGGGGCCACGCTGATCCGGCCCCACAACAGGAACACGGGGCAGCTGGAGCCAGGCCACGCGCGGCACCGGCGCCGCGCCAGCATCGGCGACCTCATCTACTTCGAGAAGTCGCCCGACTTCTGCGAGCGGGAGCCGGCCCTGGACTCCATGGGCACCCAGGGCCGGCTGTGCAACAAGAGCAGCCCGGGCATGGACAACTGCGAGAGCCTGTGCTGCGGGCGCGGCCACAACATCCTGCGCCAGACGCGCAGCGAGCGCTGCAACTGCAAGTTCCACTGGTGCTGCTTCGTGGCCTGCGAGGAGTGTCGCCGCACCGAGTGGGTCAGCGTCTGCAAGTGAGGCGGGCAGGGCCGCGGGCCGGCGCGCGGCAGCCACGGGACGCATGCTCCAGCCGGGACCTCAGGGTGGAGCAGGGGGAGCAGCTCCCAGGGGGGCTGCCCAGCACTGGTTAATGCACCACACACCTTCCACCCTTTGTCGGCACCAGCTCCTGCCGTGGGGAGCGTTCAGACGGCTGCCTGGGCAAACCCACCACCGCTCCCGCTGGGGGAGAGACCCCGTGCCGGGGCACGGCAGGGCAACTGGGTAGCAGGGCGGGGGTGGGATGGGAGGGATGGGGGAGCGTTTCCGAGCTAGGTACCGTTCCTTCTGTTCAGGGACAGCATCAGCCGCAGCCCACGGGCGGCAAAGCATGGACGGGATTCGGGCCGCGAGCAGCTCCAGCGAAAGCTCTGTCCCTGCCCAGCGTGGACACGTGCAGAGACCTCCAGGGCGCAGGGGACTAAATATCCCGGCAGTCTCCCCTCGCTGGAAGGGGGCAGCTCAGGACTCACCGGACCGCCCTGAAAAGGGATTTTCATATGAAAAAAACATGTAAACAAGAGTTTTGAGGGCTCTCCCCCAGCGTTTCTAAGAGGCGGAGGGGTCCCCAGTGCCCCGGGGCGGTGCCGCGCGCGCCCGCGGCTGTGGTGTCTGGTAAGTTATTTTATTATTGTGAATAAAAGTGGATTGGAGACGGCGCCATGGAGCGGTTCTGAGCATGGGCTGGGGAGGGAATCGGGAGAGGGTGTTAATGGAGGGGCAGCCCCTCTGCAGAGTCCCCGTGGGTTTAAAGGTGCTGATGCAGCTAACCGCTGCTGCGGAAAGCAGGAGAGATCCCCTAGAAAGTTGGGGGGCTCCTACGACCACTTTAACCTCCTTCGCCCATTGCCTCTGCAGTCCCCTCAGCCTCCTGGCCCCAGACACGTTCCTCCCCTGGGAGCAGAGGGGTCAGGAGCTCCCAGGATCAGGCCCCCACAGGTCAGTGGGAGCAGGTGGGAAGCCAGGCCCCAGGCTGTTGTGAAACAGACGCGGGAGGGACCCAACACAGCCCCGGAGGCAGCCTCCTCCCCTGCCGCCGGCCGCGCCGGCCGTGTTCTGGGGATACAGGACCTCGGCCCGCCGAGTCCAGCTGGGCACCGAATCCAGCCCAGGAGGGGCCGTGGAGCTGCGTGGGGCTGGGATCTTCCACCAGGCAACCCACGGGGGCAGTTCTGCATCCCCTGGGACGGGGCAGGAGGGAGTCAGGGTTATCCCAACCCCCTTCAAATGCACCCGCCGAGCAGAAGAGTGACCTGGCACATCCTGCGCCCGCCCATGCAGCACCAGCAGTGACTCCAGACTCCGCAGGCAGGATCCCGCCGAGCTCAGGGGACCGAGCCGCGGCGGCTTCCATGGTCTCAGCCATTGGCAGAGCCCAAGGAGAGTGCCTGTCTCACCGGGGGGCAGCCGCACGCTAGCAGCCCCCAGCGCCCTGCATGCTGATTCCTGCTGCTGGCATCTCCCCGGCCGTCCCCGGGCTTACTGAGAATTATAACGCTAAATAGCTACCGAAACAGCTAGGGCTCTGAGCAGACAGGCTGCCTGGCTCCTGCAGGTCCTAGCACTTCCTCTGGGCGTCATGGCAGACACGAGACCAGGCTGGAAGGAGCGTGCCGGGATTAACATGTGCTGAGCACGCAAAGGCCTCACTCGAGATCAGGGCTCTGCCACGCTGGGCACAGCTGTGGTCCCTGCTCTGGGGCATTTAGAGCCAGCAACAGCAAACAGGACCGAGCGAGGGGGACAGAAGGAACAGGAAGGCGATCGGACGCGTACAGAGACGAGCTTACGAGCGCGGGTTATTGTACATAAACATCGGCTCTAACGCCCCCAGGTTCCCAAAGCACCGTCCCACCTGGCACGCGGGCTGTGTAAGAGTGATCCCTCCCCCACCACTGAAATGCAGCCACCTCGGGGCAGAACACAGCAGCTGGCTGGGCGCGTGCAGCCGCTCTTCCGCTGGGGTTCAATTCAGAACAACGGTGGTCATGGGTCCCACAGGAAAGCAGGAAGCAGAGAGGCAGGATTAGGAGGACCTGGCTTGGACTTTGGCCAGGACTACGGGGTTCACGCCCTGACACATACAGGGAGGGGTTTTCACACAGGCCAAGTTTGTTTCACTGCAAAGAGATTTGCTCCCCCTGGGATCTGTAATTTCTATATCTCAATGAACCAAGAGGCCCGGTCCCGGAGTGCTCCCCGGGGCACAAAGGGATGTGTCCTGCTCCCCCCATCGGATACCGGCCCCTGCCCTCCACTGCTGACTCAGTGTCCCACCTGCACTGGGTCTATCGTCCCCTCGTGCCCACAGTCACCTGGGCCCTCCAGCTCCACTTCCTTCCCTGGGGGCTCTCCTTCCCCTCCGGGGGTCTCAGCCTCAGAGCTAGAACAGGGCCCCCCAACACTGGGAACCCTCTTCCCCATGTAACACTGCATGGAAACCCAGCCCCCCCCCACCTCGACCCCTGGACCACCCTTCAGTAGCAGGGCGGCTCCCTTGTCCAGCTCCCCAAATGTTCACCTCCTCCCTCCCCGGCCCCTGTGTCTCCGGGCGGGGAGGTCGGGCTCTGCACATCAATCAAACCTCGGCACTTTGTACTCGGCGTCTGTTTCCAAACTCCAAGGGGTGCTTGGCCGGGAGCGTGTGATCTCGCTGGGCTGCCTCAGTCAGTAATTTACTCTCCCCTCCACCAGCTCATTAACGCCCCAGCTACTAATCCAGCCGCATTTACACGCTACAACAGCTGGGTCGCCTGCTGCCTGCGGCTCACCTGGCCTCTGCTTGATGTGGTCTCAGGGGAGGTGCAGCGGGGACATGGCTCATCCCCCCCACCCCCCAGAAATGACAGAGTCTGGTGCATTTCCGATACACTCACACCCCATGCTCAGGTGACACTCAGCGAGCAGGCACCTCGCCGCGGCCCGAGGCCCTGGCCCCGTTCGACACGGTAGCCCCAGGAAGCTCCGAGCGCAGCGACATTGCCCAGCTGTCCCCAGCTTTGAAAGTTCAGCCGTCGCGCTGCTCCGTTAGCGACACCCTCGGGCGATCAGAGGCTCATGCTGCTTTCCCCAGCCCCAAGCGTTTCAGTCGATCAGCGACCCTAAAAAATCAGAGCCCTCCTGCCGAGATTATAAAGCGCCACAGCCACTTTACGACTTTCTTTGCAGCCGTGCCCAGGCTGCGTCAAACAGGTCAGCAAATCCACGGTTAAAATGCGCCCTGAAGGCAGCCGTTCAATCCCCACTCGCCATTAAAGGCCTGTCCTGTGACGGGCCCAGGGCATTCTGCCTCGGTCTTCAGCCGCCACTGGACATCCTGGACTAGAGCCAGCCATCCACAGCAATGGGCCTGTTATCGCTTCTTTATATACACTCTAGACACCAGCCCTGGAGCAGAGGGGGTCACAAACCGCACACAGCAATCCCCTCTCTTGGGGTTCTTGGCCAAATGCCTACACCTGGTTTCCAGGGAGCAGCAACGCTGCGGCAAGAATGGACGCAAGTTCGAATAAATTCCCCTGCCATTTGCCACAGCTCCCACAGAATGAGCGAGCATCACAAAAGGAGCAACAGCTCGGCGTTCGTTAAAGACAGGACACTCCTCTCACGCAAAGAATCCAGTAACCTGTAAGGCAGGGAACAGCGCCTCCTGGTGACACCCGTCGGAACAACGTGTCAGGCTGGATTACATGAAACGGAGCCCTGGGCACTAGGTTAACAGAGAGGAGCAATGAGCCACCAAGGAGGAGAGTCCGAGGTAGAAACTGCTACCCAGGCCCCAGTGAGATTTGAACCCACAACCCCTGCTGCCTACACTAACCCCTGAGCTGCTCTGGTCTGCGTATCCCAGCACCTTCACTGCCTGGCTCTCTGGCCCCACGGTTACTGCTCCATTGCTCCAAGGGAGCAGCAGCTCTGACCCTCCGCAGATGGAGGGGAAACGGGGCAGGGAAGTGTGGGGCATTTAGTGCACACGGCCCAGCCACCCTGTGGAGGTGCAGCCCGCTGAGAATTAACAGTCATAGGACCCCCGAGTGCCCAACATTTCGCCCCCGGGCCACCTGCCAGTGTCACAATGTGACACACGCAGCACCAGCCCGTGGGCACAGCCCCCGTCTTTCTCCTTGGGCTGAAAGGTTTTGCACAGGGCAGGAGATTAAAAGATCCCAGGCTCTTCCCCAGAGAGGAGCGAGAAGTCTGAGGCCGGAAGTGACACCAGTCGATGAAGCTGGTTTTGCTCAGAGTCGGTCGATCCCCTTCTCGCCAGCACAGCACAAAGCGTTTGTGCGCTGGAAGCAAGAGGCAGGTTCCCCAGCAAATCCAGAGAAGTGAACCAGCGGCAGGAAAATGGCAGAAGAAAAAATGCCCAGAACAGGAGCTAGTTCTTAACTGATTGAATGAGATGAGGTTTTACCTCCATTTAAGTGCACCAATTTCAATGGGGGCCCTTTATTGGGGTGTAACGTTTCCCCTGGAAGAGGGGGGCCTCCCAATTCTCATGCTTTCATCATGAGTTTGCTGCTATTTAGTGCATTCCATAAAGCGCCAGCTCCCAGCATCCTGGGATGCCACGAGACTCTCAGCGAGCAGGTTTTAAAGAAGGGACGTCTACCCCCCTCCGATAGCAGAGAAAAGCTTGAAAGCCAGGAGCCTGGTGCTGCCTGAAGGCTCAGATACCAGAAGGGAAACACAGAGAACCCAGCATTTTTTATTATTATTATTTTTAAATCTCATGATTTTTAAGCCAATCCATAATTTTCAGGGCCTGACAATCACACCTCCCCCCAGTTCCTAACCACGGGAGATCACAAGGGAAGAACGGCTCCTGGGAGCGAAGGGGGAGCTGGCGAGGACTGAGTAACTTCTCTGGTATTTATTCCTTCCTCCAAACACTCGGCTGAGGCCGATTGCGCCTGGGGGTTCGCAGCGCACAGGGAACACCCAGCTCCCTCCCAATTCCATTCTCTCGCCGCATGAAGCAAAGCGAGAGGTCCCCACAAGGGAACGGCTCCCAGCTGCTGGGATCTGGAGAGGGATTTACATGGCGGCACAAACCTGGTCCCGAATGGGGAGACAACACATGGCATTTGGTGCTTTCCAGCTACTGATCACACAGGGGGGTGAGGAAGTTTCTCCTGCAAACCACTTGCCTGAGGTTACACAGCCAGTCAGCAGCAGGGCTGGGAGAAGAACCCAGGAGTCCTGTGCCCCCATTGGCTGCCCAGGCTCTGTCATGGCGACACCCCAGGACACAAGCCCCACCAGCGAGAAGGCTGCGGCCTGGCCAATGACTCCATGTCCTGCTTTTACTGGCCCAGGCCAGGTCTGCAAGGACGAGGGTGGGACGTGTTTTTCAAACCAGCCTCTCGCCCAGATTCCCACCCGCTCAGCCAGCCAACCGCCCTCCCGGCCGAACGGGCCACGTTCCTAGCGGGACGGATGGGGCAGCCCATCCCAGTTCAGCTCGGCCGTGCACCTACTGGGCTGCTGCAGGGCTGGAGCCGCTGGTTTCCTGGCCGGACTGAGGACGGGCGGGGGGGAGACCCAGCTGCTGAGTTGCTGGGCACAGGCCTCGGAGGCAGAAGTGGGGCTGAGCCGAGTTTTATGGATGTGGGGTTGGGGCTAAGAGGGGGGAGGCAGGAGACCCCCTCCGAGGCAGAGGAGATGGGAGGGACTAGGGGAGGCCATGGAAGGGGGGCAAGGAGCAGGCAGCAGGAGGGGGCACTGAGCCCGCGAGCAAAGGAGGCAGTGGGGGGAAGGGTAAAACCTCTCTAGAGAGTCGGAGAAGTGGGGCACACATCCCCAGCCCCTGGTGCCCGGCTCTCGCCCCCAGCCCATCCCGGGACCCTGGCTGGAAAGGTGTCCAGCAAGCCAAGGGCTCTCACCACTAGGCCTTTCTTCCACTGGGCTCACCACTTGCCCACGCCTGGAGCTACGCATGCTGCAGGGCCCTGGGATCGCCTCAGACCCCCCAAAACACGAGATCCACTGAGCTACTCCCAAGACTGGGCCCTCCCGAAATGCCAGAGCCCCCTCCCACCGGTGAGGGAGCCAGGGCCAGCGGAGGCAGGGATGGAGAGAGGCTGCTGGGGGGCGGAGGGCTCAGGAAGCAGCAGGCACCATTAGAGGTCACCCCATTCTATAGTCCATAGGATCTGGCATCCCACAGCAAGCCCTGGGCTGCGGGAGGGGGGCCCTGGAGGCTACCCTGGGGGTAGACAGGGAGGCAGGAGCTGGGGGAACGTCCCCCCCATACCCTTCCCTGAGCCCCCCCTTACGGCTCAGCTCCCCCTGACCCGCCCCAGGTGCTGGGCTGAGATCGCCGGGGGCTGGCCCAGCAGCACAGAGGCAGCTGCCCAGGGAAGCCCAGGTCGGGCAGGGACAGCGAGGAAGCCGAACCCCCCACCGCCAGGCGAGCGGGAAGGCAGGCGAGGAGAGGGGACCAGGGCCAGCGGAGAGGGGGAGCCAGGCAGGAGCCAGATGAAAGGGGCCGGGAGCGGGCTCTCCTGGAGCGGATCAGTGGGCTGGGGCGGAGCCCGGAGCCCTGTAATCTCGGGGGAGCTGCCTGCTCTCATGTGGTTGCCTGCAGCTGCATGCGGTGGGCTCAGCCCCACGGCTCCACGTGCAGGGACTTTCCAGCGGGGGGAGGAATGACATAATGACAGCCTGCGAGGCTGCCGTCGGGGCGTGCCGAGGGGCTGCCCGGGGACGGCAAATGGAAGCCGGGCCAGGTTTAGGGCTCGTCACCCACACGGCCCCCTGACGGGCCAGCAGGCAGGGTGGGGTCTGGGCCTTCAAGCCAGCGAGAGCCTGGGCTGAGGGCGGCCAGGGCTAATTACCCTGCGAGCCCACAAGCAAGAGCAGGATCAGGTGGCTCAGAGCCCGCGGGAGCTTTGATCAAGAACAGCCACGCGCTTTGGCACGATCAACCGGCACGGCTCAGGAGGGAGCCAAGATGGTAACAGGAGAGACGCTGCGGGTCGGGAGTGAGGGGCACCGGCAGAACTGGGAGGGTGGAGCCCAGGGCTGGGCTAGCAGGGGCTGCGGGTCAGGAGTGAGGGGCACCAGCAGAGATGGTGGCAGGGAGCCCAGGGCTGGGCTAGCAGGGGGCTGCAGGATTGAGCATGGGACCCGCGCCTGGCTTACATTTGCTGTCAGGCTGCCCTGCTGTCCGCACAGTCTGTTTCCTGTCAGCTTCTAATTCACCATATAAATAAAATGTCCCGTCCCCGCCCCTTAACATGGAGCGTTTGATGCCCGGGAGGGTCTGGATTCACAGCCCTCTGCACCTGACGACAAATGCTTCCAGCACAGACACCGAGCATGTCCCCAGTCACCGTGACTAGGCTGACCAGCGTGTCGAGACCCAGGGTGACTTGTGCATGTCTTAAAATCTGCCCCAGGCCCCACCAAGGCCCCTGTCTGCACCATTCTGGTGCTCGCTGGTGGGTCGTCACTTCAGTGCCTGGCAGGCGTTCAGCGTGCGTGAGCACAGCAGTGCTCAGAGGAGACGCGCGCTTGGATTTTGGGTGCATCTATTGATACTGCAGCCTGAAAGGCACAGCCGGCCTGACCCCATCGCGGGAAATTAGAGAGTGTCCGGAGGCCAGGAAACCGGCTCTGCAGCTTGCTAAGCTGGGCCCCTCGGTCACGTAACCCACAAGGAACAAAGCTCAGAGTCACAAAGAGCGAATCAGGCCGTTACGCCGGCTGGAGCGTCTCACGCCTGTGAATGCCGAGCTCAGGGCCGGCTGTCAGAACCGGGGCAGACACCCCAAGCCGGTGCTGTGTTCTATAATTAGATCGCCCCAAGCCAGTAACCAAAGTGAACTCCTGGATCATTGTATCTGTCTTCCCCGGCAGTCACAGACAGCCCCTTAGACTCGCCAGCCCATCCTGCCACCCAGACAAACTGGACTTTGCGATAATGGTCACTGACACCAAAAAATCACACCACTTACTCCCAGTCCCAAGAGACCGGTCACTTTACCAGCTGATCTGGGGTCTCTGGGTCTTATGCCAAAGACTAGAACTGGCTGCCAGTGGAGAGTCACTGACTGACGGTTTAGTAGCTACGCAGAGGAAGTGACAGTTACCGAGAGGTTAAAGCAGGTAAAAGATCTGCACAAATGAGTCACAGTTTGTAACTCCAAACGGTGGCAGTGATAGAATAAACTGACAGTTTCCCAGAAGTCTTCAGGGGACCCAGACGGTCTCTGGTACCAGACGGTCTCTGGTACCCGTCCCTGTCAGAGTCCCAACCGTCCAGCAATGAAGGGAGGGGAAGGGACAGCTCAGTGGGCCGAGCATTGGCCTGCTAAACCCAGGGGTGTGAGTTCAATCCTTGGGGGGGCCATTTAGGGATTTGGGGATTGGTCCTGTTTTGAGCAGGGGGCGGGACTAGATCCCTCCTGAGGTCCCTTCCAACCCTGAGATTCTATGATCTTTCTTTGAATCCAGACAGAGCTGCTTCTCACAGAAAATAAGAACAGCCAGACGGGGTCAGACCAAAGGTCCATCTAGCCCAGTGTCCTGTCTGCCGACAGTGCCCAGTGCCAGGTGCCCCAGAGGGAACGAACAGACCAGGGAATCAGCCAGTGATCCATTCCCAGCTTCTGGAAAACAGCATCTCTACCCCCGTGGGCTTTTCCTCTGATGACGGTGAGCGAGGAACATACTTCGAGTCTCTGAGCTCCGCTCAGCGCACACAATGGGCGTTTGCTTTGAAATTAGCGCTGTTCTGATCAAGTCCCTCATTAGCATCCCACAAGGCTGCTCTGATGCCCGATGAGTTATGTAGTCACAGGGGTATTTGCAATGTAACTGTTTGCTAACAGGACATGGCTCAAAAGAAAACAACGTGTCTAAGGTCCCATCAGGTTTCTGAGGTCTGAACCCCAGATGCACTGGTCCACCATTAACAATCACTCAGAGCTCGACTTGCACACAAGTGAATTGGCCTGAACCTGGTCTGCCAGCGTCACCCAGGAAACCAGGGTGAGGCAGATAGTTGGGTCAAGATTTTCAAGACAGTAGCGACTCAGGGAGCTTTGAGGATCAGCGCCCAGCGTGGGACACCGGAAAGGGCCCTGAGTTCCGTGTGCGGGAGCTGCGCACTCAGCCCTTTCTAAAAGTTGGGCTCCTTGAAGGCCCCTTGGGTTGGGCCTCCCCCCAAGTCCCCATTCACTGACAATCAGCCACTGGATGCAGCCCAGCTTGGTCAGCACGAGCTCAGGGCCGGCTGTATGGTCCCTAGCGTGGCGCTGGCCCTGGTGGAAGCCAAGTCTCTCTCCTGGAAAGCGCCACCAGGCCCGGGGATGACACGGAACCAGCTGAGGTGTCCATGGCTGCGTCCTGAGCAACTCCTGAAAGGTGACCCCTGTGTCTCAATTTCCAGCCCCACCTTTCTAGGAGGGGCCCAGCTTGGCCAACCCCAAACTCTCAGCACTTTGCTGTGACCCGTCCCGCTGAGCCAGGAGCGAGCCCCTAGGGCCCAGGCTTACTTTAAGATTTGCTTCTAGCAGATTGGGCAGAGGGAAATTCATGCCACCTGGCCAAACATTTCCCGGAGCCCAGGGAGTACAGCCGGGGGCCCAGAGCGGCCAGCTGGGCCACAGGCCAGGCATTGCACCCACGGTCTGCACAGGGGAGAGAGAGAACCTGCCTTTTCCTGCCTTTTCGCTCTTCTTCTCTCTCCCCCCACATAAGCATTTGGGAGGAAACAGGATCGAACTTTCACAGCACATCCCGAGAGCGGCAGGACCCCGCCACAAGGCTCTGCCCACCCACGATGCTGATACCACTGAAGAAGCTTTCACGGGAGGGTTTCCAAACGACTCTGCAAAGCCCGCGGACACCACTGGAGAGCCCCGTGGATTTCAGAGCAGGCCCAGGGAAGGACTCCATGTTGTGAGGGTTCGGACCAGCTCCGAGGCCTCCCGGCTTTCCTGGGTGTAACGAGCAGGAAGGGGAGTGGGTTACGATTGTGCACGAGACGAAGGCAAGAGCCCCAGGTCTGGTCACTGCTGTGGCAGGAAGAAAAGGAACTGGTAGGACAGGACACTTCCGAAGTCAGGCTATCGCCTGCCCCCAGCCCCCGTGATCCTCACAACATGCACACACCCCATTGCACTGTGACAATTGGGGGGTAAGGTGTGCACCCCAAACCCCATCCATGCAGCGGCCCCTGCTGTGCACACGTAACCCCCACACCTGGGGGCGGGGCTCTGTCCCATCTAGTGGCACCAAGACCACTTAGAGAGAGCGCGATAAAATGCGTCTGCTCTGCAGCCCGAGCTAGCAGCCAGGTGGCTTTTAGCTCATGCTGCAGAGGTTCATGCACTAAGCTCCCGAGGTCCCCGGTTCAATCCCGCCTGCCGACGACCAGAGTCTGTCGGTGTCACACACACTCCACGGGCAGGGGGCCTAGTGCACAGCCAGGGGCTTTGCACCCCCCACAGGAGCCCCCGCTCCCCAGGCTGGCAGGAGAGCGAGGGGGGCCACATCGCATCTGGCTGATCACGCGCAGCATGAATACGGCTCCAGGGGGAGAAGGGGGAAGACCCCAGGAGGAGATTGAGAGCCCAGCAGTGCCCCTCCTCCGCAGTCTGCTGCAGCCTTTTCTCACCCCAGCCAGCTGCCAAGAGCTTCCCACCCCGTGTGCTGTTCTCCCCCTGGGTTGCAGCTGTGGGGCGGGAGCCACGCGCTGTGCCGGGGCACGAGGCGGGATGGAGCTTGCTCTGCACACGTCCTGGGTGCTCAGAGGCCCCTGAGGCAGGTACAAATGGCCCGGCAGCACACGCCCCATCACGCCCGAGTGCCGCTCGCTCCAGCAGGGAGAGGAGACGCCTGGGATTCTTCTCCCAACCTGCCCGTCCCTCCTCTACCGGCCTCGCTGACGTCTCCCAGCACTCGGGGGCTTCCCCCCCCATGGGCCCCCTGCGCACAGCTCACGTGCGTGTGCACATTCTCCTCCCCCCCGCGGGCAACCCCAGGAAACGGCTGCACCAAACTCAGTGGTGGCATAATGCACCTACCCCTCATCTTACTGCTGCTCCGAATGTCGAACTGGTGCAAGCTACACACCTTAGACACCTGTACCTGCTGCGGCACATACGCGACACAACCGCACGGGGCTCCCTTCGACCGTCGCTACCTGTCGCCCCTTTGCCGAGCGGCCGCAGGTCTCAGGGCCGCGCAGGTTGGCTACTTGCTGGAGAAGCATTTTCTTACTTTAGTCTGTTTGTTTACAGCCTCTGCCCCAGTCCTGGAGCAGAGGTGGCGTGCCGGCAAACTCCTCTTCCCGGCATCGCAGCCCAGACACCAGCGTCTGGTTCCCAGGCAGCAAGCGCCCCAAGAACTGACTCTAGTAAGTCAGAGAACAAACTCGCTTGGTGTTCACAAAAGTCAAACCGAAGATTGTGGCAGATCTGACTCCGTTATTCTGGACTGCACCCCTGACATCAGCCATACGGAACAAGTGATTTTAATGGAGCATTTTGTTAACAACAATAGAACCTAGCGAAAATGTCCCTGCAATGGTGATGGTCAGAGAGCATCTTCTAGAATTTATTGACAGGAGCTGGTATGACAAATGTGCTTCTTAAAAAGCTGGAAGATACAGGAATTGCGATAGCTGACATGAGAGGTCAGGGCTACGATAATGGCGCCAACACGAGAGGAAAGAACAGAGGAGTGCAGACACGGATCCGAGAGTTAAACCCTCGAGTTTTTTTGTCCCATGCAGTTCTCATTCATTGAACTTGGTGGTCGGTGATGCAGCATCAGCTTCTAGTGAGGCTGCTGAATTTTTTAATATAATTCAAAGCATCCATGTATTTTTCTCTGCATCAACTCATCGATGGCAAATTTTGAAGCAACATCTGGGAACATCCTCTCTGACACTGAAACCACCGAGTGCCACACGATGGGAAAGTCGAGTGGAGGCGATAAAGCCTATCAAACACCAAACTGGGAAGATAGATGATGCCATAGTTACCATCATGGAGGATAATGCTGTGACAGGAACTGGTTGTGGGAGAACAGTGGCAGAGGGAAATGGAATCACCAGACACATACATAACTTCACATTTCTGTGTGGCTTAGTGTTGTGGCATGACACACTGTTTGCAATAATTGTTGTAAGCAAGAGACTCCAAGGTGTTGACCTTGATATATCTGGAGCAATGGAACAACTGGACAAAGCAAAGTCAGACCTGCAGTCTGACCGGTCAGATGAGGGATTTAAAAACGTCCTGAAGAGTGCACAGAAGTGGGCAGAGGAACTTCACACTGAAGCTATTTTCCCACCCATTCAAGAATACAAGAGTCACGGAAGACGACGACATTTTGATTACGAGGCACGGGGATAATCCCACAAGAGACCCCAAACAACAATTCAAAGTTGAATTCTTTAACCAGGTGCTAGATTGTGCAATACAGTCAGTTGAAGAACGTTTCATGCAGCTCAAGGAACACAGCAGTATATTTGGGATGTTGTATGATATTCCAAAACTCCTCCCTATACCTGAAGAAGACCTACACCAGCAATGCGGGGCACTAGAGACAGTGTTGACACATGATGACATGCACGATATCGATGCGAGTGATTTAAGTGATGAACTGAAAGCCCTTTCAAGATACATTTCAGCAGGATCAACTCCAAAGGCTGCTCTGGAATATATGTGCACAAATCAGATGACCACCCTCTTTCCAAATGCTTTTGTTGCTCTGCGCATACTTCTAACACTTCCTGTAACCGTTGGCAGTGGAGAACGCAGCTTCTCCAAGCTGAAGTTAATAAAAACACATCTATGCTCTACAATGACGCAGGAGAGGCTGGTCGGCCTTGCAACCATCTCACTAGAGCATGAGCTGGCCCAGACTGTGGACCTTCAGGAAGCGGTTCAGATCTTTGCAACCAAGAAGGCACAGAAAGCACCACTTAGATTATTCAAACAGATACAAATGCCAGTGTTTACTAGGCAGACAAGAAAAGTTACATTTGCTGTTCAAGCATTTGAAAGTTAAGTGTTTCTTACAATTTTTGAAGAAGGCATTTTAAGTTGTTAGTTCTCCTTTATTGGGGTAGGTGGCAGAGCTGGACCATGAGAGGAGTAGAACTGGAAGAAGGCAGAATTGAGACCTTTCAAAGTTTTGGCCCAAGCGAGGGGGTCTGGGGCGTCATTTGAGCTCCATGCCTCAGGTGCCAAAATGTTATGGGCCGGCCCTGCCAGCAGCCGTGAATAAGTAACAAGGCAGCTGGCTCCTCCTGGGAGCGTCTTCCTGGCCCCTCAGCTTTCACATCTACCCTGGGCTAGCAGGCTGCACCCGCCTGGCATCTAGTATTTCCCAGGCCCTGACTGGAGGCGACCAGCACTGCCTGGCCAGCCACAACCTGCCTCGATAAGGCCACGAAACGCTGCTACACCTTCCCAGCCAGCACGGACAGGCTGAGCTGTTCCCAGTCACCTCGGCCAGACCCACGGGTCACACGCTTGCACGTTCCCCTCTTACCCCTGGCCTGGCTACGGAGCCAGCTCTGCTCTGTAACGCTGGGGCAGAGCCTGGCTCAGGACTCCTGGTTCCCGTGGTGATGGCCTGGAATTCTGGCTCCCTGCTTCCCTGGCCTGGCCGGTTTTGAATGCAGGATGAAGTCTGGCCTTTCCCAGCGGGCATCGAGGTTAGCCTGGCCCTTGGTTTGTCATTGCACATACCCAAGTCATTCGGGCACTGGCTGACCCCCGACGGCTTCCCAAAGGGAACCAAGAGTTCCTGGACCTAGGCAGCTCTCGCAGCTGGCAGGATCCTGGGTGCGAGGCAGGGGTGAGCAGTCTGCTGCTGCTGGGTGAGGCCAGGGGACAGTGCCATCTCCAGCTGCAAACAACCAACCCATAACACCCTGACAGCTGTAATACTGACTGACGGGCACCCGGGGGAGCGGTGTTGGAAACCTGGTGTGTAAACACAACCCTGCTTTCTCCTGGGCATCTCCAGCCAGGGACGTTGTCCTGCAGGCAGCTATAATTTCAGGGCTTAAGGGAGAGGGTGGTGGCTGCTGGAAAGGCTGCGGCCAAGGCCTTTCATCTGAGCTCACAGGAATTCAGCAGGGGGCCGTCATGGCTCGGACACCCCATCGCGATGGTGAGCCAGGCCCAGGGAGGTTCGATGGAACCTCCTCATGAGATCTGTGACCCAGCGAGAGCAGGAGCCCTGCCAGCCCGCCACAGCCCACGCAGGGCATCAGCATTGTGGGGCATCCATCGTCCGGATGGGCCACCCCCGCCGAGGTCCTCTCCGGCCCCAGCCCTCCCAGCTGTTCCCAGCCCAGAGGTGGATGGTGAACTCAGACAGTGCGGGTCGGAGAGGCTGTGACCTGGCTGGCCCCTGCTCGGCCTTTCCGAGTTGTTTAATGTTCACATTCTGGCAGCTCCTGAAGGCCCAGGCCAGGATCGAGGCCCTGCTGTGCCAGGCGCTGTACGAACATACACACGGCCTTGAGGAGCGTACAGCCTAGGGGGCGGAGACTGATCCCCCTTACTCTGGTAGCCGCTCGCTACGTTAGCTCTGCTCCGGGGCAGGAGGGGCGCAGGTCAAACATGCTCTCACCCGCTCAGTGCAGGCCAGGCCCGCAGCGCGTTTCCGCAGCCATTAAACCGCCTGCAGCTCAGACGCCATGGTGATGGGCAGCCTTATACAAACCCTAGTGGAAAATACACTGATCATGAGGGAGCTCAGCACCCAAGGGGAAAGGTCACCCCTCGGTGCTAGAGTTCTGCCCCGGGACCAGAGTCTCGACCCCACTTGGCCTAGCTGGTGACAGCCCACGTTCCCCTGTGGCTACATCAGCTCTCCATCCCCAGGCCTCCAGGGCCAGAGTCTGCTCTCAGCTCCGCTGGGGTAAATCTGGAGTAGCTCCAGATAAGTAGAAGGGGATGCTCTGGATTTACACCACTTCAACCAAGAGCAGAAGTGTCCCTTTGTCCCTCGCACGAAGGCGAATCATTTGTTGCTCACGCTCATGATGCTCTGGGCTAAGGAAGAGGAAATCCATCCAGGCACAGTGTAAATGCCACAGTGGAGTCACTCCTGATTTACACTGGAGGAAGGCGGGGAAGGGTCAGACCTGACTGTGCTGCCGCTCCACTCAGAGTGAATTTGGTGGTGTCGCACCCAGAGTCACGCTCTTTTCCTAACCCAAAGGGCTCACCTGACAATTGAGCTGTGGTGAGAGCAGCTCGCCTGCTGCCCCAAATCACAGTGCCATTTGCCAGCTGACCCTGGCTGCCCAGTTAGAGGCGGGTTGCCGTTCCTCCGTAGATTGCCGGGGATCCAGTCAGGTTTCTTGGGTTATCAACAGCAGGTGTCCTGTGCTAATCCACAGCACCAGCTTAGCAGCTCCCACGTGCTGGCGGGTAGAGTCGTCAGCAAAGCCTGAGCCAAGCTCCGCCCTGGAGAAGCCGCATCCTTCTGTTTGGCCAAGGGACAGCAGCAGCAGTTCCCTCTCCGCACCTCCTACATTCAAAAGAACTTCCCCGCGGGAAAGCAGCCAGGACATTGCTAAGACCTGGCTGGGTTCTCCGCCCGGCTTTGGTGTGGAGCTATCGTCCTTCCTGGTTATGGTGGGAAAGCGTCGAGCGAGAGGAGGGGTTTGCTGCCCGCCCGGAAGGCGATCGTGTTCTGGATTCGCCTGTTCTCTGGAAGTTGGCTCCAGAGCTGAGTCCCTTGGACAGAAACTGCTTTTATCTTCCACTGCCGCGGTCCGGAGGGACACAGCTGTCTAGGTGTGTGCCAGGTTCAGAGCTTCCTAGATTCGAAGCCCAGAAGGGACCATCTAGTCTGACCTCCCATAGAACCGCCCCCTCCAAAGAATTCCTAGGGCCGATCTTTTTAAATCGAGATTGGACCTTTTCTAAAACTGCCTGTGATGGAGACTCCACCACACCCCTCGGTGATTCCAATGGTTAATTACTCTGTCGTTAACACTTTGCATCTTATTTCCACTCTGGCTTGGTCTAGCTTCGCCTTCCAGCCATTGGAGGGAGCTGCCGCCTCTGGCGTAGCTGGGTCCTGATCAGTTTACAGCTTGGCAGATGGAGCAAGGCCTTGGAAGGATAAGGGGCCGGCAAAGGGGTTGGGAGAGGGGTTGGGGGGCAGGGGTGACGTGCTGGGGGCTGCTTGCCCAAAAGTATCCCACAATCCCCAAGGACGTACTTTGTCCTCCAGACCATCAAGTTTGGTGGACAGTCAAGTTTTCCCACCCACACCATGAACAAAGGGCTAGAGTGGCTCCCTTTCGGGAGGGCACTGAGGACATCTGGGCTGTGGGTGGTTGGACTTGGGCCCGTGTGATGCAGTGTGGACACAGGAGCCCCAGGTTGGGACCCAACCTGGGGTTACAAAGGAGTGTAGATGCTCAAGCCCTAGGTTAACAAACCCAGAGTCTGCTAACTCGAGTTCTGCCAACCCCGGGCTTACACTGCCGTGTAGACGGACCCAGAGCTACAACCCTACAGGCCTCCAAGCAGAGGGGGAATCTCTGGCCCACGCTGGCGTACCTTAGAAACGTCACAGAATTCATTAGACTGGCTCTCCAGCTCGGCCAGCGTCACGATGGCAGGTCCCCACGGCGTGCGGTTCGGCGTGGGCAGGCCCTTTGTGGCATTCGGACCACTTTGAATTGAGAGTTGGGACTTTAACGCCGTCACCCTGGACGAATTCCAGCGTGGATCACATGATGGGGTGTGCATCCCGCACCAGCCCTGCCAGGGTTAACGAGGGCCTGAGGGGTCATCAAGCCTCCCCTGAGAGCCCGCCCTGGAGTGAGGGGTCTTGCCCGAGGCAGGGAGGGGGATGAAGGAGCAGAGTAGTGTAGCCCTGAGGATTAATCTGTTGGTCTGTATAAAATGTCTTTTTGATAAAAGTGTGTAGGCTGCATAGATTAATAGAATTATTTACAATAAGCTGTAATGCAAGACACCTAGAAACATCCAGGCCAGACACCCTGGCCAATTTCCTGCGTGACGCTGAAAGCAACCTTTAAGACCCTTACTCAGAAAAGTAATAATAGAATACAAACCTACGCAAATGTCTAGGGACCTTTTGAATGTCTGCTAACCTTTCACCTAGATAGGGTGAAAAGTGGGGAATTTCTGCCCACAAATCTCACACATATACACCACAGATGCGTACATATCTGTCATCCATGCGCACATAAAAGGTCAGCCTATGAAAATAGGTACCCTCACCTTTCCGTGGGGGAAAGACAAATTTGGGCATAGGAGGAAGGATTTCTCCCTATAAAAAGGGTGACAATCCACCATTAGACAGGCGATACACCCATCTTTCTATCTTCCATCGCCTCACCCTGTCTCCCCCATGAAGGCTGTCAATTACTGATATGTCGTAGTGTTCTGTCCTTTCACAGCTGTAAGTATGAACAAATTCTTATTTCTGCTTTATCTTTTAAAAGCATCTAGTTTATAGAGGTAAACTTACACTCAGTCTTTTTATTATTTCCTTTTAAAATAGTGTGAAACCACACCCAAGTGTCTATTGCACAGAGTAAATTTGTCATAGGTATATTTCATATAGAACTGTGATATTTGTAACTTTGTAATCTCAAACTGCTTTTAACATTTTGCATTTACTTATTGTTTCATTGATTTTAAATAAAAGGTCTTGATTGACTAATTTTGTCTCAGTGTAATTTCCTGTCAGATACCCCAATCTCCTTGTATAAATTCTGTGAAGCCTGATTCAAGACGAACTTTATCTTCTGATCACACATATTGGCGAGCCATATCCATATTATTAATATCTATTAATTATTACTAATATTACTAATTAATTAGAAAATTAATTATTAAATAAAACTAAATTAAGTGGATAAATTCCACTGTCCCTACTAACCCACCCCAAATCAGGCTACAGTAGCTGCCATGGCAAATCTAGGACCAGGCCAGGGAAGATAGAGGGGTTGGGTACAGAGGAGCCCAGGGAAACACCGACAGGGACAGGGACTGAACCTGCACTGGAGCCTGGTGTAGCAGGCAGGCCCGGGTTCCCCTGCTAGCCATGGGGATAGCGGCACCGAGCCCGAGGAGGGGCCGACACCATCTGGAGATGGCATTCCGGGGGGTCCGGTTGGACTTTGTAACTCTGGAAGGGGTGGATTACATGGTGACCTGGCTGGAAGGCCAAGTTACCAGAAGAAAGATCATCACAGAGCGAGCAAAGAGGGCACCCGACGTGGCGAGAGCTCCATTCCCAGAGCCAGACACAAGGAGGCGCACTCGCAGTGAGCAGCAACCCCGTTACAGCGGGCTACATTCCGCCTCCCCACGTTCCCCTGCAGTCCGAGCTCGATATGGGATTCATCTTCACTTCCTGTCTTAATACTGGGTGGTGTTGCTTTGCGCCAATACTCAGATGTCACACTGCACCCCAGAGGTGGCTGCATTGTAGACCTGGGTGAAATGAACCAGGCGCTTGGATACTATAGCATGGGGGTGTCAGGTGAATAGGTAGAGATGTAGCTGGATATAGATTAAACTCTCTGCTGATGCAAATGCGTTGAAGTCAGTAGGGTTCTGCCAGCAGGGAGTTTGGCCAATAGCAAGTAAAATATTTTGGGATCCTTCTGGAGAGAAGATAATTATTAAACGTGCAACGAGATAGGCTTGGCAGGGATGGACGCAGGCCAGGAGGGAGGCAAACAAGGACCTGGGTCTGGCTTTGCTTACACAAGTCAGGCTTTGTTCATTCTCTCTCCGGGGCTTTCATGTCAGGGAATTAACACCCTGGTGCTGCTCCGATCCCAGGGAGCCAGCCACGCCGCTTTGCATAACTTTGCACCTTTGCCAGCACCGCTGGCAGTTTTTTCCCTGTCCTGCTGAGCCAAACACCCCAGGCAGCCTGGTGCGTCAAGTGGGTCCCAACCGCAGCCACCAGCAAGAAGAGGCAAGCCCGTCGGAACAACTCCCATGTGGGAAACAACGCCGCCACGCCCCGCATGGGCACGATCCCATGGCAACGCGGGCAGCGGGGGACATGCCTACCCAGCACCAGGGATACGGCACAGGACGCCAGGGTGTCGTGGCATCCAGGGGAACGTGCGGGGGATGGGGTAGGGTGGCAGGGAAGGCGGCCTTGGAACTGGAAGGTCCTCTGCCCTCACCAGACAGCCCCGTTCCCCAGAGAAAGGCAGTTTCAGCCGGTGCTTCAGCCAAATCAGCCGCTCTCTGACACGGCTTCTCAGCTCAGACTGGAGGCGTGCTGGCCAACGGGGATCAGTTACGGGAGCTCAGAAGGCCCAAGCGCCAGGCGCCACCCCATCTGAGCTATTGCATCAGTTACCGGCCAGATTTGCTTCACTTCACTTCAGCCAGATGCACTGAAAGAGCCATAAGTCCTCAGGTGGTCATGCCTGGGCCGAGGGAGGGAGCAGCACCAGAGACAATGCGGAGAAGCAGTTGATCACTGGTGACCGGTTGTTTAGAGAGCCCCTCTCCTCACTCCCCGGCTGTCAGTGAGCCAGTGGCAGGGCCGGCAGAGATGCCAAATCTGAAGCAGGCACCGGGACTTGGAGAAATCCAGGATAAGGGTCTTCCCAACATGCTCCTTCTGCCAAGGCTGAATTGGAGCTTCCAGAAGGGCCAGTGATGGGATTTTCAGGTGCTGCGTAGCCACTGCGGGTGCTCAGCACCTTTGAAAAGCAAACCTACGTTTCTGGCGTGTGGCCTACACATCTTAAGGAGTGGAGCACCCGCAGGGCTGAACCGGTGGGAAAGGACAGAATTCTCAGACACAAGGATGAACCCGATTTGTTGGGGAAGAGTCACTGTGGCTTTTGGCAAGGGAAATCAGGCCACACCAAGCTACTGCAATTCTCTGAGGGAGTCAACAAGCAGATGGACAAGGGGGGCCCAGTGGATCTAGTGAACTTGGCCTTTCAGAAAGTCTTTGACAAGGTCCCTCCCCAAAGGCTCTAAAGCAAAGTGAGCTGTCCTGGGCTAAGAGGGAAGGTCCTCTCGTGGGTCAGGAACTGGCTAAAAGACAAGAAACAAAGGGTAGGAATAAATGGTCACTTTTCACAGAGAGAGGTAAACAGCGAGGTCCCCCAGGGATCTGTACTGGGGCCAGCGCTGTTCAACATACTCACAAATGATCTGGGGAAAGGGGGTGGACAGTGAGGTGGCAAAATCTGCAGACAGAACGAAATCACTCAAGATAGTTAAGCCCAAAGCCAAATGTGAAGAGTTACAGGCATCTTGCTAAGGTGGGTGACTGGGCAACAAAATGGCCGATGAAATTCAGTGTTGATAAACGCAAAGCAATGGACATTGGAAAAAATAATCCCAACTAGACATATACAATGATGGGTCTAAATTAACTGTTACCACTCAAGAAAGAGATCTGGGAGTCACTGTGGATAGTTACATAAGAACAGCCGTACCGGGTCAGACCAAAGGTCCATCCAGCCCAGTGTCCTGTCTGCTGACAGTGGCCAGCGCCAGGTGCCCCAGAGGGAGTGAACCTAACAGGCAATGATCAAGTGATCTCTCTCCTGCCATCCATCTCCATCCTCTGACAAACAGAGGCTAGGGACACCATTCTTACCCAGCCTGGCTAATAGCCATTGATGGACTTAACCTCCATGAATGTATCCAGTTCTCTTTTAAACGCTGTTATAGTCCGAGCCTTCCCTGAAAACATCCACTCCATGTGCAGCGGCCGTCAAAAAAGCGAACAGAATGTTAGGAACCACTAGGAAAGGGGTAGATAAGAAGACAAGATATCATCCTGCCATTACATAAACCCACGCCACACCCACACGTTGAATACTGCGTGCAGTTCTGGTCGCCCCATCTCAAAAAGACAGATTAGTATTTGAGAAGGTGCACAGGAAGGCAACAAAAGTGATCGGGGTACGGAACAGCTTCCATACAAGGAGAGATTAGAAAGACTGGGACCGTTCAGCTGAGAAGAGAGATGGCTGGGGGTGGATATGACAGAGGTCTATAAAATCATGTCTGGTGTGAAGAAAGTAAATCGGGAAGTGTTATTTACCTCTTCCCATAACACATGAACCAGGGGTTCACCCAATGAAATTAATAGGCAGCAAGTTTAAAACAAACATGAGGAAGTATTTCTTCAGTCAACCTGTGGAACTCACTGCCAGGGGATAGTTTTGTGAAGGCCAAAACTATAACGGGGTTCAAAAAAGAACTAGAGAAGTTCACAGAGAATAGGTCCATTAATGGCAATTAGCCAGGATGGCCAGGGATGTCACCTCCTGCTCTGGGGGTCCCTAAACCTCTGACTGTCAGGAGCTGGGACTGGACGACAGGGGATGGATCACTTGATAGTCGCCCTGTTCTGTTCGTTCCCTCTGCAGCATCTGGGACAGGACGCTGGGCTGGATGGACCATTGGCCTGGCCTAGCATGGCCGTTCTGACTGTCAGTTCCCCATTTAACCCTAGTTTCATTGCCGGAGCCCGTGGCAGAGGAGCCCAGCCGAGCTAGGAGAAGGGCCTGCACTGCGGCACTTGTGCAGCGGCGCCCAGAGCAGGGCCTAAGACAGGGCTTTCGATTGGGGCTCCCGACACCTGGATTCAGTTCCTGTCTCAGCCACAGATTTCTTGTGACACTTTCAGCAAGTCACTTTCTCTCCCCTGTACCCCATTCCCCATCTGGGGGGAGAGTCGGTCCCTGCCTCCAATCCATTAGCGACTGTGGGGCACTCTGGCCTACAACCAGACACGCACGCTGGAAGGGACTGTCTGAGCTGCTGGGTGGCATGCACCTGGGCGGTGCTAGATGAGCCGGAACGACTCTGGGAAGAGCCGCGGCGTCAGCACGGCAGCTTGACAAAGCCCTCGGCGGCAGCCGTCACAAAGGTCCGGACCAGCAGGGTGCACCAGGAACAGGCTAGACAACAGCTCCCTGCTGACTCCCAGGCACGACCATGACGACCATGATTCACAATAAACACACGGAAAATATTTAAATGTCAGCGGCAAAATCAACAGACGCCCACCCTGGGCTCCTGTGTCCGGATCTGTGCCCCCCAGCTCACAGCAGAATGAAAGGGGTGCAGAGACGGGCCACAGAATGAGGAGGAGAAGCGCCTGCCTGGCGGGAGAGCGAAAAGATTTGGACTTCTTCAGTGGAGAGGGGAAGAGAACAACAAGGGGAAGATGGAAGGCTGAAAACAATGACTGACTAGAGAAGGTCCATCAAAGCGCTACGGTTCCCCATCTCCTAGGGCACAGGAACAGTGGGACGGTGACACTTAGCAACAAACTTAACACTGAGGCACAGAAAGTACTTTTTAGAATCTGTACACACAAGACACCTAATATTAACCTGTGGAACTCCCTGCCACAGGCTGTCACCAAGGCCAAATAATTCGCACGGCTCAAGCCATGGTCAGGCTCTTATATGGATAATGAGAACATCACAGTTAAAGAGAATAATTTTTAAAGACGGGTCCTAAACCCTCCCTCGTCAGGGCACAGGCCACCCACAGAGTGACCGGGTTCTGAAGCAAGTAGCTCTCTGGCTGCCCCCCAAGGGGTTTCTCACCGCAGGCACTGCCAGAGAGAGCGTGACAGACCAGATGAGCGGCTGGCTTGCTCCCCTGCAAGGCACGGCCGGGAGCCCGCTGCGTGCTAGAGACCCAGACCCGAGCTCCATTCTTCCCCAGGGCCCTTAACCATGCACCAGCTCTGGGAAACCTTTCCTAGGACGACCACGCGGGGCAGGTCTGGGACTCACCTCTGCCTCCTGAGCGGAGAAGGAACTGTCCCCCTTTGCCTCTGGCTTCCCGCAAGGACCCAGACCGGAGAGTGCAGAGCCCTGGCGGGATGGCGAGCACCGGGCTTGGTGTGCTCAGATTTCCCTCCAGCTAGTTCCCCTGAGGAAGGGGCAGCTCTTCCCAGCACAGCTCAGCTCAGCTCAGCTCAGCAAGGCATTGAGCTAGCAGCCCCCACCAGGCCCAGGGCCCGGCTGAGCCCAGCTGGGGCGGATTGGAAGGGCGCAGGTGGATAATCAGCAGCAGTGAGGGAGCCGCGCTCAGCAGGCACAGCTGGGGCCAGGCAGCCAGGCCAGGGCAGCCACAGCTCCTCCCTGTTGGGGGGACACTGGGGAGCCGCCCAGCCCAGCAGCGGGACCTTGGTGCGAACAAGCAGCCTGGCAACTCCTCTGCTCCCGCGGGCTGGCGCTCGGGCTGGCTCTCCGAGGGCTGCGCGTGGGGCTCAGCACCCTGAACATCAGGCCCCTGCGTCCTACCTCAGGGACCTGGAATCAGATGTTGCCTTGGAAAGCTCCGGCCTGAGGGACTCAGCCAAGGCCCCGCAGTGAATCACGGGCCTTGTGGGGAGAGAACCCAGGCGTCCTGAGGCTCCATTGGCAGCTCTAATCAGGAGACGGCGCTACCTAACCAGGAACAGCCAGGCCCAGCCTGGCCAGCCCCCTCTCAGCTCCCAGCCCGACCCCAGGGCAGGGCCTTCTCCCTGGAGGGGGCACAGCAGAGAAGGCCCAGTCCGCTCCCCACCCTCCCCGAAACAGACACAGCAGCTCCTGGCTGCCGAGCCGAGGGATGCGCTCGCCCCCATTAACATTATGCCCCCTTCCTGCCCCCATCTTCCCTCGCTCCAGTAAAAGCCTTAACCCCAGGGAGGGGCCAGGGCAGCAGCCAGGCCTGTGATGAAAGCGGCGTTGGGCTGTGTCCCCCGGCAGCGCCCTACAGTTCTGGGCAACTGTGACGTTATGAGTGTGATGTAATATTTCATTGAAAGGTGACAGGGCCAGAAAGAGTTAATTAACTCACAGACTGACCTGACCCATGGGTGTACCTTGAGGACTGGTTAGGAAGATCTGTAAATGAACAGAGCTTTGAAATGCAAGTCTGCATTGTTAGAGGTAGAAGGGGAGATGTTTGCTCAGGTCTTGTGATGTCAGCAAACAAGTCTTGTCTATTGCTATAGTTTTAATTCAAAGATCAAAAAAGGAATATTAACATTTATGATGATACTTGAGTAAAATAGTATTATTGTCTATGTGTCTCTTTGAAGGTTGTGGTAACCTGTATCTGAACTGTTTAAGGGATAAATTACCCTGTGCTAATTGCCAGGATGTTTGGGAGAAGGAGTTAAGCCTATTGTTTTCTCAGGCTAAAGGCTGCTGGAAATGTATAAGAAGCCTGGGACACGATCCTTCTTCATCTCAGATCTGCTTTGAGTTTCAAGAGGGGGAGACCTTAAGCCACAAGGATTGAGATCCCCAGTCACTGACTGGCGCCACCCTGAATATGGACATTGGACTGTAACCTCTGGACTATTTCTAAAAGGACTTTTGGCAACTACAAGCTCATCTCTGCTGTGGCTGAACCTCAAGAATTGAATTCAAGTCTGTCTGTAGATTGATCTTTTAACCAACACTCTCTCTCTTTTCTTTTTTAATAAATTTTAGCTTAGTTAATAAGAATCATAGAATCATAGAATTCAAGATCAGAAGGGACCATTATGATCATCTAGTCTGACCTCCAAATCTCCTGGAGGATATCCTGATCCTTTGGGATTGGAAGAACCTTTTCTTTTATATGATGAAGTAAGATTTTTAGGAATCATCATTATCTCTGACGTGTGTGTCTGGATGGAGGCCTGAGGCTGGGCACTTTAAGGGAACTGCGGGGTTTGGATTCTGAGGAACCAGTGAGGTGCTAGAGAGAAGCTGATTGGGGCTGGTTGGTAAATCGAAGTATTGGAATAACCACCAGCGTTTGGGGATTATCTGCCCCGTTTGGTTTGCAGTTCACCCTGATTGAGTGACCTCAGCTGGCTCCCACGGGCAGCACCGTCACAGCAGCCCACCGCCGGTTAGCCGGGGAAGTGAAAATAGCCTGGGGGGCTGCGTGAAGAGCAGGGCAAATCAGTGCACGGCGGAAAGCCGCACGCCAGGAGCCGAGTCCGGGGGGAAGGGACCCATAGAAACTAGAATCCCAGTCCGGCCACTCCTTTTCCTTCCCCACCCCGACCTCCCTCTGTCTCCTTCCTTCCCGCCTGCCTCTTCCAGGCCGTCTGCCAGGCTTGGCCCCGCCCTGCCCTGGGCAGCAGCCCCGGAGTTGCTCCCTGCACTGCGTGCGACCCGCCCACCCCCCAGGACAGGCGAGCCCTGGGACAAGGATTCGTGGTTAGTCGGTGATCTGGTGGAGGAGGCCGCAGAGCCTCGCACCTGGCAGAGGTGGAGGGAAAGACCCTCCGGGAGGAGAAAGTGGAGAAGCCGGGGGCCGCGGGGAGCATCGGTAGGAAGGGGCAGGGCTGGGAGCATCCTTCCTTTGGGGCACTTGCTGATCAGACCCTGGAGGTCAGCACACCCCAGCCGCAGCAGCGGCAGCTCCATCACCGGCCTCCTCCTCTTTAACCTGGGGGGAGCAGGGGGTGAAGGGGCTGTGGGATCACACCTACCGTGTGCTCAGTGACTAGGACACAGAGCCAGGTCCCAGGATACCTGGGTTCCATCCCCGGCTCTGATTGCGGACAAGTCACTAACAGCTCGATTTTCAGCGGCACTGACCGCCTCACGCTCGCATTGATTTGGGGGGGAGGGGCTCTGCCCTATGGGGGAACGATGCTGACTGGGTGGGTGGGGCCAGGGGGGCACTGGCGATTCCTGCCTTCGCCGCTTACCTGGGAGAGCCCTGCTGGAAGCTGGTCCCCAGCCTGATTTCTGTCTCCAAGGGCCTGGTCCTCCAACTGCAAGTGCATCCAGCTCCCGCTGACACCAGCATGGGGGCTCAGCACCTCTGAGAATCAGGCCCTCACTAGCCAACGCAGCCACTTTCCCTGGGCCCTTATTCTGGGAACCCAGATTCTCACCCTGGTGCAGTCCCGGGAGATGCCCTCTGTGCCCTCACCCACACAACAGCTGGGTCCCAGCAGCCTCAGCAGAAGGGTGACCCGCCGGGGCCTCTCTTCCAACCGCCAGGCTCGTTGGCAGAGGGATTCTGGGATCTCCCTGGTGTTAACCCCAAGCCGGGGGTTTGACTAATAGGAGCTGCCCTCACTGAGCCTCTGGGAGGAACAGCTGGCCAGCAGCCTCCCTTGGGAGGGGTCGAGATCTCCCCCCAGCTGGCGTCCCCAGCCCCTGCTGTGGCTCTGGCATGCTCAGTCCCGGCCTGGGCTCGGGACAGTCTGGCTTGCGTTAAGGGCACTCACTCAACTGCTGAGCAGGCTGAACGCGGGCCAGAAAACCTCCGCTCCCCGGCAGCACGTGGAAAGCCCGAGAGGTTCACAGAGGCAGCCGCTTGGGATCCAGTGGCCAAGCAGGATGCCCCCCAGCTCCCACCGCCCCGACCTGGACTCGCTTCAGCTGTGGGGGGCTGGGAGGCTGGGAACACCCTTTCTGCGGCTCCCCTGGTCATAATGACAGGGTGACACTGGCAGCGCAAGAATGTCCTTTCTTCCTGTGCCATTTTGCGGCCGGCTAAGTACCGGCCTCGTCCCTGGCAGCCTCTGGTTTGATTTGCCTTTGCAAAGTGTCGCTTCCACATCTGGCAAAATGCGCTGCAGCTGCACGGATTCCCCCCCCCCCCCGACACATCTGGCAGAGACGCAGCCAGCACCGGGGAAGAGGCATATGCAGGAGGAGACAGGCTGGAAAATTCCCCTTGGAGCAGAGTAGGACAGGACTGAGGGGAAGCCCAGTCACCTGGGATGTTGGAAACTGGCTGGACAAAGCCCTGGAGAACAGTCTGGGGTCAGCCCGACCCGGCCCTGACCTCCCTTGGGGGGCTGGGAGGGATCTGCTAAATCAGATCCCTTTGGGTCTATCTACACTGCAATAAAACCCCCATGACTGGCCAGTGTCCCCGGGCTGGCACAGCCATCCACACTCAGGCCGGAGCCTGGGCTCCGGGACCCTCCCAGATGTCTACACTGCAAATTTACATCCCCGCATCCGCTGGCACAGGGGCTGTTCCCTCTTGTGGGTCCAGCATTCTGGTGCTCTGTGCTTGTCGGGCCTCAGACTCACACCTGTGGGGTTGCCATGGGAGAACCTTGCCCTCTGTGGTCCTGGCTCACAGCTGACACCCCCCCACCAGCGGCTACACCCGCAGGCTCGGCAGGATCACACGATTCGCAGCGGACGGCTTCCTGGTGCTTCACCGTGTTCCATTCCTGCTTCCTCGCCCTGACTCCGGCTTGACCCTCTCCGTGACCACTGACTGTGCCCCTGACGGCACGCCTGGCTCTGACCACTAGGGCACACGGCCCCCATCACCGGCCCCGACGATGCTGGTGCCAAGATACTAGTGTAATGGGTGGGGGAGAGCGAGCGGCTGCTGCTCTCTATTGGGTGGCATCAGAACAGTTTGACTGTGTGTCATAGGCCTTGTACTGACAGTGGGGATCCTCCTTTAGCCCTACTGGCCGAGCTCATTGTTTCTGGAGAAGGGGGGTCGGAGGCTACCCCTGCCGGCTCCATGATGTCCCAGCAGCCCCAGGGTACAGCAGGGAGGTAGATGGCAAAGCCAGGCATTTGATACGACGACACAGGACTGTTGGCCTCTCGGGTGGGCTCCAGGGCCCACCCCGTCCTTTTACTAGTGAACTGGGCCCATGTGTCCTGCAGCCCCTGACACACCAAGCCGAAGCCGCACAGGGCCAGCCCCTTTCTCGACCGGAGGCATGAGCCCAGATTCGATGGCCGTAGGGCGTGATCCAGCCCCATGCACCCGGCCAGCTGGGCCAGCTGTCTGCGACCCTTCCCTCCACGTTTGCGGGGCACCGGGGGAAATTCCCAGTAAGAAGCAGCAGGGGAAGGGGAAGCAGCCAGCCGTGCGGGCCGGGATGGCAGCAGCGGAAGCCTTGAAGGCCGAGCTCGCTTGCTCGCATCTGGCTCGCAGGTGTGAGACCCGCCGGGACCCTCCCTGAGCAGACCCCCTCTGCTGGACACAGAGAGACAGATGGGCGGACGGACAGGGCAGGGCCTAGATAAACGGGGGAGAGAGAAGTCCGCCCAGCCTGGCTTGGTGCCCGTCACAGCTGGGATCATGCGCCACATGCCAGCTGGGGAGGGGGGGAGCCAGATTTCAAGCTCTGAGCCCCACAATTGAAAGGCGCTGTGATGATGCTGGTTCTGGTGGGACCCACCTGAGGTGCCAATTCAGGACCAATTGCTCAAACAGGGCAGTCACAGCCCAAGGCTGGGGGTTTTCCACCTCTAAGGCAAACCAAACCAGCCAGACAAAGAGGACTTCGGTCTCACCCCACTGGCTAACCACAAGTCACACAAGCAATTTCCTTAGACACTCCAGCCTCCCAGTATCACCACCAGTGCCACTTGTCCTGGGGATGAATGGTTATGAAAACCAACACCCCAATAAAAGAAAAAGGTTCCCTCGATCCCAAAGAACCAAGCCCCAGACCCAGGTCAATATATAAATCAGATCTTGCCCACAAATCACGCTGTTGCCAATCCTTCAGAACCTAAAATCTAAAGGTTTATTCATATAGGGAAAAAGGTAGAGCTGAGAGCTAGAATTGGTTAAATGGAATCAATTCCATACAGTGATGGCAAAGTTCTTAGTTCAGGCTTGTAGCAGTGATGGAATAAACTGCAGGTTCAAATCAAGTCTCTGGAACATCCCCCGCTGGGATGGGTCATTCAGTCCTTTGTTCAGAGCTTCAGTTTGTAGCAAAGTCCCTCCAGAGGTAAGAAGCAGGATTGAAGACAAGATGGAGATGAGGCTTCAGCCTTATATAGACTTTTCCAGGTGTAAGAACCTCTTTGTTCTTACTGTGGAAAATTCCAGCAAAATGGAGTCTGGAGTCACATGGGCAAGTCCCTGCACTTTGCTGAGTTACAAGGCGTATCTGCCTCCTCTCCATGGGTCAATTGTAGCTGATGGTCCTTAATGGGCCCTCAAGCAGGCTAGGCAGAGCTGACACCAACTTGTCTGGGGTGTCACCCAGCAGCCCAGCATAAGTGTGAAATACAGACAGTACAGAGCCAATACTCATAACTTCAACTACAAAATGACACATGCACCCAGACAGCATCATCCTAACCAGCAACCCATAACCTGGTCTTAGACACCTTATATGACCCCTTTACATAAGATTTGGTGCCACTACAGGACCTTGGTTGCAAACCATGTTCTATATGGTCCCAGATTATATCAATAACGTCACAGGCGCTCTGCACCCAAAGTGCACCCAGTGCTTTGAGATCCTTTGCAAATCTGAGCCAGTGGGGACGTGTGGGGCGTCCTTCCCCGGCCTACCTAAGACACGCTGCCAAATCGGCACCGTCGGAGAAAGACGGTTTCTCAAATTTCATGCCAGGCTGAGAATCCAGTGACGAACCTCCTCCCCCCCACCACCTGGGCAGCAGCAGGGCAAGTGGCCTCCGCGCCTGCCCCCACACCCGTTCCTTGGGCTGGACGCAGCTCTCCTAGGCCTGGCGAAGGCAGCCTGACCCATTCCCGCGCTGGGCTCTCTGCGGGGGCTGCCCGCCCGCCAACACTTCGGTTCCCCTCCGTTAAGATCTGGATTGAGACTTGAGTTCGAGCCACTCGGTCACCGTCAGAACCTCCGGCCTGTGGTCACGGAGAGAGGAGCGCCCCTGGCGCCCCGAAATGGCTCAAGCAGCCGCCCCCCTCTGCATGCTGCACAGAGACCTCTCTTCCTGCTGCCTGCTGCCTGCGGGGGGGGATGGGGAGATGGTTCACTGGAGAGCTGGGGGTTCAGCCAGCAGCCAGTCCCTTCAGCAGAGGAGGCTCAGAAGAACCCCTCCCAGCCCCCTCTCAGGGGCTTGAATCCCAGCGTGTTGTGCCCAGACACAAAGCAGTCACTGGACACGGGATACATGTCCAGTGCCTGGCCCAGCTCCCATCAGCGTCACACAGTTAGCGGGGGAGCTAAGTGACATGCCAAGGTCACACAGGGAGGCTGTGGCAGAGCAGGAAAATGACTCCAGGTCACCTCACTGGGCCGGGCTCCCATTCAGCTTCACCCTGCGACTCTGAAAAGTGGCACCAGTGGGACCAAATGCACCACCCAGGCTGGTGAGGGGACGGGGCCTCCCCCACTGCAGCCCCGTGCGCAGGCCCCTAGCCACGGGTCACATCCTGGCTTAGTGCGGCTGGCAGGGGAGAGATGGCGCTGAGGCAGCAAGGGGGCACGTGCCAGCTGATGGGCCCAATCCTGAGGCCCTGGCTGTGAGAGTGACTCTGCATCAAGGCCCCAGGGCCTGGCGGGATCTATCCGGTAGGGGGGCATCTCCCAAGGGCCTTGCTGCCTGGGATGGGCCTGAGGGGGGAGGCGCCCTGGGCCCCCTGGACTCTGAGCTCACGGCACACGCAGATGGGATGGATGCTTGGGACAGGTTCTGTGCAGCCTACGGGAGAGGGGGCAAAGGAGGCTGGGGGGGGGGGCTTAGGGCCTATTTGAAACTCCAGCAGCCCAGAATCCTGGCAGCGCTGGGCACCCCGGGTGCCCCTCTGACCTGCCCCCAGCCTGCCCTCCCCCCAAATTGGGCTCTGCAAGGGGCGGGCAGCATCAAACCACTGCTGCCAGCCCTAAGCTTCTCCTGCCCTGGTGGGAATCTCCCTCAGCCTCCATGCCGCTGCTGTACCCCAGTAGAGCGATGTCTGGGGGGTGGAGCAGGGGCCAGACCCCCGCCCCCGCCTTTCTCATTTTATCTACCTCTGAGGGGCCGAGAGAGGGGCCAGGAGAATGGCCGCCAGGCATTGAGCAGGGCTGAATGTGGGCGAGGGGGCTGGAGGATATTGCACCAAGTGCCGTCTGTCCCGCTCTCCATCCTCCCCTCCAGAGTTTGAGCCAGGAAAGCTCGGGGCTCTGATCTGGAGCCCCGGAAGGGTGGGTAGCACAGGACTCACACGGAGTCTGACTCCTTTCTCCTCCTCCTCCTTCCCCATTTCTGTAAAGCCATTTCTACGCTGGCCAGCTCCTCATCAGAGGTCCAAGGTCAGAAGAGACCACTGTGACCATCTTGTCTGGCCTCCTGTACAGCACGGGTCAGAAAATCCACCCGGCGAGTCCTGCATCCCAGGGGCTGATGCTGAGAGACCACAGATGTGAAACCGACAAGAGCCAAACTCAGGACCGTCCATCATTTCTGAGTCCCTGAGGGCAGAGTGAGCTGGGGCTGCACAGGGGCCACTGAGGGCAAAATCCGAAGGCCGTGGACCTGCACAAAGGTCCCAGAGTGCAGAATTTAGTGTGCAGAATCTTTATGGCAGGTGATGATGCAGGAGATGGAAAGGAGCCATCCTGGCTCTCCAATCCCAGGCTGGGTTTGTGGTGCTTGCTGTGAGAAAAAAGACTAATCGCTTGTAAAGCGAGCCCACCTGAGCTGGAGTGGATCCTGACATTAGCCTGTGGAACTCATGGCCACATGATGATGTTGAGGCCAAGAATCAGCACGGTTCAGAGAGGGATTGGACCTTTGTATGGATAACAGACTAGAGTTCTAATAGGGAACGATAACAACGAGTTTGGGATGAGATAAAAGCCTCCTGCTTCAGAGTTTCATTCAATCTCTGTTAGATTATCCTCCACCTTCTTCTGGAGCATCCAGCAGTAGTCAGTGCCAGATCCAGGATACTGGGTTAGCTGGACCTGGGCTGATCCAGTCTGGCCAATTCTATGTGCCTAAATTCCACTCAAGCAAACACATCAGAGCAACCTCTGGAGAGGGAAATATTTCCCCTCCTGCTGCCCATCTAGCCAGGAAAGCCAAGTAGAAAGTGTGTGCGTCTCTCCAGTATCCCCAGTATCCCCAGTATCTGAGCACCTCACCCTTTTGGATGCATTTATCCTCCCACGCCCACTGGCAGCCAGGGCAGGACTGTTCCCCCCGGTCATACCAGAAATGTGGTGGGCCCAAGCTGCCCAAGTGCCCCTAACCACAGCACCATCCTTCGCACTGCGAGGCTCACGAAAGAACAGCTGATTGCCCAGCTGGAGGAGGGAGATCGCGTGAATGAACTGATCCCTGTCTCTGAGGGAACCAGCCCGGCAGAAGCAGCACAGGCACCAGTGTCTGTCCCAGCGGGCAGTGAACAGCCGGCTGCTGAGGGCTTCCCAAGACCCTTCCTACCTATGCCTAGGGGAAGGGTGGGGAGGAGCCCAGCGAATACCGAGGGCACCGTGACCCCCCCGGCCAGCAGGGGATCATCCCGGCGACGCTCACCCGCCAGCAGGGGATCGTCCCGGCGACGCTCACCCGCCAGCAGGGGATCGTCCCGGCGACGCTCACCCGCCAGCAGGGGATCGTCCCGGCGACGCTCACCCGCCAGCAGGGGATCGTCCCGGCGACGCTCACCCGCCAGCAGGGGATCGTCCCGGCGACGCTCACCCGCCAGCAGGGGATCGTCCCGGCGACGCTCACCCGCCAGCAGGGGATCCTCCCGGCGATGCTCACCCGCCAGCAGGGGATCCTCCCGGCGATGCTCGGCATCCGTGGAGTGGAAGCAGCTGGAATGGGAGAAAGAGCTAAAACTGAGAGAGCTGGAGGATCGTGAGAAACAGAGACAGCATGACCGGGAGGAGAGAGAGAGACAGAGGGAGCATGAAGAGAGACAGTGTCAGCATGAGCTGGAGGAGAAAGAGAAATGGCGTCAACATGAACTGGAGCCGGCGAGGCTGAGGGGCAGTGGGCCCCAGGCTGCGATGAGTGAGGGGGGGCCCAGGACTGCGTGGAGCTTTGATAAGTCCATCCTGGCCCAGTGTAAGGAGGGGGAGGACATGGGTGACTTCCTGGATGCCTTTGAGACGGCCTGCGAGCTGCACCAGGTAGATCCTGTGGACAGGCTCCGGGTTCTCACCCCCTTACTGGACCCCAAAGCCGTGGCATTGTATGGCCAGCTGGGAGAGGAGGAGAAAGGGAACTACGACCCATTCAAGCAGGCCCTGCTGCGCGAGTTTGGGCTGACCCCGGAGATGTGCCGGGAGAGGTTCCGGAGTCAGGATAAAACCCCTGAGGTCTCCTATCTGCAACTGGCCGTCCGCATGGAGGGGTACGCCAGCAAGTGGGCAGCTGGGGCCCAGACGAAGGGGGACCTGGTTAAACTGCTGGTACTGGAGCAGCTGTATGAGCGGTGCCCATCTGACCTGAGGCTGTGGTTAAGGGACCAAAAGCCAGAGAACCCGCGACATGCAGGGCGGCTGGCTGATGAGTTTGTGAAGAGCCGGTCGGGGGTGGCAGGGAGGAGCCCCAAAGGAACAGGCCCGTCCCGATGCAGAGAGAGAGTCAACCTGGGACCTCCCAAAGGGGGAATCGGGAGAACCCCCTCCCAAGGGGAACATCCGGCGTCAGGGCCAACCGACATGGGCTGCTATTACTGTGGCCAGAGAGGCCACATACAGACCCAGTGCCCCAAGATCAAGGACAGACTGAGCAGATCAAACCCACACAGGATTAACTGGGTAGGGACCCAGCCGGACGAGGGGCAGACTTCCCAGGCAAGGGGGGCTGGCAGCTTATCAACTGCTCAGGAGGGAGGAGGGCCCCAGGCCAGCTCCTCTGGAGGGCTGGATGCCCCAGACTCAAGGTTCTCCATTTAGAGGGTGGGCGCGGGGCTGTCCCTGCGGAGCGAGTGCCTTGTTCCCCTGAAGGTGGATGAGAGGAAGGTCAATGGATACTGGGACATGGGCGCTGAGGTGACGCTGGCCCTGCCCGAGGTGGTGGCCCCAGATTGGGTGATGCCCAACACCTACCTGACCCTGATGCGGGTGGGTGAAACCCCATTCAAGGTGCCCATGGTGAGGGTACACCTGAAATGGGGGGCCAAGGAGGGCCCCAAGGAAGTGGGGGTGCATCACCATTTACCCACTGAGGTGTTAATGGGGGGGGGGACCTGGAGGACTGGCAAGCAACCCCCAGGGTGCCCTGGTCATGACACGTAGCCCGATCTGGCGAGGGACACTGCGCCCTGATCTCAGGGAGGGTACCTTGCCCGAGGCACAGGGCCCTACCCTGGAGGGGAGGGAACGCCCAGGGACACGGCTCAGAGAGGCTGCGGCCTCAGACCCAGCCGGAAAGAGGGAGCCGGTCCCCATCTGTTCCCCAGCCTCTGAGTTCCAGGCCGAGTTGCAGAAAGATCCCTCCTTGCGGAAGCTAAGGGACCTGGCCGACCTCAGTGCGGTACAGACCATGGGGAGAGGTTGCCAGGAGAGGTTCTTGTACCAAGAATGGGCTCCCCCAGGGGACATGGAGTCATGGGGGAGCAGGAGGCAGCTGGTGGTCCCCCAGAAGTTGCCCTGCAAGATACTGTACCTGGCCCATGACGTCCCTCTCGCAGGGCACCAGGGAATCCAGCGCACCAGGCAGAGGCTGCTACAGAACTTTTACTGGCCTGGGGTCTTTACCCTGTCCGACGGTACTGCCAATCCTGTGACCCCTGCCAGAGGGTGGGGAAGGCCCGGGACAAGGGGAAAGCGGCTTTGAGACCTTTACCCATCATAGAGGAACCTTTCCAGAAGGTGGCCATGGACATAGTGGGACATCTCAGCAAGGCGACCCGGTCGGGGAAGAAATACATTCTGGTGGTGGTAGATTTCCCCACCTGCTACCCTGAGGCAGTGCCCTTAGCTTCCATCGAAGCAGACACTGTGGCAGATGCGCTGCTGACCATTCTTAGCCGGGTGGGGTTCCCCAAGGAAGTCTTGACCGACCAAGGGTCCAACTTCATGTCAGCCCTGCTCCGGTGCTTGTGGGAGAAGTGTGGGGTCCAGCACAACTGGGCCTCAGCGTATCACCCCCAGTCCAATGGGCTGGTGGAAAGGTTCAACGGGACGCTAAAGATGATGCTGAAAACCTTTATGAACCAGCACCCGCAGGACTGGGACAAGTACTTACCTCACCTGCTGTTCGCGTACAGGGAGGTACCGCAGGAATCTACTGGGTTTTCACCTTTCGAACTGTTATATGGGAGGAGGGTAAGGGGGCCCTGGACTGCTGAGAGACGAATGGGAGGGGAAGGCCACTCCCGATGGAGAGTCGGTGGTGGAGTATGTCCTGACCTTCCGAGAGAGCTGGCTGAGCTCATGGGGCTGGGTTCTTTGCCCCCGCGCTGCCGGCCTCTCTGCCTGGCGCTGCCCGAGCTCAGGCCGGACCCCACCTGGGCCCCTCGTTTATGAACATTCCGCGGCTGGGGGTGTCTGGGGCAGGGACCGTAATTACACAGTTCATTTCGGTTTCTCCCGGGCTCGACCGAGCGGATCCACACGAATTAATAAAAGGCTAACAATGAGCTGTCTGTCTGCAGCCAGGCGGGACGGGATATTAATAGACCTGCCCGATCCGGCCGCGCCGAGCAATGCCAGAGCGCAATTAAACCGCCGCCTTCGCCCCCACCCCCACCCCCAGCCCCAGCCCCAGCCCGGAAGGGGCGACCCGTGGCGACCTGTCAGCATGACCCGCAGCTTAGCCGTTTCCTGCTGAGACCCGGGCCTGCTTTTGTGCATCCGGCTTTTCATTGGGTGAACTGCTGGCATCAGAAATGCTGCGTCCTGGGGCTCGGGTTCGAGGAGATGTGGCATCAGACCTGCCCCTCTGTTCCCAGCCCTCTGCCATGGGGGTCTTTGCCCCTTCCTTGGGCCACTGGTGAGTCAAGGGGATTGGCTGGTCGCGGCAGGGCCGGTGACCGGGGGGTGAGCTCTGTAGCTGGCGTGTTAGCGCCTAGATACCCTGGGGATGGTCGCTGCAGAAATCCAGTCCTGGGCACTCGTCCTCTGGGTCCCTGCGTGGCCTGGCACACCTGTCAGCCCAGAGTTTGCAGCGCTAAGTAAGGCTGCATGTCAGACTCTGCTCACGCCACACAATGCAGACGCCCAAGACAGCTGGGGCTCCCGGCCCCTGCAGGGGGGCTAGGAGCTCTCCTGAGTCACGGGGCCCCAAGTCCAGGTGATGCTCTGGCACTGCTCCCCACCAAGCCAGGCAGGACCCTGGGGAGCCTCCTCTCCCTCGGAGCAGCCTGTCTGCAGGGCAAGAAGCTCCCACGGCTTCACCTCCTGGGTCTGACCTTGGAGCATTCAGCATCCTCTGCCCCTCCATGCGCTTCCCCCAGCGAGTCCGCCCAGGCGGGGTCCTGGGGGGCCCACAGGGTCCTGCCCCCCCACTGCGCAGTCAGACGTGACTCTCAGCCAGCCAGTAACACAGAGGTTTATTAGACGACAGGAACAGGGTCTGAAACAGAGCTTGTAGGTACAGAGAACAGGACCCCTCAGCTGGGTCCATTCTGGGGAGCAGCGAGCCAGACAACCCTGTCTGCCCTCACTCCCCGTCCCCAGCCAGCTCCAAACTGAACCCCCTCCAGCCCCTCCTCTCTGGGCTTTGTCTCTTTCCCGGGCCAGGAGGTCACCTGATCTCTTTGTTCATCTTTAGCATCCCCTTGCGGGGGGGAAGAGCCCCGGCCATTTGTTGCCAGGAGACAGAGTATTGGCCATTTATGCGCACTGGAGACTTAAGAAATGCACAGGGGAAACTGAGGCACCCACACAGTAGTCAAAGGAAACATTAAGAACAGTCCCACTTCGTCACAGTCCCGGCCCCAGGGAGACGGGCCAGGCAGCTAAGCAGGAGCATCGTGCTACTCTGCTGTCCGCACCCACGTGGCCAGGAGCTGAGCTCCTCCCAACCCTGACATGTTTCTCCTCACACGCTCCTGGCAGGCAGGGCCCGGCTGTTATTCCCACTCTGCAGATGGGACCTGACCTACCCAGTGTCCCCCAGGGCCCAGGGTGAGCCCAGGTCTTCCAAGCCCCTGACAAGCCCCGAGTTCTCGGGCCCTTGGCGGAGGGGTCGCTATTTGAACATTGGCTACCGCAATATCCGCCCACTTGCAGAAGAGAAGAGTGAGGGGGGATTTGATAGCTGCTTTCAGCTACCTGAAGGGGGGTTCCAAAGAGGAGGGATCTAGACTGTTCTCAGTGGTGGCAGATGACAGAACAAGGAGCAATGGTCTCAAGTTGCGGTGGGGGAGGTCTAGGTTGGATATTAGGAAACACTGTTTCCCTAGGAGGGTGGTGAAGCACTGGAATGGGTTCCCTAGGGAGGTGGTGGAATCTCCTTCCTTAGAGGTGTTTAAGGTCAGGCTTGACAAAGCCCTGGCTGGGATGATTTAGTTGGGGTTGGTCCTGCTTTGAGCAGGGGGTTGGACTAGATCCCTCCTGAGGTCCCTTCCAACCCTGAGATTCTGTGATTCTAGGACTAGTGACCCCACAGGGTATTTGTACAGTCGAGTTTTGCTACATCTAAAGTGCTGATGGTTATTTTGTACTTCGCTGGCACCTGGACGGTCCAGGCAGGGGTCTGGGCCCCATTGTATCAGGTGCTGTACACACGGACAGTCCCTGCCCCAGCGAGCTCACAATCCAGACACTCCGTGCTCACAACCACAGGGCACACTTGTCAACTGCTCAACCCTAAGCGCTCCTCTTGGGCTTCTGCAAAATATCCCGAGCGAGACGGGCAGGTGCGTGTGTCCATACGGGTGTGTTCGTGCACGTGGCATGAGCGAGGGTGGGTACACTGGGGGGCGTTTAGTGCATGGCGTATATCCATGTATGTGTGTCGTGTATCTCCGTTCACATGCATTTTGTGAAACATCCATCGGAGCTTATGCATGCATGTGCGCTTTGTGTGTTTAGCTTCACCCACGCAGCTGTCCAGTGCATTCCGTGTGGCGTGTGACTCCATGTGTGTGCGTGTGTGCATTATGTGTTGTGCTTGTGTTTTGGGGGGCGGGTGTATTGTGTGCAGGCTGTATATTTTGTATGGCGTGTGTGTGCGTCTGTGTATTTTTTCTTGCCTGCGTGTGTCCTTTGTGGGACACGTGGGTGTGAGCGTGTGTGTGTGTACACCTGTGGGGTGTGTGTGTGTGGGATAAGTGTCTCTGCCAGGCCCAGCTCATGCTGCTGGAATCTCTGCCTCCCAGGCCCTGTTCTAGCTGAATACACTTGAAAGCATTTTTTCTCCCTTAGCCACAAGATTTCACTGGGAGAAGAAAAGGAACTCGGCACTTTATCTTCATTAGCGGCTGGGCGGCGCCCTCTCCGCCCCCTCACTTATGCCCCCTGTCCTGACTCGTTAGCCCTTTGGAGACGGGGAAACGTTCCCATTCATCCCATCCTGTCCCCATCCCCAGCGAGCCCCCGGACCTGCCCCCAGCTCTCCCAGACGGGGGGTGGGGGGGAGAAGTGAGTTTCTTCTTCCAATGGCTAGTGACATGTTTTATGCCCACACCGCGTATTGATTAATACCCAGGAACCAGGACACCTGCCACAGGCCTTGTCACCAGTCCAGCCCACTGGGTCAGCGCAGGGGTCCCCGCAGGTGCCATCGGACAGCCCCACGTGCTGCTGCTCTGCATGCAGGCCAGCTGGGGTGCTGGGGGGCAGCCCACCACGTTCTCCCAGCATGCACTGAGAGCAGCGTGGTCCGGCGGTGCGGTGGGGTCAGGGGAGTGGCTCAAGTTGGGGGCTCCCAGGCTCGGCATTCCTGATGCACCCCGGGCCCAGGGTCACTCGGGCTGGGATGATGGCACCTGGCTGCTGGGGAGGGGTTTCTCCCCCCTCTCTGGCCGATGGCTGCCGAGTTCATTGAGACAATGAGGAGGGGAGGGGGGCTCGTTGCGGTGGGATGCCCCGGGGAACATTCCTTCCCGCTTAAAAGGGGCCATAAATCACTCCCTCTTTATTAAATGCTGTGCCAGGCCAGGGGAGACACGTCCGGGGCATCAATCAACCCGCAGCCCCTCTCGCCTGCAAGAGACGGGCCTGGCTCCTGGTTCTGGAGACGCAGCAAGAGCCCGGCTCAGCAGAGCAGGCAGGGCCGGGGGCCACTCCCGCTGCTGCCTCCCGAGCACAGTGGGGCCGGGGAATGAGACTCGCTGGGACGGCAAAGCCCTCGGCCTACGCTCTTTGGCCATTCGGGCAGATACGCCAGGGCCAGGTGACACCCTGTGCTGCTGGGCACCCAGCACTTTGGAAAACTGAGCCACTCCTTCAGGGGCCCAACTGCGGCGCTCGAGTCCCCCTGGTTATAACAATCTCACCCTAGTGCTAGTCGGTGGCTTGCACTGAAATGTTCTGGGCAAGCCAGCCTGGCTCACCGGCGCCCTCCGGAGGATGGAATCAGAACGGCTGCTCGAGTCCCCCCCCCCATGCTCCCCTAGTTCAGCAAGCCAGGACGTGTGCTTCAGGAGCAGGAGGCCGGGAGCCAGGCAGGCCCCGGGGTGTGGCGGGACGCGCAGCCCTCGGTGTGCCGCGGGCCCCCCCAGGCGGCTGTGGGGGGGAGGCGGTGAGGGAGGCTCGCGTGAGAGCTAGTGGGAAGGGAACGGGGGCTCTCGGCTTGCGCCCTAAAGCGTGAGGGTGCCTCCTTCCCAGGGCAGGGCGGAACAGTCTGTCTAAACCGCTTTCAGCCAGAAAATGGGGTTTCTCCCAAATTCTCAACTTGTCAGAAAACAACACAATTCAGCTGAACCCCCCAAACCATTATAAGGGAAAATTTGTGGGGTTTCAGTTGCCACAAAACAAAACATTTTCGTTTTTCAACAACAAGCTCAACATTTTGGGGGGGGGGGGCATAATTTCCCAACCAGCTTTACCCCCTAGTGGCCCCAGTGCCACGGCGCTAGGGGGTGCTGTGCTGCGGGGAGAGGGATGGGTGACGCAGCAGGGGGCGCTCTCCTCTTACAGACAGTGGTGACCCCAGTGCGGTGCTAGGGGGCGCTGTGCTGCGGGGAGAGGGATGGGTGACGCAGCAGGGGGCGCTCTCCTCTTACAGACAGTGGTGACTCCAGTGCGGCGCTAGGGGGCGCTGTGCTGCGGGGAGAGGGATGGGTGACGCAGCAGGGGGCGCTCTCCTCTTACAGACAGTGGTGACTCCAGTGCGGCGCTAGGGGGCGCTGTGCTGCGGGGAGAGGGATGGGTGACGCAGCAGGGGGCGCTCTCCTCTTACAGACAGTGGTGACCCCAGTGCGGTGCTAGGGGGCGCTGTGCTGCGGGGAGAGGGATGGGTAACGCAGCAGGGGGCGCTCTCCTGTTACAGACAGTGCTGACCCCAGTGCGGCGCTAGGGGGTGCTGTGCTGCGGGGAGAGGGATGGGTGACGCAGCAGGGGGCGCTCTCCTCTTACAGACAGTGGTGACCCCAGTGCGGCGCTAGGGGGCGCTGTGCTGCGGGGAGAGGGATGGGTGACGCAGCAGGGGGCGCTCTCCTCTTACAGACAGTGGTGACCCCAGTGCGGCGCTAGGGGGCGCTGTGCTGCGGGGAGAGGGATGGGTGACGAGCAGGGGCGCTCCTCTTACAGACAGTGGTGACTCCAGTGCAGCGCTAGAGGGCGCTGTGCTGTGGGAGAGGATGGGTGACGCAGCAGGGGGCGCTCTCCTCTTACAGACAGTGCTGACTCCAGTGCGGCGCTAGGGGGCGCTGTGCTGCGGGGAGAGGGATGGGTGACGAGCAGGGGCGCTCTCCTCTTACAGACAGTGGTGACCCCAGTGCGGTGCTAGGGGGCGCTGTGCTGCGGGGAGAGGGATGGGTGACGCAGCAGGGGGTGCTCTCCTCTTACAGACAGTGGTGACTCCAGTGCGGCGCTAGGGGGCGCTGTGCTGCGGGGAGAGGAATGGGTGACGCAGCAGGGGGCGCTCTCCTGTTACAGACAGTGGTGACCCCAGTGCGGCGCTAGGGGGTGCTGTGCTGCGGGGAGAGGGATGGGTGACGCAGCAGGGGGCGCTCTCCTCTTACAGACAGTGGTGACCCCAGTGCGGCGCTAGGGGGCGCTGTGCTGCGTGGAGGGGGACGGGTAACGCAGCAGGGGGCGCTCTCCTCTTACAGACAGTGGTGACCCCAGTGCGGCGCTAGGGGGCGCTGTGCTGCGGGGAGAGGGATGGGTGACGCAGCAGGGGGCGCTCTCCTCTTACAGACAGTGGTGACCCCAGTGCGGCGCTAGAGGGCGCTGTGCTGCGGGGAGAGGGATGGGTAACGCAGCAGGGGGCGCTCTCCTGTTACAGACAGTGGTGACCCCAGTGCGGCGCTAGGGGGCGCTGTGCTGCGGGGAGAGGGATGGGTGACGCAGCAGGGGGCGCTCTCCTCTTACAGACAGTGCTGACCCCAGTGTGGCGCTAGGGGGCGCTGTGCTGCGGGGAGGTAGATGGTAGGTCCTGGGCCTGTCTTCCAGATAAGCTGCACAAGGCACCTCCTGACCTTTTACGCTCGTTAAAGAGCCCGAGATTTGTTCGAAAAGACACAGAGCTCCACCTAACCCGTGCGGCTCATTTACACCTGTGCAGCACGTGTCCAGAGCCAGGGGCAGGGGACTCCGCGTCCTGACCGAGAGCAAGGCTGAAATCACCCTGCGCAAAAGCAGCTCCCCCCCACTCACGCCTCCTGTTTTTCCAGTTTGGCGTGTGGCTTAATATAGCATGACTTACCTCGGAAACCATCTCTCCTCAAACACACAGGATGTGCCGTGCGGGGGAGCACCCAGCCTTTGCCGGGGCTGCAATTCCAGGCTGCTTTTGATGTTATCTGCCAAATCTTAACATCCTATCAGCAGCTGCCTTACGGATTTTATGTGCTGCTGGCTAGATCCCCAGCTGGTGTAGGCCAGCGTCGCTCCCTGGACGTCGGCGGAGCACGGGGTCCTTCAGAGCATAGATGGGGTCATGCGAGAGGGGGCAAAGGTTTTCTGGGGGCGCTTCTGAGAGGCACAGAGACAAGCTCACTCTGCAGGTGATGGGGACTGGCAGGGCAATGTCTGGATCCCGCAGTTCCACGCTTTAGCACTGACCTCTGTCTGGGAGGAGCCGCGGCGATTTCTTGGCCTCGCCCCTCCTGAGCAACGCAGCCCTGCCCCATCATGCCTTCTCCTGCGTTCTCTCTCTCCACAGCTCACTTCCCATTATAAACTGGATTTTCAGCCCTCCTGCCCAGTTCCTGCCCTGAACCTGATGAAGCACTCAGAAGACAAGATCTGGCAAAGCTGCTGTGGCACCCTTAACCTTAACTCTGCCCCTCATGCCTGTGCACTACCATCCTGATTTTAAGTGCATTGTCCCATACTGCTGTGCAAGAACCTGCCTCCTGCAGCGTGCAGGTTGGACAGTGTTCAGCGAATGATACACTGAGCACAGCGGATCTGCATGGGGAGTCCAGAACTGCAATAACAAGGAATCGGGGGCTGCTGGTGAGGATTGAGGGGCACTGGCAGAGCTGGGGGTGGGATGAGGTGGAGCCCAGGACAGGAATAAGGGGCGGGGGGGGGTCAGGACATTGAGCAATCTACATGTAAGTAGCTTGCACCGCACCACTGTCAGAAACAGGAAATACTCTGGTTTGGCAGAATCTGAGACTTTGCACAGTTGTAAATGACAGAAGTTGTGGGGTGACGGGGAGCAGGTCTGTTAAATTGATGCCTCTGCTGAAAGGATTGGCAGTTAAATAGTTAACAATATCAGAATTTAAATTGTCACTCGGTTTCAGCGTTAACACCCACTGGGACAAACAGAGGAGGTTCTTAGGGCTATTGGCTCAGGCTGCCTGCAGACTCAGGCAGTGCCACTGTGTCAGTCACATTCAGGGCAGTTCCCCCTCTCCGAGCTGCCAGCGCAGGCTCTCCGCAGACTCCGGCAGACATTGGATCATGTTTGGAAGGGTTTTTCGCAGCCAGAAGGGCTGGAATCACAGCCGTGCGTGTGCACCAAAGCATAGATTCTGGAGCACAAGTCTGTGTCCAGATTGGCTTTGATGGCAGATTCCACAGGACAAGGCCCTGGGGGAAGGTCTGACGTTGCTTTTCCCAATAGCCAATGGGGGAAAACTTTTTCCAGCCCCATGATTTTTGTGCCTGAGTCCCGAAGGTTGGAGCTGGGGGAGGGGAAGGGGCTGGGGGAGCCAGGGTGAAAGTGGGGGATGGGAGCTGGAAGCTCTGGCTTGGGAGCCTGGTGGGCTCTGCCTTCAAAGCCTGCAGTGGTGACTGGGCCGCTCTCTGCTGAGTCCCGCCCGCATGGGCCTGTTTATCCTGGCAAGCAGAGCGCCCAGAAAGCACAGCCCTGACCCCAGCCAGTGTCTGATACAATCCAGCCAGCTGCCTGGGAGAGCCGGCCAAAGGGGGGGCACAGCCAGACTGGGGGGCACAAGAAGGACAAGGGCGCCACCTAGTGGAATCTTTTGGGTGGTGCCTGATAATAGGGCATTGGGGCTGGCGGAGAGGAAACCTGCGTGATGCTCTGCAGGAGAGTCCCACCTTCCGTGGGGGGAGCCAGGCACAGTGGGGAGTGGGGGCTCCCTGGCTGTCTGGGTGCAGGGGGGAATTGACTCTCCCTGAGGGGGCCTGGGAGTCCCCACTGTGTCTGGCAGCCCCAGAGGCTCATTCCCAGCTCGGGCTGATTGCCTAGGCTAGCGTGGGGCCTGCGTGCGTATCGGGCTGGGACCCACCCTGGCCATTTCCAGAAAATCTGGCCTGGCTTTGATGCCAAGCCGCAGGCCCTGCTGGGCCAGGCCTCGGGAGCTTGGTCAACGCCGGGGCCAAAGTTCCAGCTTGTGCGTCTCCCAATCCAGCCTCGATGTCTCTGTTCCCCGGGGAGTGGAGGGGCTGTGCCGTTTGGGTGGCGCTGACGCTGCCCGTGGCACTAGCCGAGCTGGCCCTGTGGGCACAGAGCGCCCCATCAGCTCTCGGGCACCCCTGTGCAGCCACCCCAAGCCGGTCCCAGTGGGACCCTGCTCTGCGGTTCGGCCCGGCGCGTTCCTTGCCCTTGGCAAGCAAAGGTGCCAGGCCAGGGAAGCGAATGCACTGAATGCCACAGCCTGGCCAAGGGCAGCAGCTGTGTCCCCACCCAAGCCCCCTGCTATGGGACCAACCTCAGTGCAAATACATGGGGGGCCCGGCCCGGCACTCAAGGGGGTCCCCCGCAGACACACCTGTCCAGGAGGAGGCTGGGCGAGCGCAGTTCTTCCCAGCGAGGGGGGGGGGCTCGTTCGAGTTCCTGGGAGTTTCTTTCCCACGGTCCCTATCTCAGCCCTTGGGGTGGGGGGGGTTCCCCGGCTCGTCGCCTGTCATATTTTGCATTTCTCTCTTATCTCTCCGCTGACTCCCCCCTTCCCAGCTGGCCTGTTGTTTTCGCTCCCAGCCTGGTGTGGCTGCCAGCCCCCACCTGTGCTGGCTCCACGGGACGCTAGCGCCCGCGCTGACGGAGCTGATGGCAGGTCCCCTGATAAGGGCCAGACAAAACAAGGCCCTTTTGTGCCCTGGTGAGCTGGGTGAGAACCGCAGACGGGGCCAGCGGGTTTCTGCCTGCACCGCACGGAGGGAGCGAGCGAAGCGGGCCCAGCGTACGCCGGGGGGTCCGTGTGTGTCCCCAGACACAACACAGGGCTGGTGGCTGCTCAGGTGGAGAAGGCCTTGGGCTGGAACTCAGGAGAGCTTAGAGGTGTTTAAGGTCAGGCTGGACAAAGCCCTGGCTGGGCTGGTTTAGCTGGGGATTGGTCCTGCTTTGAGCAGGGGGTTGGACTAGATCCCTCCTGAGGTCCCTTCCAACCCTGAGATTCTATGATTCTATGAAGGAGGAAGAACCATCTGCCTGTCTGTGCAGGGCCCTGATCTCAGCTGGGGCAGGGCCTGTCCCTCGCCGTGTGTCTGGGCAGCGCCCGGCCCAACGGGGCCCTGATCTCAGCTGGGGCAGGGCCTGTCTCTCGCCGTGTGTCTGGGCAGCGCCCGGCACGACAGGGCCCTGATCTCAGCTGGGGCAGGGCCTGTCCCTCGCCGTGTGTCTGGGCAGCGCCCGGCACGACGGGGCCCTGATCTCAGCTGGGGCAGGGCCTGTCTCTCGCTGTGTCTGGGCAGCGCCTGGCACGACGGGGCCCTGATCTCAGCTGGGGCAGGGCCTGTCCCTCGCCGTGTGTCTGGGCAGCGCCCGGCCCAACGGGGCCCTGATCTCAGCTGGGGCAGGGCCTGTCTCTCGCCGTGTGTCTGGGCAGCGCCCGGCGCGACGGGGCCCTGATCTCAGCTGGGCAGGGCCTGTCTCTCGCTGTGTGTCTGGGCAGCGCCCGGCGCGACGGGGCCCTGATCTCAGCTGGGGCAGGGCCTGTCCCTCGCCGTGTGTCTGGGCAGCGCCTGGCACGACGGGGCCCTGATCTCAGCTGGGGCAGGGCCTGTCCCTCGCCGTGTGTCTGGGCAGCGCCCGGCACGACGGGGCCCTGATCTCAGCTGGGGCAGGGCCTGTCTCTCGCCGTGTGTCTGGGCAGCGCCCGGCGCGACGGGGCCCTGATCTCAGCTGGGCAGGGCCTGTCTCTCGCTGTGTGTCTGGGCAGCGCCCGGCGCGACGGGGCCCTGATCTCAGCTGGGGCAGGGCCTGTCTCTCGCTGTGTGTCTGGGCAGCGCCCGGCCCAACGGGGCCCTGATCTCAGCTGGGGCAGGGCCTGTCTCTCGCTGTGTGTCTGGGCAGCGCCCGGCGTGACGGGGCCCTGATCTCAGCTGGGGCAGGGCCTGTCTCCCTGATCTCAGCTGGCATGATGGGGCCCTGATCTCAGCTGGGGCAGGGCCTGTCTCTTGCTGTGTGTCTGGGCAGCGCCCGGCGAGACGGGGCCCTGATCTCAGCTGGGGCAGGGACCGTCTCTCGCTGTGTCTGGGCAGCGCCTGGCCCAACGGGGCCCTGATCTCAGCTGGGGCAGGGCCTGTCTCTCGCTGTGTGTCTGGGCAGCGCCTGGCCCAACGGGGCCCTGATCTCAGCTGGGGCAGGGCCTGTCTCTCACTGTGTCTGGGCAGCGCCTGGCGCGACGGGGCCCTGATCTCAGCTGGGGCAGGGCCTGTCTCTCGCTGTGTGTCTGGGCAGCGCCTGGCCCAATGGGGCCCTGATCTCAGCTGGGGCAGGGCCTGTCTCTGTCTGTGTGTCTGGGCAGCGCCCGGCCCAACGGGGCCCTGATCTCAGCTGGGGCAGGGCCTGTCTCTCGCCGTGTGTCTGGGCAGCGCCTGGCCCAATGGGGCCCTGATCTCAGCTGGGGCAGGGCCTGTCTCTCACTGTGTGTCTGGGCAGCGCCCGGCACGACGGGGCCCTGATCTCAGCTGGGGCAGGGCCTGTCCCTCGCCGTGTGTCTGGGCAGCGCCTGGCCCAATGGGGCCCTGATCTCAGCTGGGGCAGGGCCTGTCTCTGTCTGTGTGTCTGGGCAGCGCCCGGCCCAACGGGGCCCTGATCTCAGCTGGGGCAGGGACCGTCTCTCGCTGTGTCTGGGCAGCGCCCGGCGCGACGGGGCCCTGATCTCAGCTGGGGCAGGGCCTGTCTCTCACTGTGTGTCTGGGCAGCGCCTGGCCCGACGGGGCCCTGATCTCAGCTGGGGCCTGTGTGTACCGTTGCAATATGGCAGCAAGGCTTAATGAGCCTGAATTTGCAGTGACTCCCTAGCTCAGGAGTGAGCCTTTCTGGGTCACCCCAAATGCCATCCTGGATTTTATTTACGCAAAGACTCTTACGGGAATTGCTGAGTTTGACTGGGCCTGTTTTCCCCCCACCCCACTGGCCCGGCCGGCAATGCAGAGAGATTCTAAAGCCAGTTTTGAAATCTCTCCAAGTCGCCCGCGTGAGGCCGAGCTGGGCGCTCCCTGACTGGTCCGGCAATGCCACGGCCCAGCGCCCGCTGAGCTCAGTCCCTTGGGCACATCGACCCGGCAGGACAAACCCGCGGCACCGAGTCACAGAGCCCAGGGCATTTCCCAGGCGCACGGGGTGCAGGCTGCGGGGCTAGACACTGCCAGGGAGACGTTTGGGGTCAAGCTGGAGCCCGAGCTCGGAGACTCTCCCACCTCGGGCCACGAGTCCCTTCCTGCCGTGTAGACAGACCTGCCGTGTCCCACACTTGAGCCCTTAGTCCAGCGCCAGTAACTCCGAGCATCCCAGCTACGGAGCCCCCTGCCCTTGAAATGAGGCCGTTAGCCGAGCCGGGCAAATCCCTCTGATGAATTTGCTCCTGGGAATGTTTAGGCAGCTGAGTTCCCCTGGCCCAGCTGCTCAGGGCGAGCGACCGTTACCCTCGTCCACCCGACTTGGGGAAAACCCCTGCCCCAGAGAACTCACTGGCCCAATAGGCCAGGCAGAGGAGGGGAAACTGAGGCACAGGGAGGGCAGTGACTAGCTCAGGGTGACCCAGCAGGGACTAGAACCAGGTTCACTGGGCCACGCTGCCTCTCAACTGGATCTGCTGTAAATTGCTGGAGACTGGTGTGAACCCGCCTGGCTTGCTGACGCGCTGGATGCAGGTGGTTGGACACGGGGCAGCCTCCTGGCTTCCCACACTGGCTCCAGCTGGAGCTGCGGGTGCTTAGCACCCGTCAGGATCCAGCCCAACGACGCCCCACATTATGAATCTGCGGCTCTCCCCCCTGCTGGCTTCTCAGGTGCCTGGGGGGGAGTTAACTCAGCAATCGACCCCGCAAATCCAGGGGCGAGGGGAAGGCTGATCTAAGAGGGGGGGGGCGGACCGGAACAGACACAGCCAGCACCCCTCCCCCCATAAGTGGGTGGGCCCAGCGGGACTCTGGGAGCAGCGCAGCCCGCTGAGAGCTGCTGTCAGTGCCGGCCCCGTGGCCTGCAGCCCCCCAGCGTGCAGCAAGCCCGGGTGATAAAATCCTCCCCCCGTGCTGCTCATTCCTCCCCCGCCGCCCCCACCCCGGCAAGTTAATATTCCCTGCACTGACAGATGGCTCCTTTTATCCCCTCACCCACTCCAGCCAATTATTTAATCTCAGAACAAGCCGTGATTCTTTCCTGCCCAGCTGCCTCCAGGGACTGGGCCCAGCCAGCCAGCAACCTGCCCAGAAGGGGAGGAGATGGGGACTGGACCCTCCTTCGCACTGACCACCTGGCTCTAGCCGTGGGCCGGACAGGCCCTTCCCGAGCCTTCCCACCCCAGCTGCCCCCCTACCGACGATCCTTGCTGCAACTATTTACGCTCAATAAGAATCCACAACCAACACCTCCATCGTTCCCAGGGCCAGCCAGTGCTTCCCCACAGTAACAAGCATTCAGATCTTCCAGCTGCCAGAGCCCCAGCACCAACAGCCTGAGCTAAGGGGGAATCCCCCTTAAAGGTTAGCAGTCTAGGCTGTATGACACATAGCAGAGCCGTTCTGATTCCAGCCAGTAGAGGGCAGTGGTGATGTAAGCCCACTAGCCCAGTGTTTTGCATTATAACAGTGTGTTTCGTCCAGCCCCAAAGCGCTTGCGGATCACAGACACCCCGGTTTATGAATGGAGAAGCTGGGGCAGACAGGCAGTGATTTGCCCACGGTCACGGAGGCGCCTGATCATCCAGTTTTGCCTGTTATCAGGGACGTCCTGCCCCACCCCCTTTGCAAGCACAGCTGGGCGTGGGGGGCAGGCGGGCTGAGGGGACAAGGATGGGAGACTGTTGTGACCCTGGATCTCTCCCTCTGGCTCCTAGGAAACGCATGGACTGGGCCCCTTGCTCAGACGCTCCAGCGCTGGAAGGGGCCCTGGGGCTGCAGTTTCCAGCCCAGAGGGGAGGTGTCCTGGCAGGGCCTGGGGCACGTTCCCGGACCCTTCCCGTGCTGCACCTGGTCTCTAGGGCCGGCAAACAGCCCTGCCGAACCCAGCGCCGCAGCCAGAACGCTCAGCCCTCTGCCCCGCCATGGGCCCCCAGCTCAGGCGGCCAGTGTGCAGCCAGGGGGCTGGAGGTGCAGGAATCGCAGAGGAGAGCCTGGGGCGAGGGGCAGCAGGTGGGGGACAGGGGAAGCGGGAGATCCTGGCTTGCAAGGGACAAAGACACAGGCTGGAAGCACAGAAAAGCTGCCGGCCGCTGGTGCACCCGGAGCAGCGTGTCGTGCTGACCAGTGGGCGGCTCTTGTCTTAGATTGTCAGCCCTTTGGGGTAGAGGGTCTGCACAGCTCCGAGCACCAGGGTTGGGATTGTTGCTGCCCCTGCAATGCAAGGAATAAATAATAAAGCACCAGCCTTCGTCGCCCGGCCCAGCCCACGGGCAGAGGTGGGCACACGGGCAGCCCAGTGGGTGGGCAGTGGAGAAGAGGCGCGTTTCCCTGGTAGGGCCTGAGCCAAAGCCCAGGGAAATGAATCCAGGGTTTGCCAGTAACTGTGGCTCCTGGGGTGGACTCTGTACACGCCCCTGGCCCCAGCCTTTCCCAGGCCAGGGCTGCTCATTAGTCACCGCACTGATCCGGAGGATTGCAATATGCTGGGGCAGCGCGTGCACCCGCCGCCAGGGGCAAGCAGAGCTGTGTGTCATAGGCCCCGTGCTGCCGACAGCGATTCCCCACTAGGTCAAGCAAGAGGGGAGCAAGCATTGTCCTGGCTGCTAGTGCCATGGCGCAACACGGGCCTTCATGACTGCTGCTAGGCTACCTCTGGGTTGTTGCAGGAAAAGCCCGTGGTGCACACGCACCGTTCCTGGCCCGGCCTGACGCTGCACAGGGGTTTGTGGTGCCGTCCAGGGGCTGCAGGCGAAGGGAACAGGCCTGTTCCATTACCCAAGCCAGCTTGCAACAGCCCTAGGCTACACCGTCTCCAGGGCTACCCAGCAAATCCAGCTGGCCCCCCGGCCAGGCCAGGGCAGCGGCTGAAGGGGATTGTACAGACGCTAGGGTGCAGCTGAGCCTTCCCTTCTCAGGTTGCAGGTTTCTATAGGATCCAGTAGACCCAGCCCTTCCGCCTCACACTCCCAGAGAGCCAGGCTGTTATGGGAGCCAGGGACTGTGGGGATGGGCACCTACCTACCAGCTGCACAGGACACCGCACATCTGTGTGCACGTCCTGCAAAGGTGAAGCCTCGGGACTGCCTGGGGGGCTCCCGGAAGGCCAGAATCCCGAACCCTCCCCAGGGAATAACCAGCCCCCTCGAAACACTGCCCGAGCCGCATACACAATCCTGGGGGGGCAGTGCCACCTGGTGGGCAGAGAGGGGGTTACCGGCATGTCACCAAGTTAGAAGCCAGCTTCAGCCCCAGCCCTGGGGAGGGGCTGGAACAGTCCAAGAGACGATGTAGGATTTGTCGGGGGGGGGGGGAGGATTCCCTGCCCGTCTCTCACACCGCTGGGCAGCCTTCAATGCTCCTTCTGCAGCACCGGACTCCTCTGCCAGGGCACTTCAGAGCCTGGTCGCTCAGATCCGGTGCCCCGCCTGTGGCAATGCCCCACAGGTGCTGCCTCCAGGTAAAGCAGCCCTTCCTGCCCCCATGCCCCCAGCTCTGTGTCCTGTCTTACACGGGGCAGGGTGATTCCTCCCGGCACCCCGTCCCAGGTGCTTGGCTTGGACCCCGAGGCGCAAGCTTTGAGGCCCCTGATCATGACACAAGGTTAGGAAGGGCCACCCACTGATCCACTGCGCAGCGCTGCTCCTCCCACGATCCTGCAGCAGTGAGTTCCCCAGGTCATTACACAAGGTTAGGAAGGGCCACCCACTGATCCACTGCGCAGCGCTGCTCCTCCCACAATCCTGCAGCAGTGAGTTCCCCAGGTCATCCCCATGCTACATGAAACAGTATTTCCTTGTGTTGGTCCTGGGTGTACCAGCCCTGGCTGTGGTCCCAGTGCCGAAAAGGGCAGAGGGGACCATTGTGACCATCTCAGTGGGCTTCCTGCCTGACACAGGCCAGAGAACCTCTTATTCTCCTAGCCTGGGGCAGAGCAAAAAGGGAGACTGAGAGAACCCCATGTGGGGGGCACCCAAGCAGCAGCTCCTACCCCCACCCCGCTCCCACCGGCACAGAGGGCTCCCAGCCCAGTGGGACCAGCATCCTCTGGCTGGGGGGGGGAGAGAATTTGGAATGCAGCCCCTCCCCCCAGTTCCGGGGAGCCCTGCTTGGTGTTTTGTGCAAACCCAGCAGCCAGCCCTCTTGGGAGGAGAGTGGGGGTGGGGCGGGAATCGTGCCTACAGCCCCCTGGAAAGCCCAGCGCCACAGAACGCACTGAGCTGTACGGCAGGAGCTCGCGGACGCCGCCTAGGCCCTGCCCTGGAGGGCTCACCAGAAAGCGAGGCAGAGGAACAGTCATTAGCCCCCTTTTACAGATGGGAAACTGAGGCCCGGAGAGAAGCAGGGACCTGCCACAGGTCAGCCAGTGACAGACAGAGCTGGGAACAGACCCCCACCTCCCGGCCCAGCCCGCCCTCTTCCCCCCTCTGCCATGGGCCCCAGGAGTTCTCCCACAGCCCCACCCCAGCCGGGAGCTTCCCTCCCGGGCTTTTACGTCTGGTAAAGCCCCCCTCCCACAGCCGCACAGAAATCCTGGGGACAGACAGCCTGGGGCAGAGCCAGGTGTCCCAGCCAGCCTGCCGGCCTTGGTGGGTGTGCTCTGTTCGGGGGCCTCCAGCTGCTCCCCATACAGGCGAGGGAATCCTGGGGGGCAGCCCCATCCCAGGCCTGCGGGGGGGGATCCTAGGGGGCAGCCCCATCCTAGGCCTGCGCGGGGGGATCCTAGGGGGCAGCCCCATCCCAGGCCTGGGGGGGGGATCCTAGGGGGCAGCCCCAGCCCAGGCCTGTGGGGGGGGGATGCTAGGGGGATGCCCCGTCCCAGGCCTGCAGGGGGCGGGGGATCTTAGAGAGATGCCCTGAACCAGGCATGGGGGAGGGGGAACTGAAATTGGTTGCTCTTTGATCTGCATTTCTCTCCCCTGCAGCAAAATGGAAAATGGTGCCCAGGGGAGACGGGGCTCCAACCTGCCCAGTGGGAGGTGCCAGCTCGTACCACATTCAAGGTGTTAAACAGGGTCTGAGGAGGGTTCCAACGCCCAGTGCCAGGCTCTGAAGGGTTTCAAGGCCCAGGGCACTGCCAGGAGAGCTGGGCTGCAGCAGACAGATCCGCCCCAGCAGGGACCTCAAAGGGGAAGCAAAGAGGATGGCAATGAAAGGAGTTGCTGTGACAAAGTGGGACTGTTCTTAATGCTTCCTCTGAACACTGTGTGGGTGCCTCAGTTTCCCCTGTGCATTTCCTAAGTCTCCAGTGCGCATAAACGGCCGACACTCTGTCTCCTGGCAGCAAATGGCCGGGGCCCTTCCCCCCTGCAAGGGGATGCTAAAGGTGTTGGCGACAGAGAGATCAGGTGACCTCCTGGCCCGGGAAAGGGAGACAGCCCAGAGAGGAGGGGCTGGAGGGGGTTCAGTTTGGAGCTGGCTGGGGATGAGGAGTGAGGGCAGACGGGGGTGTCTGGCTCGTGGGACCCCAGAATGGACCCAGCTGAGGGGTCCCGTTCTCTGTACCTACAAGCTCTGTTTCAGACCCTGTTCCTGTCGTCTAATAAACCTCTGTGTTACTGGCTGGCTGAGAGTCACGTCTGACTGCGCAGTGGGGGGGCAGGACCCTCTGGCCCCCCAGGACCCCGCCTGGGCGGACTCGCTGGGGGAAGCGCACGGAGGGGCAGAGGATGCTGAATGCTCCAAGGAGAGACCCAGGAGGTGAAGCCGTGGGAGCTTCTTGCCCTGCAGACAGGCTGCTCCGAGGGAGAGGAGGCTCCCTAGAGTCCTGCCTGGCTTGGTGGGGAGCAGCTCCAGGGCATCGCCCGGGGACCCCCTGACAGTCGCCCCAGGTGATATCATCTCTCTGCAGCTGCCCTGGAGGATGCTAGAGCAGCGATGGGGCCAGAGAAGTCTGGGCTCACATCGCAAGGGGAGAGGCCCTCCCAGCAGAAGGGGCACCAGGCACTGTTGTTATCTGATAAAGCCGTCCTGGGACAGCTGCCATCTTGACCAGCCCTGGGGATTGAACTGGGAACCTCCCAAGCTGGGCTGCTCAAGCTTGAGCTAGAACTGCTCCAGGCGCCCCGCCCAGGAGCTGTGCCAGACCTACATCCTCTCCGGACTGGGCACGGAGAGGGACCCCCAGGCAGTGCCCAGCAGGTTCCGGCAGCACCTAGTGATCTAAGCCAGGGATCGGGGCCCTGCCATGCCGCGCACTGCACCCGCGTGCCCCCTGCCCCCGATAGCACCCGACTTCCCTGCAGCACCAAGGGTAACGGCCAGGACAGTCAGAAACTCGACCCTAAATGGCCAACCTCTTGGCCAAAGACCCTGAGCAACCTCCCCTACTCGCTGAGTGGGAATGAGACAGCAGGAACTACAGCATCTCCTCCCCCATCGCCCGCCGGTCTGCCCCATCCTGCTGCCCAGCTCCACTGTATCCGACTGCCCGGCCAGCCGCAGCCCTCGGCAGCACAGTCTGTTATACGGAGCTAATGCTGGGTACGTGCCACGACCCCGCCTCAGGTCACGGGCAGCGTTTAACCCCGAGATCGTCGGCAGCACGGCCCTGACCTGGGGAGCTGGGGGAGCAGCTCCACTCGCTGGCGGCAATAGCTAGCTCTTACCCCTTCCGCAGGCCAGTCACTGGAGGGGGGAGGTGACATTTCCAAAGCATGACACCCGGGTACAGGGTCCCTTCTGCACAGCGACAGGCCCACGCCCTGAGGGGCTCTGATTTCATCCAGGGGACTGAAGAGTGGGAGATTTCACCTCCCCCTCTCTTTGTTTGGGGTCTGGGGGGAGCAGAGATGAGCGGCGGGACCCTGGCTGTGGAGCAGAGCCACTCGGCCGTAGTGACCGTACAGCACCGGGACACGGGCAGACCCTGGGCTTGTTGCCAGCTCCCCAGAAGCCTGGGCAGCACCGAAAGGCAGCGTGGCCGAGAGAAGACCTGGGGGTGGGCTGTAATAGTGCAGTGGTTAATCCCAGCCCCCGGGACCAGAAACCCGAGTGCTTGTGCTACGGGGACGCAGCCGCTAGAGGGCAGAGCCAGCAGGGCCAGGCAGACCTAGACCTTGGAGAGCGACCGGCCCAGTGGGGAACCTCTGGGCAGCCAGCCCCTTAGCAGCCAGCCTCCCTCCACCCCAGGGCAGCTCCGCCAACCGGGCCCATCAACGCCCCTCATCCGGGAGCTCCCCGGGAGAGAGTCCGCACGGCCCGAAAGGGAGACAGACCGAATGAGCCCCAACAAGGCAGCCTCCTGCTGGGACTCCAGGTCTGCGTTCAGATCAGGCCTGGGACGGGAAATCAGTGACCCAACGCTGGAGTCAGACACTAGGCAAAGCAATGAGGGGACAGGCTGGGCTGCCCGTCACTCCCTTTCGGGGTCCTTCACTGGGGAATTGCCAGAAGCAGCAAGCGTCCCCTCGCCCATCATCGCCCGGGACGCCAGGATCTCCCGTAACATCACTGGGCCTTCGTCGTCCTGCTCCTGAGAGTGACAGGGCCAAGAGAGGGACCCAGCTGACAACGGCACCTCCACTGGCTCCGGCTAGGTCCCAACCACCACCTGGGATGTGAGACTGTCGCCGCCCACCTGTGGGTCCTTTTCCTTCTCCACTTCCTCCCTTCTCTTTTCTACCCCTCACCTTTTGCCTTCTGGCCAATAAGAGTCCGGCTCAGCCGGCCCATTTGACCACACGCCGTGAGCCTGTGACCGAAGAAGCAGCGAAAAGCAACGCCCTAAGCTGCCCGATGCTGGTACAGGTCTGCCAGGTCTCGGAGCGGCTGCTACCTGCCTGAGCTGGGCCTGTGGCTTCCCAGCAGAGAGTCTGCAAGCGAGCGTCAGCGCCAGGGACCGAAGCTGCATTTCAGGGTCTGGGCCAGCTCTTCCCTCCCCTTCGGCCTGTAGGAAACAGGGTCAGACTCAACCAACAGCCCCAGCCCAGCTCCACTAACTTTTTCTCTCCCCCCCGCCCCCGCAACCCCAGGACAGTTATCACCATCTGTCATGGAGTGTGGGGGAGACAAGGCCCTGCAGCAGGGCTCTCGGCCAGCCAGTAACACAGAAGGTTTGTTTAGACGACAGGAACACAGCCCAGGACAGGCCTTGCAGGTACAGACAACGGGACCCCCTCAGTCAGGTCCATCGTGGGGGGCCAGGAGGTCTGTCTGGGCCTCCCTCCATGTCCCCAGCCAGCCCCCAACTGACACTGTCCAGCCCCTCCTCTGCCTTCGTCCCTTCCCCGGGCCAGGAGGCCCCTGATCTCTGTGTCTCCAGCACCTTCAGCTGGCACCTTGCCGGGGAGGGGCCCAGGCCGTCACTTGCCAGCAGACAGGGTGTCACCAGTCTCTGTGCAGACACCGTCACACCTGCCCCCTAGGGCTCTGCACCAATCGCCCCCCCATCCCACCACCTAGATACTTAAGAACTGCCTAGGGGAAACTGAGGCACCCACACAGTGTTCGGAGAAAACGTTAAGAACAGTCCCACTTGGTCGCACCATCCACAAGACCCTGTGCAGTGTTTGTGTAGCCATGTCGGTCCCAGGACATTAGAACAAGATGACCCTGGCCAGGGCCATCACCTTGCCTGGCCCCTTACAACATGTGCTAACGACTTACGTTAAACAATCGGTTCCATCTTGGATTCGGCTGTGACTCTCGGTACCGTTCCCAGCCCTGAGGAAGGCCTGTGTGCGGCTGGAACGGACTTGGCCCAATAAAAGATATTACCTCCCCCACCTTGTCCATCTAAGAGACTTTCAAACACGGGGGGTGGGGGGGGAAGGGGGTCCTTATCAAAGCCTCTCCCCAGCTCAAGAGAAAGGGACCAAGGGCTGTGGTTAAAATGAAAGCCTGACTTCATACTTTACCTTGCAAATGCTTCAACTGATTTTCTTTTTTTTCTGTATCTTTAATAAAAAGTTTTTTAAAAGACTTTTAATAATGTGTTGATGTGACGAAGTGGGGGATTTTCTTGTTTTTTCCTTATTTTTCCAATGGTTGCAGGCCGGGGGGGGGGCTCAGTGTCCCCGGGTGTTACTGGTTTAACGAGGGGAGGGGAGAGGGAGTTTGTTGGGACACGGGACCGGAGAGGGGACTTGGGACCCCGGCCGATGGCCTGGAGGATGGAGACCCCAGCGACTGGTGACCTGGGGACCCGGCTCAGGAGTCGCAGCCGGTTCTGGCCAGTGGGGGACAATGGGCTGCGGAGAGAGGACCCCAGTGACCTGACCAGCTGGTTCCAGCCAGAGGGGCCAGAGGAGGGCGGAGAGGAGACCCAGGCCACCCCATTTACGACCCTGTTTACCTGGAGAGAAGCCAATGGACAGAGGGAGCTTGGGGCCGGGGGTATCGGAGGCCCAGCTGGGAGCAGGGGGGCTGGGGCTGGAGAGGGGGAGCAGGCAGAGCCCACCTGGCTGCAGGGGGACTGGGCTGAAGGAGGCCAGGCCTGAGGCCTGGAGAGTTTCCTGTGCTGGGTTCAACCCTCAATAAACCCTCCTGTTTTACGCTGGCTGAGAGTCGCTCCGGGCTAGAGAACAGGGGCCATCGTCCCCTTTAGGGAGTGGAGGCCCCAGGGGTCCAGAGTGTGTGGACTCCCTGAGGGGACCCACAGCACAGACAGACGTGCTAAGACTCAGAGAGGTGCGGCTCCAGGAGGTGGAGGGGCTTAACCCCAGGAGAGAGTGAACCCCCGAGAAGGGCTGTCGCCCTGAAAGGGGCACCCCCCATGGACCTCACGGGGCCAAGAGTGGGCACGATCTGTGAGTCCGTGACAGTTTGCCATAGCATCATAGAACTGGAGAACTTCCTTAGAGGTTTTTAGGGCCTGGCTTGACAAAGCCCTGGCTGGAGTGATTTAGTTGGGGTTGGTCCTGCTTTGAGCAGGGGGTTGGACTAGATCCCTCCTGAGGTCTCTTCCAACCCTGAGACTCTGTGATTCTATGAACTGGAAGGGACCTTGGTAGGTCATTTAGCCCAATCCCCTGTGCTGAAGCAGGACTAAGTATTATCTAGACCATCCCTGACAGGTGTGTGTCCAACCTGCCCTTCAAAATCCTCAGTGACAGAGATTCCACAACCTCCCTGGGCAATTTATTCCAGAGCTTAACCACCCCGACAGGACGTGTTTCCTAATGTCCAACCTAACCCGCCCTTGCTGCAATCTAAGCCCATTGCTTCTTGTCCTGTCCTCAGAGGTTAAGAAGAACAATTCTTCTTCCTCCTCCTTGTAACAACCTTTCATGTATTGGACAACTGTTCTCATGTCCCTCTCAGGCTTCTCTTCTCCAGACTAAACAACCCCAAGTTTTTCAATCTTCCCTCACAGGTCGTGTTTTCTAGACTTTTAATCATTTTCCTTCCTCTTCTCTGGACTGTCTCCAATTTGTCCATGTCTTCCCCAGACTGTGGCACCCAGAACTGGACACAATACTGCAGCTGAGGCCTAATCATTGGGAAGCAGAGCAGCAGAATTACTCCTGAGTCCTGCTTACAACAGTGCTGCTGATACCTCCCAGAATGATGTTTGCTTTTTTACACCAGCGTTACATTGCTGACTTTAGTTTTCGATCCCCTATGAGCCCCGGATCCCTTTCTGCAGTTCTCCTTCCTGGGCAGTCGTTGCCCATTTGTGTGTGTGGACCCGATTGTTCCTTCCTACATGGAGCACTTTGCATTTGTCCTATTGGTTTTCATTCTATTTACTTCCGCCCATTTCTCCCGTTTGTCCAGACCAGTTTGAATTTCAACCCTGTCCTCCAAAGCACTTGCAACCCCTCCCAGCTTGGTAGCATCCGCAGACTAGAAGTGCACTTTCTATGCCATTATCTGAATCATTGATGAAGATATTGAGCAGAACTGGACTCAGGACAGATCCGTGCAGGATGTGCCCTTACAGCTTGATTATGAACCATCGCTAACTCCTCTCTGAGTTCGGTTTTCCAACCAATTCTGCCTCCACCTTCTAGTAGATTCATGTAGGCTCCATTTCCCTAGTTTGCTTACGGGAAGGTCAGGTGTGACAGTATCCAGTCAAGCTACGTCGCTTGCCCCCAGGCACAAGGCTTGTTACCCTGCCAGAGGCTATTACGTCGGTTTGACGCGATTTGTTCTTGGCAAATCCACCTGGACTGCGACTCACCTTATCACGTCTAAATGGGTCCATGGTGCTAAGCAGGCCGAGGTCTCTGAATCCCCAACCCTAGAACACGGGTAACCTTGGAGGGTGGCAGGGTCACCTCAACCCCTTTGACTCTCGGGGCCCCTTTTGCCATCTAATTGAATACAACAGGCGGACCTGCCCTGAGCTGCCGCCGCCTGTACTGTCACCCCCACAACAGCTAATGCCAGTGGGAGCATGGGGGAGGGCGCCAGTGTGAAGCAAATGCTGGCGCGGGCATAGCCAGAGAGGGAGCTTGCTGGGCTGGGTGTCTCCCCCCTCACCCCTCCCGGCACCAGTGTCACAGCGCGGCTCCCACTGGCACAGATCACGGATGCTGAAGGGAGCGTTAGGACCCTCAAGTCGGAGCTCTCGCATTGCCCGGCTCAGAGAACCTCCCGCAATGATTCCCGCATCGGGCCAGGCCTCGGCTTGCCCTACATCTGATCTTCAGCCGTCTCGCTACATCTTGGTTTCCAGACTCCAAGTGACTGAGAACCCACCGCATCCCTGGGGCTAGCTCCCCTCCCATGCTGTTACCAGTCGGAGGGGGCGGAAGGTCCCTGGGTCTGTCCTGCGTCTGCTCCGGCAGCTTGTTAAATACTCACAGGGCATCCCTCACACCCAGCCACAAGGCAGGACAATGCAGCATGGCGCTAGGATGTGAGGATCCAGGGCCGTCACTTGGCCCCTCACTGCCACAAGGCAATTGTCACAGCATGCTAATGAACTGGGTAATGTGGGTCCCCGCTGCTGCCCCCTATGGGGTGCACTCAGAACTGCCTGACGGTGTGCCATTGCCCTGGTACTGCTAAGTGCTAGCGGAGATTCCCCTTTACCCGAGTGGCAAGGCAGCCAGGGCAGGAAAATCATCGACAGGCCCATCGTTACGCTACAAGCCAGGCGAGGTAGCCCAGCTCGGTTCCCTCTCCACAGACGCCGTAAAGGCCGGTGCCACCAGTGCTAACTCATCTCCCTGCATGCGATCTGAGGAGAAGGCTCCTCTCCAGAGATCCCACACCCTGGCTTTATGCTGAGTCAGGACTGCAGCTGCCCAGCCCAGAGGAGCAGCCTCCCTTCCCCCGGTTTCTCCAGCTGCTGCTGCTTTCAGTAAGACCTGCCCCCGGTACGGCTCGGTAAGTCCCAGCACTAGCGGCGGGCGTGCTGGCAAAAGAACAAAAATAGATTCTCTCAAGGGTCTGCAGCGTATCTGCTATGCTTCCCTTTCCAATACTCGGGAGAGGTGCACAACGCTGGGCAGGAGCTGTGCAAGCCCCCGACACACCCACACCCCGCAATCCACCCTACAGACCCCACAGCCATGTCAGCCCTGAGGTCGCACATGCACAGCCAGCTCCGCTGAGTCCCGTCAGGCCCAACACCCAGTCCCGCTAGAAGAAGCCTCACCCCCCAGAGCTCCCCCAGTGGCACTGCCATGGCTCACGGGGTGGGGAGCTTGACCCACCGGAGTCCTGGGGCATCAGCATCCTCAGTAACATTCCTCACCGGGATAGAAATGCTGAGAGCGAAACAGAGAGTCCTCCAGCCCCCAGGGCCTTTTGTCAGTTCCACGTCCAAGCCAGGCCCAGCTCACGCCCACCCTCGGGCTGGGGAGTGGGTCTCGCTCCCATTCCCTTTTGTCCTGTCGGCAGAGCAGCGACCCCACAGGGCCAGTCCCTCGAGCCCGGCCCCTCCCTAGAGGACCAAGCCTGACCGAGTCCTTCCCTTCCAAAGAGGACACAGGGCCCCCTACTTCAGGGTCTCCTCCACTGGCCTAAACTCCCTCCCTTATGGCGACCAGCCAGCTGGGGCTGATGCTGACCCAAGCCCGAAGGCCTCCGGACTCGGTGAGCTCGCAGGCTCCCATTAACAGTCCGCTGGCCTGTAGGAGGTTGATACACCCCATCACACAGCTCTGAGGGCCCCCTAGCCCCCCAGCTCTCTCCATCCTGACTGTGTGGAAATCTCAGAACTGGAAACGCTGCAGGGCGAGGCCCAGTGTGGACCACACCTGGCCGCCTCCCTGCCCACGCCCGCCCGAACGGGCCTTCCTCCCGCCGGGGAGCGGCCATCTCCACCAGCCCAGGCCCCCAGAGCAGCCTGGGAGCCATGCAGGGGGAAGGATACGAGCGATCGCACTGCAGCCTCAGCCTTCACCCGAAGGAGGCGAGCTAGAGCAGCCTAGACGCTCTTGTTCTGTGGTGGGAGCCCACAGGTCCCCCGTCAGGCGTAAGAGACTGCGCTGCCCCCCCCCGCCAGTGCCCCCCAGCATTACCTGCTGTTGGCGTCACCCCTGTGCTGTAGCCCTGGCTCAGTATAACCCAGGGGTCATGGAGGACAAGTAATTCCTACTTCCCCTCCGCGGTCAATGCTCCATTAGCAGCCAGTGGCTGCCAGCCCCAGGGGCATGGTGAGATTCCCACCAAAACTCCGGGGTGGGGGCCCTGGAGCCTGAGTGCTCCATGGGGGGACACGGCAGCAGGGCTGGTCCCCAAACCAAACACCCTCCCACACAGGCTGCAGCCCATCAGCGGAGCCACAGGGCTAGGGGGGACCTCAGGGTCATCTCGTCTAACCCCTGCCAATGCAGGACTTGTTGGGTCTAACCCATCCCCCACAGACGGCTGCAGCCTCCTCTCGAAAACCTCCAGTGAAGGGGCTTCAACAACCCCCAAAGCATCTGTGCCACTGTCCGACTGCTCTTACGGGGAGGGAGTTTCTCCTGAGATTGACTCTAACTCTGCTCTGCTGGCGTTTGAACCCATCGCCTCTTGTTCTGCCCCGTGGCAAGAGAGACCAACTTTTCTCCATCTTATTATTGCAGCTTTTCAAGTATCTGAAAACTCCTGTGATGTTCCCTGCAATCTCCTCTTTTCCAAACTGAACATACCCAGTCCCTTCAGCCTTTGCTCGTACGGCTGCATTCCAGCCCTGGGATCATCTTTGTCACTCACCAAAGTGCAGCACCTCACCTTTGTCCTTGTTGAATTTCATGTCGTCTATCACCCAGTTCTGAAATGTATCCAGATCCCTCTGGGTTTTACCTCTGTCCTCCAAAGTCTTTGCAACCCCTCCCCGCAGCTTGGTGTCTTTTTTTGCACAAAGCTGCCCCCAGGCAAACAAAGGAGTAATTGTGCCCCATCCCCAGGGAGGGGTCGGCTTCAGTGCAGAGGTGGGGCCAGTGCTTGACCAAGCTGGCTGTTGAGCAGGGCCAGGGGACCAGCCAGCCAGCCTCAGTGAGACCCTCAGCCCATCTCAGTAGCTCTCACAGATTGCCAAGGAGGTCAGGACCAGTGTCCCCTTTTCACAGGGGGGAAACTGAGGCAGGGAGCAGGGTAAAAAGCCTTGCACAAGGCCAGCCAGGTATGGAAGCCCTCGCTCCACCGGGGTAGGGGGAGAAACCGTGACAGACAGCTGCAAAGCCGTGCTCCAAGGACCGCCCCCCCCAGGGCAGGCTGGAGAGGACAGGCCCATAGAGCTCTGCAAATTACACCAGGGGCTCTGCACTCCCTGCAGAACCCCAGGAAAGCCAGCTTAGCTGCCCCCACCCCCAGGTCTCCTGACTCCCAGCCCAGTGCTTGAGCCATTGGCCCAGACTAGCAAAGTCAAGCCACGTTGGACACTTCGAAACACTGTGTATAACTTAGCTTGGTTAGACGTGTAGAGCCTGCTGCACAAACAGGATGTCGCATCTACAGGGAGCGAAAGGCTGAGTCCAGCTTCTGCTTGGTTGCCAGGGGTAGCTACGAAACACTCCTGGAGCGGAGCTTTTGCCTGACTGCGGCGATCCAGGGGTCATCGTTAAAGGGACCGAACAGCCGCCCTCACCTGCAGGTAACAGCCCCTCACAGCGCAGGCCAGGAGTGTAACACTGAGCTCACTAGGGAAAGTCACCACAGTTCTCTGCAAAATTGGAGGGGGCAGGGGGAAGAGAGGGAAGGCAAAGCCTGCCCCACAGCCAGAGGAGCTGCCTGCCGCCGGGGTGACGCACTGAGCAGAGCTCCTGGCTGACACGGACCCGAAGAACCTTTCCTGCAGTCAGGAGAAAACACTGCTGTTCCCAGCTACCTCAGCCAGCCCCTCGCTGGGTGGCAGCCGCTGATCCAGCACCATGAGTCCAAACTGCCCCAACTACACTGAAAACATGAATCCTCAATAGGCAAGCGATAAACAGCCCCCTCCCCACACTCTGCAGCAGGGTCCCAGGCCCACCTACGTAGCAATGCTGGACTGAATTCTGAAATGGGCTTCAACCCAGTCTCCGGAGTTGTGGCTGGAACTTCCCCCACTCCAACTGAATTGTGAGGAGCTGGGCATCTAATTACCTGCAAATACAGCCAGGTGAGTTCAATGGGATCATTCCCCTCTCTGCACCTGTAATGAACTGTGGCCACAGAACTGAAAAACTGGAAAGAGTCCAGCGGAGGGCAATATAAATGATTAGGGGGCTGGAGCACATGACTTATGAGGAGAGGCTGAAGGAACTGGGATTGTTTAGTCTGCAGAAGGGAAGAGTGAGGGGGGATTTGATAGCTGCTTTCAACTACCTGACAGGGGGTTCCAAAGAGGATGGATCTAGACTGTTCTCAGTGGTGGCAGATGACAGAACAAGGAGCAATGGTCTCAAGCTGCAGTGGGGGAGGTCTAGGTTGGATATTAGGAAACACTATTTCACTAGGAGGGTGGTGAAGCACTGGAATGGGTTCCCTGGGGAGGTGGTGGAATCTCCATCCTTAGAGGTGTTTAAGGTCAGGCTTGACAAAGCCCTGGCTGGGGTGATTTAGTTGGGGTTGGTCCTGCTTTGAGCAGGGGGTGGGACTAGATCCCTCCTGAGGTCCCTTCCAGCCCTGAGATTAGACTCTCTGGGTCTAGCACCAGTTGTGCCCATTTAAATGGAGTCAGTTCAGTTAAGCTGATGGTGAGTGGACTCCACAAGGGTATTGAATGGACTTCGGAACAGACTTTGGTTAAGTCAGAGCTGGTTGTGGGTACAGGCGTTTCCTCGCCTGTGAGATCAGGATACGGGTACAGACCCCCTGGGCAGTGCTTAATGTGTGCCAGGGCTCCCTGCGCTTGGCAGGTCAGAGCCCTGGCACCTCTGCGCTTGCTGCATGTTATGAATGTAAAACAGTTGCTTGAGCCCAGCCCCTCTTCGGTTACAAACTCAGCCCTGCCCCAGGGTCGCAGGCGTCATTAGTTAATATTTGTGCCGTGCTCTGAAAGGAGGAAACATTAAAAACAAAAATAACCCTTTGAACACTCCAAAGGCGCCGAAGCCCACGACCCGTTTCGCTTCCCTTCGAGGCCAGGACTCAGCCTTGGGCTCCGGTTCAATCCGAGCCGGCCAAGGAGGCCTTGTCTCTAGTCACGACCTGGTTCTCATGCACCAGTTGGGGCAGCAGCTGTGTTCAGACACTGGCCCCAATCCCAGCCAGAGCCACACGGGCAGCCCAGGCCCAGACCACCCTCTCCTCTCCCCCATAACCCTGCTACTGCCCATTCTCTCCCCCACTAGACCATGTCCCAGAACCTCTTGTGTTCGAAAGTCCCCTGAGCTCTTTTCAGCCAGCCCCCAGGCTCCAGCTGTGGCTTGCATTGGCCCAGAGGAAGTCAGGGGTCTGATGGGAGCAGCTGGGGGCTGCTGACACTCCAGGCTTTCTGGAGTCTCAGCTGCTCCAGGAGCTGAAACTACCCAAAGTGCAAGCAGCCCCCAGCTGCTCTAATTGGCCACAGCCCTGGGCTGTATCATGGGCTAGAATTGCCACAGCACCAGGACCCTTCCCCTCCCACCCCTGGCCTCCCCCTGCTTCAGGAAAGAGCAGCGATGAGCTGGTCATGGCAGAACCAGCACAGCACCTGGAATCCTCCTCTGCCCCTTGTTGCACAGTAACAACCACTGGGCCCTGCCGTGATGGAATCTGTCCCTGAATCTAGATTGTGACAACCCCCCTCGTCCCCCCACAAAAGGTTCGGATGCAGGGTTTGGGATCGTGCCATTCAGATCTGAGTCTAAATTTCGATTTCAAATGCACTCAAAGTTTCAGGAGCCAAGGGCTGGTCCAGCTCGGATCTAATTCTAATTCATGACAGCTCATGTTCTGCTGTCGGCCCAAAGCCGGCTGCATTCACTGCACATCCCTTCGTTAATTTCACATGTAAAACACTGTATCAAAAAGCATCCTTGATACATTCTGGTTGAAATTTTCATGAGTGGCACATTCCCTGGCGCGGTCTGCTCCTGGCTCCAATCGCTGAGGTGATTCGCATGCAGGAAGGCTCCCTGGCGAGCAGGAGGGCTGGAGAGAACAGTTGGGGAGTGTTGATTCGGTATAGAATTTCACAGCCCTCAGAGAAGCCTTGTGCGAGGGAGAATCTTTGCTCTAGTCTGTCAGAAATCCAGAGTGGGAACACTCCGTTGGGGGGAAGAAACAGGGTGGGAGGGAGGATTATTAATTGTTTGTAGAAATATAAAGAGGGCAAAGAAAAATCTCCTCTGGCTGGCTGGAAATCGGATACATTCATTTGGTGCCGGCAGGGCCGCCCAGAGGATTCAGGGGCCTGGGGCAGAGCGGGGGAGCTGCGGCGCTTGTACTCACCTGGCAGCGGTCTGGGCCTTCGGCGGCGGGGAGCCCTTCAATCGCTCCACATCTTCGGCAGCACTGAAGGGCCCCCTGCCACCAAAGACCCAGACCGCTGCCAGGCCAGGACTCGCAGGGCCCCTGTGGGGCCCGGGGCCTGGGGCAAATTGCCCCACTTGCCCCCCCCCCCCCGGGTGGCCCTGGGTGCCGAAGCCCTTCCAGGCCCAGGATGATAAAACGAGTTCTGAGCAGAGATTGTTGGGTTCTCCCCTCGCTGTGCAACCGCCGCCTCCAGCTCGGATCCCAGATTCCAAGTGCTGACGGAGGTGCTGGGTTTGCGCCTGGTGCATAATGATTGTTGGCTGTCCTAGGAGGCCGTAAGGAGCCCTTAGCTTTCTCCCAGGCCCCGGCTTCATGCCAACGCTGGACTTCTTAGAGTGGGCGCAAATATCATGATTTCCATTGGTGAAGCCGCTGTGCGGGGATGGAGATGGGTGTGGATGGGAGTGTTTGCTAGGAGCAATGTGGGTTGCAGGCTGCAGGTCCTGTCGCCTGAGGAAAAGCCTGTGACAGGGCGAATGCTGAGAGATTGCCCCCATGCAGGGATCTGTCTGGTCACGGAGGCTGGGTGTGGGCAGGGGATACGCCCCTTCTTCAACCCCACAACTCCCCAGCAACCAACAGGGATTTCCCCTAAACGCCCTTGTGCGCAAGAACTGTCAGCAGGGGACATCGGCCCACAGCCAGGCCCTGCCCAGGGCACCACACAGTGGGTCAACCCCCCCCTTTTCCAAGCCTGGGTGTTCCTGGCTGCTGGGGCCCTTCAGGACAGGGAACAATCTCGCAATGCAACCTGCTCCTGGCCCCAGGACGAGCTGTCGCCCACAGCAGGATGGGCTGGTCTTAACCAGGTGTCACAGGACTCGTGGTCTCTCCCGGCTCTGTGTGGTCCCGGGGAGGAACCCCCAGGTTCAGATCACAAACAGGCAGCGAGGGAGGCATCGAAATCCCTCCCCCATTACACCAGCACACACTTTGCAATCTAGACTTCCTGCCAAATTGGGATCTTGGGGTCCTTCCCCACTTACCCCACGGCAGGTCCTCTGGGCCCACCTCTCCTCCAACTCCAGCTCATGTCTTCACGGCTCTGAGAGGTCAGCTAGCCTCCCTCTGCTCCTCCGGCTCCAGCCTCTTCGCTCTCAGCTCCAGTTCCCATCTCTTCACATCAACCGGGGGAAACCCAGGTTGGGAAGCTCCACTCCTGGCTTGGGAACCAGGTCTGGTGGATCCCCTGCCACTATCCCAGAAGCCTCACTGGGATCTGGAACTTGCTCCTGGGACTGGTCACTCTCTACCAGCCGAGCAATCAGCTGCTCCCAGGTGAGCCTCTGTGACAAAGTGGGAATGTTCTTGATGTGTTATGTGGATGCTGAGAGGGGAGTATTAACCTGGGAAGGTTGCAGGGGAGTTTTGCTGGAACTGCCTGCACTGGGGAAGGGAGGATACCTGAGCATGTAACCAGGAGGGGGGTTGGAGGCCAGGTAACACCTCTGCCTGGGAAACTGGACAAGGGACACAAAGGCTGGGGGAGGAGCCGGGGGAGGCTGAGTGAGAGGCTGGAGGGAGTTTCAGTTTTGGAGCTGGCAGGGAAATGGAGAGGAGCCTGATGGGGCTTGGGCCTCCCAACAGGGCTGTGGCCTCCCTGGGGTCCCCAGATGGACCTAACTAAAGGGTGTCCCTGTCGTCTAAATAAACCTTCTGCTTTACTGGCTGGCTGAGAGTCACGGTGAATCGCAGGAAGCCGGGGGTGCAGGGCCTGATCTCCCCCACACTCCGTGACAGCCTTCCAATGCTCAGCCCTCTCTTTTCCTGCACAGATGTACCAGGTCCCTTTTAGGGAGCTGGTTCTAGGCCATTTCCAGGCTGGTTCCTTTCAATGCCCTCGTTTTATCCCCGGCAGCCACTCACTGCAAAGTGCCTGTGCCCGCAGCCAGCAGTCTACAGGGTGCATCCGCCAACCGTCCTTGGCTCCCATGTTGTCATGGACTCCCAGGACTCGTGCTCTCTCTCAGCCCCGCACGGTCCCTGGGGGGAACCCCCTTCAGAGCGACAGCCCTTCTCGGGGGCCCACTCTCTCTTGGGGGTTAAGCCGTAGCCCAGCCCCCCGCCCCGCCTCCTGGAACTGCATCTCTCTGAGCCTCAGGACGCCTGTGTCCACCGTGGGCCCCAGGGAGTCCCCTCGCTCTGGCCCCCCCAGGGCCTCCACTCCCTGAGGGAACAATGCCACCCTGATCTCTAGACCGGGGTGACTCTCAGCCAGCGTAACACAGGAGGGTCTATTGAGCATCTGAACCCAGCACAGGAAATTCTCTGGGCCTTCGGGCCTAGCAACCCTCAGCACAGCTCACCTAGGTGTGTCCCGCCACCAGGTGGGCTCTGGATGTTCCCTCTCTCCAGTCCAGCAGCCCCCTCCTTCCAGCCGATCACCGGCCCCAACAGCTCCTCCCCTGTCCTTTGTCTTCCATCCCAGGTAAACAGGTCACGGGGTCCTCTCTCCCCAGCCCATTGTCCTCCCACTGGCCAGAACCGGCTGCCTTCCACACTGGCCTGGGCCTCTTGGTCACCAGGTCACTGGTCACTAGGGTCCCCCATCTCCAGGCCATGTCCAGGGTCCCGGCTGCTAGGCGAGGTCACACCTGGTCCACTGCAACAACCAGCCCTCTCCCACCACCTTATTAAACACGCAGCACACAGGGAAACTGAGGCACACAAACGCTATTCATGTAAAACACTACAAAATTCCCCAACTTGGTCACACCAGGACACTCCTTTCTGACATGCTTTGGTCAGCAGTGAAATGGTTAACGCTGACCCTTCAACAGTCACAATCAGGGGTGTCAATTAGCACCCGTTTATCAGCGGGTGTCACCTCCTGGATAGCCCAGACCATTACACTTCACCCAGCTCCCCTGGTACGGAGCCCAAGAGCGACATCTACACAGCAAGGAAAAACCGACGGCTGGCCCGTGCCACCCCACAGGGTGCAGAGCCCAGCCCGAGCCTGGAAGTCTACCAGCGATGAAACAGCCCTGCAGCCTGAGCCGAGCCAGCTGGCCTGCGTCAGTCATGGGTTTTTCTTTGCTGCGTAGAGCTCTCCTTAGACAGGCCAGTGCTCAGGAGACAAAGCTGCTGTGTGCCCAGGGCAGAGAACAGGAGGGCCCCAAGTGCCCCCCCCCAATGGCAGGGAATTGATGAGGGGAGAGACACCCAGCTGATCACAGCAGGCATTTCCCACCCAACACTGCAGAGGAAGGTGAAACGCCCCAAGATGCCTGCCAATCTGACCCGGGGGGGGGGGAATTCCTTCCTGACCCCACATCCAGTGACTAGCTAGACTCTGAGCACATGAGCAAGAACCACCAGCCAGGCTTCTAGAAGGAGGATTCACTGACCCTCCTCCAAGCACTGGCCCACCCTGCCCGGTGTCCCGCCTCTACCTGAAACCAATTTCTGATGCCACAGAGGAAGTAGAAAAACAACCCAGATACAGCTGACCAAGGCCAGAATCCACCACACCTCTTGGTAGATAGTTCCAGTGGTTAATTACCCTCACTGCTAAAGACGTGCATCCAGTCTGAGAGTATCCAGCTTCAACGCCCAGCCATTGAATTGTGTTAGACCTTTGTCAGCTAGATTGCAGAGCCCTTTATCAAATCTGTGTTCCCCCGGTAGGCACTGAGAGGCTGTACATTATGCACTTGAGGGGGAAAACACCGAACATCAGAACGGCTAGACTGGGTGAGAACAAAGGTCCATCTAGCCCAGCGTCCTGCCATAGAATCACAGAGTCTCAGGGTTGGAAGGGACCTCAGGAGGGATCTAGTCCAACCCCCTGCTCAAAGCAGGACCAACCCCAACTAAATCATCCCAGCCAGGCAGGGCCAGCTCCAGCTTTTTTGCTGCCCCAAGCGGTGAAAAAAAAAAAGAGAAAAAAGAAAAACCCAGTTGAGCTGCCGCTGAAGTGCTGCTGAAGACTGAAGTGGAGCTGCCAAAGAGGAAGGACCCGCCGCCGAATTGCCGCCGCAGACCTGGACGTGCCGCCCCAATACCGGACTGAGTGCCGCCCCTTTCTATTGGCCGCCCCAGGCACCTGCTTCCTTCGCTGGTGCCTGGAGCCGGCCCTGCAGCCAGGGCTTTGTCAAGCCTGACCTTAAAAACCTCTAAGGAAGGAGATTCCACCACCTCTGTCTTCGGACAGTGGCCAATGCCAGGTGCCCCAGAGGGAACGAACAGAACAGGGAACCCTCAAGTGAAACCTGCAGGCAGCTGACACCCTGAAGCATGAGATTTGGTTAGTCATTGTTCTCACCTGGAAGTTATTGTTTCAGGCTGTCTGCAGTTTGGAAGGTTTTCATTGTAACCCCAAGTCCAGGGACTTGCTCTTTTATTTTGGTATGAAAACTGAGATTCTGGAGCACAGGATGGTGGCACCAGGCTGCTGGGGAGTGCACCCTACCTCCCTGAGTCCCTCCGCCTGAGCCCCAGCTGGGAATCAGGAGCATTCTCCTGCCTCTCTGGGACGTGAATTTCTTTGCATCTGCACAAAACCAGGGAAATCAGGGTCTAGGGTCCAGGCTGTCCTGGTGTATTAGGGCCCCTGGGTTCATGACAATGCAGCCGTGATCTCTAGATGGTCCCTGTTGCTACCCCTCACTTTAGCTTAGGTTGGGCTGACCTGGAGACCCCCATGTGGTGCCCAGGGAGGTTGGAGTCCTCTTCATGCAGCTATTCTACCAGTGTCCCCTTGCACAGGCCCTATGGGGGAGTGGCTAGAGAACTGCTGCATGGACCTTGGCATGCAAGAGGTGTCCGCTGCCTTCCACCCCAGAAGTGGCTGCATTTTGGTGGTAAACATAACAACTGGGTCAGACCATGGTCCATCTTGCCTAGTAGCCTGTCTCCGGCAGTGACCAGTACCAGAGCTAAGGGGGAGTGTACAGAACTGGGCAACTATGGAGTGATCCATCCCTGTCTTCCACTGCCAGCTTCTGATGGAGCTTTGGGGACAACTAGAGCCTGGAGTTGCATCCCTGACCCTCTTGGCCAATAGCCACTGATGGACCCATCCTCCAGGAACTTCTCCAGGTCTTTTTTAACCCAGTTATACTTTTGGCCTTCACAACATCCCCAGGCAGTGAGTTCCACAGGTTCACTGTAGGTTGTGTGAAGCAGCACTTCCTGCTGCCGATTCACTTCATTGGCTGACCCACGTGAAGGGGTAAGTGGCAGGTCCCTTTGCAGGCTCTCCACACCAGTCAGGATTTTACAGACCTCTATCGTATCCCCCCTTAGTCGCCTCTTTTCCAAGCTGGACAGTCCTAGTGGGTTTAATCTCTCCTATGGCTGCTGTTCCAGCCCCCGATGGTCTTCTCTGAACCTTTTCTGGGCCCATTATGTCCATTTGGAGCCAGGGGCCCAGAACCGGAGATTTGTGGCTGCTGTTTTCTCTGCCTGTGCTAGGCAGGAGCTGGGGCCCGGTGATCGTTGTGGGTCCTTCTGGCCCTGAGATGGAGGAATCCGCCTGTACAGCTGGCGAGAAGGGCCAGCCAGGGATAACAGCAGCTCCCCCTTCCCATTGCTGTGGTCAGGCAGGGACGGGGCCATTAATGTCCCCCACCCCCGCCCATTTCACATCCTTTCCGGGTTAAGGTGGTCCCTGGGGATCTGCCAGGGAAAGCCCCCCCCCGGTCCTGCCCGCTGGGGCTGCTCCCTGGAGCCCCGGGTCCCGGCCAGCCGCTTGGGGCAGCAGGGACCCCAGCCCCGGGGCTCCCCCGCCCGCCCCCAGCCCGAGCCGGAGGTCCCCGCGGGGAGGCGGGCCTTGCAGCGAGCCCGGCTTGGATTGGCTGCGCCGGGAGAGGCGGGGAGCGGCGGGGCCGGGACTGGTGCAGCAGCTGGTGCAGAGCCCAGATCGGGCGCAACAGCCGCAGCGGCGCGTCCTCCGGCTCCGCCCGGCGTCCTCCCATGGCCGGTGCCTGCTCCTGGCTTCCAGCCGCGCCCTAGACCGCTCGGCTCCGGCCCGTCCCAGCGCCCGGGGGAGAAAGGAGCGAGGATGGGCACGGTGCTGTCCCTCTCCCCCCCCGCCGCCTCGGGCAAGGGCGGCGGGGGGTCCCTGGCGCAGGAGGCTGCCCCGGCCAGGGCGCACGGGAAAGGCGAGAGCCGGCTCAAGCGGCCCGGGGTGCTGATCTCCGCCCTCACCTGGAAGCGCCTGGTGGCCGCCTCGGCCAAGAAGAAGAAAAGCGCCAAGAAGGTGACCCCCAAGCCGGGCAGCGGGGGCGCCCAGCCCGACCCGCTGGTGCAGCAGCGCAACCGCGAGAACCTGCGCAAGTCCCTGGGGGCGCAGCAGGAGGCGGGCGCGCCCGGCACCAAGCCGGGGCCCCTGGCCGTGCCGGTGCCCACGGTGCCCGCCGCCCCGCCGGAGCTGCAGTCGGGCGGGGGCAAGCCGCCGCCGCCCCCGCCTCCGCCGCCGCCCCCGCCGCCCGGCAGCCGCGCCCCGGGCTCCCCGCGCCGGGTCATCGTCCAGGCCTCCACCGGGGAGCTGCTGCGCTGCCTGGGGGACTTCGTGTGCCGCCGCTGCTACCGCCTGAAAGAGCTGAGCCCCGGCGAGCTCATCGCCTGGTTCCGCAGCGTGGACCGGGCGCTGCTGCTGCAGGGCTGGCAGGACCAGGGCTTCATCACCCCGGCCAACCTGGTGTTCGTGTACCTGCTGTGCCGCGAGGCGCTGCGGGGCGAGGAGATCGGCAGCCAGGGCGAGCTGCAGGCCGCCTTCCTCACCTGCCTCTACCTGGCCTACTCCTACATGGGCAACGAGATCTCCTACCCGCTCAAGCCCTTCCTGGTGGAGGGCGACAAGGAGCGGTTCTGGGAGCGCTGCCTGGCCCTCATCCAGCGCCTCAGCGCCAAGATGCTGCAGATCAACTCGGACCCGCATTACTTCACCCAGGTCTTCCAGGACCTCAAGAGCGAGGGGGAGGCCGGCGGCAGGCGGGACTCGGGCGCCAAGCACTGGACTATCAGCCTGGACCGCTAGGAGGTACCTGGGGCCCCCACCCCCGCCGCGGAGCTGCGGACTTCGCTTCCCCCCAGCATCGCCCGCCGGAGCCGCCGCCAAAACCTGCTCGCCCTGGAGCTGCCGAGGAGGCGGTGAAGACAGGGCCCATCGGCGGGGAGGGGCACTGCCGGTTCGCATCTCGGGGGGGGGGGGGGACCGGAGACCCTAAACCATCAACCAATGTCTTGGCTGCTGCTGCCTTCCCCGGAAGGGAGCGGGCTGCATTTCTGGGGGGGGGGGGGGTAGAGGGAGGTGACGTTCTCCCAAGTGAGGGGGGGCTCTTGGATTTTGGGGTTTGTGGCTGGCCTGAGGCATGATTAGCCAGGTTACGTCTTTACAAGGGGAGGTGGCCGCCTCCGTGCTCTAATCTCACCTTCAAGGGGGGGGGACCCGACCCCCCCCCCTCGCCCAACACCCCTGTGTTCTTAGCTGCTACTGTGAATCACAGTACGGCGGGGGCCAGGGATCTTGTTTTTTTTTTTTTTTTTTTAACAAAACCATGGCTGTAATTCTGCATGCGAGTGTCTGTCCTTTCTCCAGCTAGCGACTCTGCCATCCTGGGTGTGTCACATGCAGCGCTGCGATCAGCCCCCCCAGTCCTTGTATCCGGAGATGGGGGTGTCCCGTGCGCAGCGGGCTGGGGGACTCCTGGCAGGAGCAGTATTTCTCCCCCGAGCGGTGGTCTCCAGCCAGCCCCCTCCCCGCGCTCTGGGGCTCTGAGGGGGGGGGGGGTCTGGCCCCTCCCGCTCCCGGGAGCCGAGCCCAGAAGGCAGCCGCCTGCTGGCTGAATGTAACGAGCCCCGGTCTGACCGTGCCAATGTTGCTCAAATGTACAAAGCAGAAGCATATTGTTTTATATTGTATATTGCGAAGAGAGATAAACCTACCGAGAGAAAGCAGAGCCCTGCGCGTGCGGTGCATTTCTTAGCCCGGGGGCGGGGCGGGGCAGGGCAGGGGGAGAAGCTGCTTCGCTGGGGGTGGGGGGTGTTTGCTGGAACCACATTTGGGTTTGCGGGGAGCGGGGGCCACGCGTTTGCCCTGGGCTGCTGGTGGCTCAATAGCAGGTGGCAGGGGCTCCTGGGTTCCCTTGTGCGGGGCTTCTCAAGCAGGGCTCAGGGGCCCCCAGCAGGTTTGGGGGGGGCAGGGTCGGTGTTAGACTTGCCAAAGCCCCACAGCCTGGGGCTGAAACCCAGGGCCCCGAGCCTCGCCACCCAGAGCTGAAACAGGAGCCTGAGCAATGGGGCTGGGGCTGGGGGCTGTGGCGTGGGGCAGCGGGCAGCTGTCCTGCTTGTTACCCGCTAAGCCGGCCCTGGCTTGTAGATGCAGAAAACCAGTTACTGGAGCACAGGCGGGCTGCGGGGGGGGGGGGGTTACAGCATGGGGGGGGCGCTGAAAGAAAGAGAGTGAGACCCCCCCTAGTGGAATATAAAATGAGAGGCCCTGGGAGCGGCCTCTCCTGTCCCGGCTCTGCCTGTTTCCCAGAACACACGGGGTTCTAGGTGCATTTCAAGACCTGATCTACCTGCTCCCCCCATCCTCGTTTCTCTCTTTCTTTGTAACTTCCGTTTCAATCAGCACCTGCTCTGGATTGCTGCACTGGGGGTGGGGGGGTATGCAGAGCCTCCCTTTCGGGCTGAAAGGGGGGCTCTGCATACCTGAAGAAGTGGGGATTCACCCACGAAAGCTCATGCTGCAGAACGTCTGTTAGTCTATAAGGTGCCACAGGATTCTTTGTTGCTTTTACAGATCCTTTCGGGCTGTTATGACTGAGCCAAAGAGACGCCGCCTCTCCAATGCCATGCACCTAATCAAACACCCAGCCAGCCAACCTGCCCCCCCCCCCAGTGCCATGAATGCAAACGGTGCATGCTTGAGGGGCAGTGTTCGTGTCTCCCCTTCCCCCCAGCATTTGCTCTTTCCAGACAGGAAGTCTGGCTCCAGCCTGACACTCTCCTGGACCAATGCTAATGTGCGCCCCCCCCACCCCAGGTGCAGTAATAATCCTTTAATTGCAGCGCTCCGGGTTCGGGTGCAGAGGGTTCAGGGGGAATCTTTCTTTAGCGAGTCACGCTGGGGTAACTGTCCAGGGTCCCAGAGCCGCGGGGAGCAAGGCCGGACTGGAGCCACTGGTGGGCGAGGTCTGGCTGGATAATAGTCTCGCTTTAGCCACGTTCCAGTTATTGACCTGGACTCACGATTCTGCTGCGCCCTGCTCGCAAGGGGGCGGGGGGTATTGGGCTGGGTCTCGTGGTTTTCAGTTCGATGCGGGGTTGATCGCTCCCCTCGCTGGCTGCCGGCGGGTCTAGTATGAAACCAGCCCTGGAGAGCGGGCGCTGTCCGAGGTGCTGAAATAGCGGCTCTAGTGTGGTTTGATTTGCTGGCAAATCGCAGGCTGATTTCCCCTCTAAGCAGGATGCTTGTGCGGCAGGCGGGGCCTTTCCCCCTCCCCACCCAGCAGGGAGCCCCGCCTCTGGGTTTGCAATGGGGTGAACCCCACAGCTCTGGTGCCATGGTGAGGAGAGACGCAAGGTCCCCGGGCAGGCCCCCGCCTATCGTGCCCCCGGGGTCAGGCTGGCTCGTGAGCTGCTGGCATTCCAGCCCCGTCCTCTCCACCTTCCTACCCACACAGACGTGGTAACCCGCTGTTTCCTTGCTACACACTCAGCCGCTTCACCAGGGGCCTGAGAGGCGGGTAGCAAGAGTCTGAAGGGGGGAAGCATTTCACTGACGCCTGGGAAGAATCCAAGTGAAGCCAAGGGTACCACTTGCAACACGTAATTCAATCAGGTGCTTAAATGCTTTGCTGGATCAGGCCAGAGTCCTCCCCACCTTGCAGAACTGAGCCGGGAAGAGAATATGGAGCGAAAGGCGACCTGCAGAGGAGTAAAGAACCAGGCATTTTCAGTTTGCTTCGCTGCAGCATATAAAGGCCTGGAGGGAGGTTGCTTTATTTTTAACATTAGGCTCACTAGGTACCGTCAGTATTTTCTTGGGGGATTCCCCAGCTGGTGCCGAACTGGAGTGAAAGTTTTTGGAGTGCTTCCTGGAAGGGATGGGGAGGCAAAAACGTTCATAGGGAGCGTTTCTCCCAAGGTGCCTGTTATACAGAGGTGGTGCTGAAAGCGTCACATGGCCTGTCTAAAGTCCCTTCCCCTCTCCACTGCTCAGAGCTCGCTCTTGTGATGTCAAATGCATCAGATCTCCAGGGCCTTCCAGGAGTCTTCTCTCCCCCCCCCCCCCAGAGAGATCGGCACATACAGCTTGGGCTCTGCTGAGGGTCAATGCACCATGTGAGAGTGAGGGGACATGTAGTCTGGGGGTGTCTGCACCCCCAACGGCCAGTCTCCTGCTTGGCGTTCTGCCTTGTCTGCATCTCTTCCCCGCTGTCTTTTGTGAGCCCCAGAGCCTGCATGATGGGGAGCATTTGCTGGACATTCAGGTGTATCCAGCATGAGAGCAGCGGCCTAGCTGTAGTTCAGAACATCAGACCCTCACTCACCATTCTGGCAGCACTTGTCCATGCTAGACGTGCCTGTTGCCTGTCTAATGTACTTGTCTGGCCTGCATCACCAGAGTATCTGAGCTCCTCCCAAGGGAATCTGTGGGAGAGCCGGCACTCAACCCGGGTCTCCCAATTCTTAGCCTAGTGCTCCAGCCATTGGGCCAGCTCCCTTTGCTGCTTTCTAATAATAAATGCTACCACACCGCACCTGTCAGCAATGGCTATTAAAGGCCTTCATTCTCACCTTGGCGTATGAGGTAAGTCTTCTCCCCAATTTACAGCTGAGGAACTGGAGGGCCAGGGCCCGTTAGCTGCCTGAGCCAGGAGAAGGACTTGGTGCCGGATCCAGGGTTAGAAACTGGGAGACCCCAATTCCCAGCCCTGAACTTAAACACCTCAACTCCTCTATTTAACCCACCATCCCATCCCCCAGCACAGGCGTCTTTAGGGGCCATCTCAGCTCCTAGTCAATGTTTAAGGTTTGCTTAAAGTGCAATTCTACCCAGAAAAGTGTCTGTGTGAAAACGGCACCTTCACGCTCCCCAAACCTGCCCCCCGGGTACCGGTCACCCCTGCTCAGTGCGGTGACAGAGACATTTGCCATTAGCTCTGGCTGCAGATTCTACCTGTGTGTGCACGGGCAGAGCTGTTAATTCAGTTCTGATCCGGTTCACCTGTGCAAACCCACGGACTGCTGTAAAACCAGACCCAGGTGTCGCTGAGGGCTGGCCGGGAAAGTGGTGTGGGTGGGCGCGGTGCGAAGGGCAAGTCTTCGTTCTCAGGCCCCAGGGAGCGTGCGGGGCTGGCCATTTAGAATCCCACCATTTGGCTTGTAGCAATAACGACACCACCTAGCTCGTACATAGCGCTGGTTGTTAGCAGACCACGAAGGAGGTAAATATCCCAGCCCCATTGGCGGGAGGAGCTAAGGCACAGCGCAGTGAAGTGACTGGCCCACGGTGACCCAGCGGGCTAGTGCCAGCGCTGAACTTGGGTCTCGTGATTTCCAGACCAATGCTCCCTCCACTAGGTCCCGGTTGCCCTGGCAAGCTGCGTGCGTTTGGCTGGTGTCTGTGACGATCGCCAAGGTGCAGCTGGGCTCTGCAATACATAGCCTTGCTGTTTGCAAAGCGGGGCCAGACCTCGAGAAGCATCGCACGCTTCAGAGCAAGGAAACCCGCCGAGGCCACGCTCGAAGTCATGCCAGCCCTGGAGCCGGGCGTTCTAAACACTGTCACAGGGAAAGGATCCGCCGTGCACAAGAGGGACCGTGCCCTTCCTGCGCTTAATGTATTAAAAGCACCCGGCCTATCTGTGGATTTAGTAAAGCTAATTGAAGCAAGGTAATTGAAGGCAGCTCGGAGTCGCTAGAAATACACCCGGAATGAAAGACGATCTGAAAAGCTCTTGTGCATCTAAAAGCACATATACACCAGCCAAGTGCCTTCTCTCGGCCAACGTGTCGTGAGAGCAGAGAGTGTCTTTGCCTGAGCCCCAAGCGGGCCTGAGGCAGCACTGAAGTGAAGGCCCACCCTGCTGTTGGCCCTCTGAACAGGGATAATCTTCGCGCTAAGGGGATGGAAATAGAGATTCAATTTAAAGCGGTGGCGTCTGCTATTTGTCATCCCACCGGGTGTGACCCTCAGGCAGTCCGGACCCAGGCAGGCAACAAGGGGTTAAAATCCAAACTTTTCTCTCTCCCCCGGTCTGGCTATTTTAAAATGTATCTCCCCACATGGCATCCTAGGGAGCCATCGAGGGCGGGCGGGCGGGGGAGATAACACAAGCTTCTGCTCTCGCCTGAAGTCGTCCTTCTCCCCTTCGGAATGGTGGGTGGATGGGCCTTGCCGCGTGGCTGGGAATTTTAAATGACCACAATCACAGCTGAGAGGCAACCCTCAGCAACGGCTTAGAAGGAACAAAGGGTAAGATTTTCAGCAGCCCTGAGTGACGGGAGGGCAAGTCCCACTGAATGCCAGTGGGGGCGGGCCTTGTCTATGCTAACAAGCTGTATTGCTTTAACTGGACTGGTCCCACGCCCTGAGCGTGGAGACGGTTATAATGGTTTAAAGGCGCTTGGTGCTGGCAGAGCTATTCCCTTACGGTGAGAAGAGAAGATTATGGGCTGGAACAGAGGGACTTTGACCTCCAACTCCCACAAGATGAGTGCTCCTATCCCACAATGCACTGCCAAAACTTCCCACCAGGCCAGGCACATGGTGCCACGTGTCTTTTGCTGATACAACCTGGTGCTGCGAGGACGCACGGCACCAGCAAAGGCAGCCAAATGTGAACGCCCTGTGCCAAAAGCGCAATGCTGGCAGCTGTGTGCCAGCAGGATTTTACCCGTCAAATTTGATAGTGTAGACAGGCCCTGGCTATCCCGCAGGAAGGGATTTGTATTTCAGTCCAGCGGTGCCTGCTGGTTAAAACTCAGACTCCAAGCCCACCTAGTTCTATCAGTACAACTTTTTAGCATAGACCAGGCTGAAGGCTCCTGCGTCACTTAGGTGCTTTTGATGGTTTTACCCACAACTCTCCTGCTTCAGGGCAAAAAGCACCTTCTGACAGATAGAGGTCAGGAAGGAGTTTCCTCCATTGGGAGTTTTTTCCCCATTGCATACTGCACGGTTTTTGTATTGGCAACCGTGGGAGGAAACAGGATCCTGGCTAGGTGGATCCCTGTTCTGATAAGGTAATTCCTAATGCCGACCACCAGGAAACTGGCCTACTCAGGGGAAGTGGTGGGAATGAATTAATATTTCTGTGGATTCCCCATCCCCCCAAAAAAATTTACTATTCGAAATAATTTCAGAATTTGGAATACTTCACCCGGGTTTACTGGGGGTTGGGGTTGAGTATCAAAATGCTTCCTTTGTTTTCTTTCCAATTCTGACATTTTACCAGTTTTAAAATTTCAAGTGGCTGTCCCTATGCCAGCTAAAATTTGCCTCCTTGTGCATGTGGTAGATCTTGTCCGACTGTGCTGAGTGACTAACCTGCTGTGGACAGATTATCCAGGGAACTTAGCCTCTCTTCTCTCCATGGGACATCTCTTTTCTTTTCATTTATGGCATCAAACTGTTTGGGCTATTCAGTGCTGCGCAGCGGTTAGCGGTGATTCTCTGGGCTCGCTATTCCAGCTGCAGCGCCGTGGTTAGTTCCGGACACATCCTCACACTTGGGAATATCTAAAATCTGCTTCCCACGTATGCTTTCAAAGGCAGCCATGAGCTGCACCGTTTGCAAAGCTCCCCAGCAGGAGAAATGAATTGCAGAGGCTAGTGGACAGGGAAGGAGGGAGCTTGGCCCCAGAAATGAATGTTCTTTATTTTTCCCATGGTGATGTCCAGTGCTGTGCAGATGGGAAGATACAGTCCTGGCCCCATGGAGCTTGTGATCTAATATTCATGGGCACGTTTTCATTTTGCAGCATTCATCCAGCTGTGCTGTTACATTTGCTACCTATCAAGTTGTGTCTTCCATTCCTACATGCCCAGCCTATTGCAATGCGGTGTGAAAAGTGGGTCTTCAGAAAGACCAACTGGGAACCAGCTCTTGGTACAAACTGTCTTTCGTCTTCCACGGCAAATGCACTTAAACTACCAGCGGGAGCTGAATGCGTCGGTTCCGAGTGACTTTCTGTGGCGCTCAGATGCAGCAGTGAGGGACGTCGTTACAATAACCTTTCATTTATTTTCCTCTCCTAGGAGCCACCTGCTGCTTCTACGTGGGGGTGTCTTTGGTTGATCACAGATGGAAATTTGGGGCGTACTTGGCCCCTGTGTGTCAGCCGCCTGAACTGACCTCCTGTCGTGCTCCCTGGCCATCATCACGGCCTCTGGGCCAGTAAGCTGGGGCCACGGTACCCACATGGGCATTTTGTTCATTTGAGGTGGAGAACTGCCCTTTATTTCTTTTAATCCATTCAGCCACTTTGTCAAGGCTGAATCCCCACTCTGGCAGGGTGCAGAAGGTGGGGCCCACAAGGACTCTCAAAATTAATTCTGGCCACTCCAGGCTTATATTAAACTCCCAAGGTTACAGCTTCTCTCTGACCTTGGATGGGTGGATGCTGCCACCACCCAAGTGCAGAACCCCTTTGAGAGCCCAGGAAGGCGCACTTGGGAATTCCTTCCTGTGGGGCACCCCCAAGCCCTTTCACCAAACTGCGAAAGAAAGAAACAAAGGAAATCAGCTGTCGCCACCAGCTAATAAACAGCCTGGGCACAAACCTCTTAAGACACAAAAATCCAATCCTGTTCTTAAAAAAGGTAAAATTTATTAAAAAAAAAAAAGAAAGGACGAAAATACATCTGGGAACTCAGGCTATTGCTAGATTTTAAGAGAGCAACTACAAGGATTAAGCCCCAAGAATCGCTTTCTTGAGGTCCAGTTTAAAGGTTACAAGCAAAACAAAAGCACCAGGGTTAGCACAGAGGAGTCCACAAGCCCTAAAGAAATCAAAGGGATAAACCTAATTGCGTCTCCCTAGACATTTCCTGATCTACTTACATAGCTGGGGCTTTAGATGAGTGGTTTCTAGGTATGATACTGATAATTTTTTCATACCTGGCCCAGGCTTCTTATAGCATAACTCTGCCCTGCTCCCCGGGAGAACAACAACAGACAGACAAAAGGGGAGTCGTCTTTCAATTTTAAAAAGTTTGAGCCTTCCCATTGGCTCTTCTGGCCAGGTGCCCACTCACTTCCTTTTCCCTAGGCAGAGCAGTGAGCCTTGTTAACCCTTTACAGGTAGAGCAGTTAGAGAACAGTTATTAAGAGGGATTTTATAGCTACTGGCTGGCTGGGTGTCCGTAAAAGGGAGCTCCCCCCCACCCCCCCTTTCATTTACCACACACTTTGAAGTAGCTTCATGCACAGGCATGGCTGGGGTGACTTGCAAAGCCTGCTATCCCAGGCAGTGTCAGAGAGAGGTTGCCATGGGAACCCCGGTGGGACAGTGACTTTAGCACCAGGCAGCACACGAGAAGCCTGGGCTAAAGGCCGATCGGCCCTGACACCTCTCAGTGCCTGAGGACAACGCGGTTTGCACTGCAGGGGATGGAAGCCTGCTGAGGCCCATCAGGGCTCTGCTGCATCCAAGATGCTCTTTATGGCCCTCTCCATGGCCCGTTGACTTCAATGAGAACCTGGGGGAAGCGGCAGCTTTCTCTTGGGCCCAGCCGTGCAGGGCCCGAGCCTGCTCCTGGAGGAGTCAATGGGAGTTTGGGGGAGCAGGATCGGGTGGATAAAGAGGCCGTGCCGGGAGTCAAGAAGGGAGGTCAGGAGGTGATGCTGCACCTACAAGCTCTAGAGGCGGCTTGGCTGCCCTCTCCTGTGTGCTCCCTGAGCGAGCCAGGGGCTGCGTGTGAATTTCCCTGGTCGGCTCCTGGCTGAGAGCACCGGGGCCAGAGAACAGGAGAAAACTCTGTGCCATGGATGAGCGCTTCTGCCCAGCGCTCGAAGGAGACCTTGCCTGCCTCCCACTCGACCCCCGGCGGAGCTCTCGAGCAGCCGCCCCCTCTGCTCCCCGCTCTCCCTGGCCTCAGTCAGCAGACCGGGTTCTGATGTCCCCGGCTCGGCCTGGGCTGGACTGGGCAGGGGAATCTACAGCCTGCATCGCTGTGAGCTAATTGTAATGTCCCTGGGCCAGGCACCCAAACTCGATTCTGAGCAACGCTCGGGGTCTCCTAGCGATTCCCCTGGCAGCAGCCACCTCATCCCTGGGGCAGCTTCTCTGTGGGGGGTCACATGAAATACAGCTGCAGCCGATGAAGCTGAGCCCATTAATCGCCCTCCCCCAGGCCGTGCTCGGTGCTGTACAAGCGTACAATGGAGCTCAAGGAATTACAGCTGCAAGCTCTGGTGACCGCAGCCCCGGGCAGGCTGGCTAACAGCGTGCTCTGCGAGTAGGCCCCTGGAAGCAGAAGGGCTCAGGTGTCAGAACCCAGCTCTTAGGGTGAAAGCCATAGCAGCTGTGTGGAGGCGTTAACCAGGGCAAGAGGAGAGAAGCAGCTTGGTGTCCCTGGTACTGTATCAGCAGGGGGGTCATATGGAGGGGGCCTGTTACATCATGGTGAAGAAATAGACGCGAGCTCAATAGATGTTTACGGCTCCCTGGCTCGTTACGTCTCTGCTGATGAATCTAACTTCAGCCTCAAACTCTCTTTCTCAAGGCGGGTTGTGTTTTCCCAGGAGGCTGGGCCTGGATCACGCCCCTTCCATCAGGGCTCTGCATTAGCGCTTAATCCGGCATTAGAGCGGATTTCTCTGGTCTGCTCGGACAATGTGCGTGATGGAGCCCAGAGGCCGCCAGCCCTCCCCTCTCTCCAGGGTGTAAGGGCTGGACCCAGGCTGTCTGATCCCTGCCTGTTGCCAAACTGAAGCAGGTCTCCATGCATCCTGCCTGAGGAGTGATGAAAGGCCCCCCTGGGAGCCATCTCCTCCGCCAGCTCTTGCCTGGAAACCTGGCTCCGTGCTGCATTCAGCCTGACTAGTGTTGTCTTCTGATCAATGAGCCTCCTCCCCGCCCCTGGTCCTCCGTTCCCCGCCCCCCTTGGCACGGCGAGCGGGCGGCTGATTACACGGACTATGCGATGAGACGCCAGCAGTGCAGAAATCTGCTCCATTAAGCAGCAGGTTCCGGACCAGGCTCAGCGCAGCGTGCGGGGGGAAGCGCTGAGCGGCAGCAGGCCTGGCACTGAGACACAGGTGGCTTTTCCAAGCAGAGCCGTCAGATTGGGGCAGGGAGGCTACAAGAGGCATCACTGCAGATCCCCCTGCCCGGCTGGCATCCCGTGCCCAGCTGCCATTCATTGTGCACACGTTCTGCCAGGCCAGGTCGTCTTCCCACCTACCCCAGCACCCCCGCACCCCTTAAACCTTTGCTCCCAGGCCATCTCCCGCCTGTTCCCGCATACGCTTGCTCATCGCCGCCGCGTTCCTGCCCCTCGCACTGCCGTGAGGCTTGGTTCTATCGCTGTGCAGGGGCTGAGGCCCAGGAAGTGGAAATGCTCACAAACCAGTGGCTGAAATGGCTGGGGGGGGTGGCTTTTTGTCTAGCCTAGGACCTTGCCCCGTGGACGAGCCAACAGTGGTGGCCAGTCCCTGCCCAGTGCAGACAAGGCCTTGATGAAAGACGGGAGGGGTGGTTTTTTTTTGGGGGGGGGGTTAGTGGTGACAGGTGGGCCAGGCTGCTGCTTTTGAATAAACTTCCCATCTCGAGCCACCGGAGAGAGAGCAACATCCACCCAAGCAGCAGAGGAAGCGGCTTGACCACAGCAGCTGCTGCGTTGTGCCCGGTACTCAGAGCCCTCCAGACGGATGCTGGGTTACAGACCAGGCTGGCAGAGCCTGTGCTCCGGCAGCTTTTCCTCTGGGGGTGGCACAACTTCTGGGACTAGGCTGACACAGCTGTCCCCGGCTCAGTGCAATGTGGGCTGGACAGACGCTGGGCCAGCGTGTGTGTGCCTGACTCCGAGGACATCCTGGAGGCTGCTGAGCCAAGCTGACTCCCTGAGCCCGGCTCCGGGTGCATTTGCAGATGCAAACAGCCTCTCAGAAGCGTCTGGGTTAATTTGCAGCAGCTCGTGCTGTGATGCAGCGCCCTGCGCCTGATCCTGCAGGAGCCCCTGGGACCATATAGAACATGGTTGCAACCAAGATCCTGTAGAGGCACCAAATCTTATGTAAAGGATTTATGTAAAGGGGTCATATAAGGTGTCTAAGACCAGGTTCTGGGTTGCTGGTTAGGATGATGCTGTCTGGGTGCCTGTGTCATTTTGTAGTTGAAGTTATGAGTATTGGCTCTGTACTGTCTGTATTTCAAACTTGTGCCGTGCTGCTGGGAGACACCCCAGACAAGTTGGTGTTAGCTCTGCCTGGCCTGCTTGAGGGCCCATTAAGGACCATCAGCTACACAACTGACCCATGGAGAAAAGGCAGATACGCCTTGTAACTCAGCAAAGTGCAGGGACTTGCCCATGTGACTCCAGACTCCATTTTGCTGTAATTTTCCACAGTAAGGACAAAGAAATGTTCTTACACCTGGAAAAGCCTATAAAAGGCTGATGCCTCATCTCCATCTTGTCTTCAATCCTGCTTCTTACCTCTGGGGGGACTTTGCTACAAACTGAAGCTCTGAACAAAGGACTGAATAACCCATCCCAGCGGGGGATGTTCCAGAGACTTGATTTGAACCTGCAGTTTATTCCATCACTGCTACAAGCCTGAACCAAGAACTTTGCCATCACTGTATGGAATTAATTCCATTTAACCAATTCTAGCTCTCATCTATAATTTTTTTCCTTTTATGAATAAACCTTTAGATTTTCTAAAGGATTGGCAACAGCGTGATTTGTGGGTAAGATCTGATGTGTATATTGACCTGGGTCTGGGGCTTGGTCCTTTGGGATCGAGAGAACCTTTTTCTTTTACTGGGGTGTTGGTTTTCATAACCATTCATCCCCAGGACGAGTGCACTGGTGGTGATACTGGGAGACTGGAGTGTCTAAGGGAATTGCTTGTGTGACTTGTGGTTAGCCAGTGGGGTGAGACCAAAGTCCTCTCTGGCTGGCTGGTTTGGTTGCCTTAGAGGTGGAAAAACCCCAGCCTAGGGCTGTGACTGCCCTGTTTTAAGCGATTTGTCCTGGACTGGCTCTCTCAGTTGGGTCTCGCCAGAACCGCATCGTCACATCCCCTCCACGACCCCACGCTGGGCCGGGAGTGCTGGGCAGGGGGACAGGCCCAAGGGAGAGGAAAGGGAGGTCCCGAGGTGGCGTCTGTTGAGAGGTCACTGCAGAGGGAAGGCATGTCCCCATCCAGACGGCAGGTCCCCGAGGGGCTCCCAGCCCTACCGCACGAGGCCTGGGCCCGAGGAATAGTTTCCCCGCAGTGAGCGGTGGAACCCCCGTCCCTGGAGGCAGCCAGCGCCCGCTGGGAACAACATTGTCTTGGCAGAGCCGACAGCCCTGACCCTGCTGATCTGACCTGCTCTTCCCATTCCTAGATGTCACAGGCCGGACGTGGGGAGGGACAACCAGGCTCTGTCCTAGGGGGTGACTTGAAGGTTTCCTCCAGCCACCTGTGACTCCGGCAATGGCAGCTCAGCGTCATTAAAAGCCAGACGCGGGGCACGCGGCCAGAGCTCTGGGGAGGGGGAGCTCAGCCAACCTGGGCCCCGCCTGCAGGCCAGGAGTCAGAGGCACCCAGCTAGGGCCCGATCCTGCAGCTCCAGCGTGGGTGAGTAAGGTGCTCCCCGGGTTCAAGGGGCTGTCCATAAATTACATAATGCATTAGGGGCAGTGGGGGGAGGGGCCTTAAGGTGGCATGTTCGTTTCAGTGTCGCAAAGTGTTCCAAGGGGTGGGTGGGTCTTGGAAATCAGCAAAACACGTGTTATGTGGCTTGGGGCTGCCTCACAGGGGGCTCACAAAGGATTTTTACAAACTTTGGGTCTTTATGGGGGATCAGCAGGGCCTGAAAAGGTGGGATTTTCCCCCTCTTTTTCTATTTCAGTTTAGATCTATAAAAAAATTCATGTCCGTTCCTGCCTGGCTTTGGTTCCCCTTGGGGCGGGCTCTCCGGGGCGTTTAGTGAGAGTGGGGCTGGCCAGGAAGCAAGAATTCCAGAGCCTGGAAAATGGTGAGGTTTTGAAATGGGTTTTAGTTCTGTCTGCACTGGGCAGAACCGAGACCTTTTGAAAATGTGTGTGAGAAAAGCGAGAGAGAGAGAGGCCGACGCTCTGGCCCAGTCGCTAGGGGTATCCTGGGGTGGGGCTCTCCACCCAGACCTGGGAAACATTCCCAACCAAAGTATCACTGCAATGGCCCTTTCCCACAAAAAGCTCCAGTTTTGGTGAATTGGCATTTTCTGCTGAAAAAAATATTTTGTGGAAAAATTCCCACCCAGCTTTGATGCTGTCACTGAAGGTGTCCGTGTTTGTCTGCCACCCTCGCCCTGTCGATCCACCTGGGAAATGGTTAAATGGAGCCTGCTGACTCCCTGAGGCAGGCGGCTTATCCTACCCAGCGCTGGGCATGGCACTCTGGAGGGAGAGGATCTAGGGTGTGGGCTGAGCAGGCCAGAAGGAGGAGCCTTCGGAGCAGCCCACCCAAAGGAGAACGTCAGAAGTGGCCTTTCTGTTCTCTTATTGTTCACGTTTGTCAATAAGGCCAAACACTGGTGAAGTGGGGGTGAGTCTGGACAGTTCTGTACCACGCGGGCTATATTCGAGCTGCAGCGGAGGAAAAGCCCCTGCGCGGTGCAGAGCGATGAACCTTGGCTTTGGGTCAGACCCTGTGCGTGGAAAGGTGAGTGTTTCAGAGAACTGTGAACATGTGTAAACAGGGGGTAATAATGGGGGCACTACAGCGACCGCTCTTCTGTGCCCTCATATGTCCCCTCCCCCTCTGCCCCCACCTGTTTTTCACGTTTCTATCTGGCAAACAGCTACAGGTGTTCGCTCCCTCCTGAGGTTTGAATGATGCTTAAACCCAAGAGGACTCTCTTTGTTCTGCTGCAATGCGTCCTGCTCTTCCTCAGTGCAAAGTATCTTTCTTTGTGCCTCTGGCATCAGTGACGAATAGCGGCCCGGCTCTGGGCTTTGTGCTTGTTCAGGAGTGAGATGTTGTGTTTTTGTAGGCCCTACAGAATTATAGACTATTGGCCTTTCTTTTCACAATGGAGCGAGAGGACTTTAAAAAGCAAAAGCAACCCTGGACAACATGAGATCCTTTAGAGTTATAACAGTTGTGACGGCCGGTCATGTTTTGTCTACAAAAGCCTTTTGGCCCTGGAAAAAGAGCAGACACTGCTCTAAATTGCTGTTTTCCCTTCTCCACGTCTTGATAATTCCTTGCTAGCAGGGACTTAAATCCCAGAAGAACAGCAGTAAACGTACAGCAGCTAAGGGTGTTTTTCTACTTCAATGATCTCTGATTAAGCAAACTTGGGCTACCAACGCTACTGCCTGTGGCTGAAACCAGATGTGCGAGACAGATGTGTCAAACAAAGGAGCAAACAGATGCAGAGGAACCTGACAGAGGGCAGGCTGGGGTGGGTGAAAATGACTCCCTCTCACCCCAAAATCCATCCCCCATCCCGCCCCCCTTCTGATCCGCTGTGGGATATTCGGAGTGGATCCCTTCCCCTCCCCTCGGCGGCGGGCTGCAGCTAATTGTTGAGTGGGGACCTTATTAGGAATTCCTGATAAAAAATTGTGAATCAGGCCTATGGCACATGGCACGGGGCGCGCCGGCCTGCTGATTGGTCGGATTTTGGTGCAGTCTATTTAGAGCTGTCAGCTGGTGACTGAAAAGTGCAGAGCTCGCCGCGGCAGGGTCAGCGGCTAATGGAGAACGCGGGATGCCTCTGCAGCGTGGTAACTATGACAGCCGGGGGGGGGGTGCGTGGATGGGGGGCTGCTCCAGGCTCTGACTGTTCAGCCCCGAGCAGGGTCCCTCGGATGGGGAGTACCGACAGGAGCATCCCTCGTTGCCATGTTAACGGCATAATGGCCTAGTTACTAGGGTGAGCAGCATGCAGGCACCCGCTAATTAGGCATTTCTCTGCCCCTCCCCACCCCGGCTGTGGTGTCTGAGCGGCTCCCAAATGCGTGAGAAGGAAGAACAATCACTTGCTCCCTCCCCTCGCAGGCGGCAGGAGTGAACAGCCTGGTGATTAGCTCCTACAGACGATGGTGGTTATTACTATGGGGAAGCCCAGTCGCAGGGGTGAGCTGAGGTCGAAAGCACATGATCTCATCTCTCTAGTGGCAGGGAGTTCCCCAGGCGGGGCCCAGGGCCTGGGACAGTCTGTCTGGTTTGGAGTCCTTGTCCTCGCGGGGCATGGCTGTGAGAGGAGGTCATGGCTACAGAGGAAGCCAGGTTTGATCCCACAGGGGGGATGTGAATCTCAGGACGGAGCCCCTGCACCGGGCTCTGTACCACGGGGCAGCCGGTGGAGGAGGCGGGATGCCAGTGGGATGGGCTCGCAGCCCCTGGCATTGCTGCGTCTGCACCCACTGGAGCTTTCTCAGGGCGGGCGAGTCCATCCCAGGGAATAGTAATGAGCCACTGACGTGCCAAGAGGCAGCGCAGGAGGCTCCGTGGTCCAGGTGGTACCACATCAGACCACAGGGTGAAATCCTGGCTCCCACTGGCTCCACGCGGGGCCAGCGTAGAGGTGAGACGGCTGGGGGCTCTGGGTGCAGAGGGGCAGCGTGGGCCAGTCAATAGGGCACAGGGTTAGGACTTCGCAGCTCAGTCACTGACTCACTGGGTGGCCTTGGACAAGTCACTGCCCCTCTCTGTGCCTCAGTTTCCCCCCACCCATGGGGGAACGATCCTGACCCTGCTTTGCGAAGCCCTCGGCGCTCTGGGGCTGCGAGGTGCAGTGTCTGATCACATCGCGAGTTGCAGTCCACTCTTGGCATGCGCCTGTTTGAACCGAGCAAGGCCCGGCCCCAGCTGAACCGAACACCAGACTCCGCCTGAGGGTGGGTTTCAGTGCCGGCTGCACGCACCAGCGCTGGAGTGGCCAGGATCATCCTCACTCCACCCCCCGCTGAGGGACAACCTGCTGCTCCGGGCGGGGACCAAGTGTCTCTCCTCCTTCGCGCCAGCCGGCGTCGCCCTGGCCCGTCCCTGCCGACGGGCTGGGGGCTCTGGGGAGACCCGGGCTGGGGCTGCAGGTGCCAGCTGAGCCAGTCGGCTCATGCTCATGCCAGCCCCCAAGGGATTGCTGGAGCTGCCGAGTGAAATAGCCTTAGCGGGATGGGGAAGGATCCAGTGACCCAGAGCTCGCAATCCAGGGTCACTCTGATGTCCCGGAGGCTGTTTAGCAGGGGCTTAGTCAGCAGAACCGGCGCTCCTAGCCAGCTCCCCTTGCAGACAGCAGATTGGCCCCGCTCGGAGCAGCTCCCTCCCTCCCGGTGCCCAAGTCTGATGCGATTCCAGCCCCGAGGAGGAGGGAAGGGGCTGCAGCGCCCGTGCCCTGCTGTCAGCAAACTCCCGGTAAGCGGCTGATCCATGGGCACCAGCAGCCGTGCCAAGCTCAGGGCTCTGGGGTAATGTTGCCTCCATCCTCATGCAGCAGCAACAACCATGGCATGTTCCCCCAGCACAGCCAGCGACCTGCCGTGGGAGAAGGGGGCTCACTCCCCACCGCCCCTTGTGCCTGTGCCGGGGGTGCCATCGGACTTGGCTCACAGAGGGCCCTGGATCCAGGACCCTGCAATGCTCCGGGGGCCAGGGGGCTGGGCCAGGGGGCTGGGCACAGAGGGGGCAGGGGTGGGGCACAAGGGGATTTGGAGGGGCAGGGCTGGGTGGGGCAGACCGTGCGGCTCAGTGGAGATCAGGCTGCAGGAACACGACATAGCTGAGCAGCCCCTCCCAGTTCCATTTTTTAAAACCTTCCTTTCCAATTTTCACCATTTTTTCCTCACTATTTTGCCTCAGTCTAGCGGAAGGAAGGTGCTCGGGCTGCTCCGCTCTCTCTCTCCCACGACCTGTCCCCCCACAGCTGGCAGCCACACGCAGGCGCAGACCGGGCACCGAGATCCACTCCAGCGGGAGACCTTTCACCCCTTCTCCCCCGCAGGGGAAATAACCTAACCCCTGGGCCCCCGTTCCCGGAGGCACAGCCAAAGGCATGAGGTATTTAGGCCATTTCTCTGCTTCCTAGGTGTGTCCTCAGGGGCGGTACCAGCAAGTCAGCTGCTCCCTCTGCCTGGATTTCAGCTCAGCCTTCTCCCCAGCGGCGCCGGGCCCTGGAGTTTAACTGAACGTGGCCTGAATGTGAAATCGTGTCCCCAGGCGAGCGCTCTGGGCCTGACCCCTCGTCAGGGACTTTTCACCACGATTCACTGTCTGATCGTCGGGTCTCGCCTCTTGCCCCCGAGCAGTAATGAGGTCGTTGCACCCTCTGGGCCTGGCTGGGCGTCTCCGTGTGGGCGCTGCCATTACACAGGGAGGGTAGGGGAAGGCGGAAGCAGCAAGCGCCTGGTTTTCTGGGCTGTGTGGGGTTGGCTGGTGAGCGACTGCGTCCCAGGCATCCCTCACTGGTGAACGTCGGCCCTGGTTGGCAGTGCCAGAGAATGAGCCACGAAGCTCACAAGCAAATGCCAGCCGTGCCCTAGCAATAACCCTTCGCGTGGACCTAGCACTGGTCATGGCCAAGGCACTGTGCAGACAATCCCCCGGGCGCCAGGTGAGTCACTGTCATCATCTCGGTTGTACAGGTGGGGAAACTGAGGCACAGAGCAGGGACGGGGCTGCCCAAGGCCACACAGGATTGGACCCTGCAGGGGACTCCCCCCCTACCAAGGAGAGGGGAGCTCAGCCTCCGTGGCCTCTTTGCGGAGACTGGGAACCGGGCAGCAGCTTTTGCAGAGACACTGAAATGCCGCGTGCTCCGGCCCATGGCGCCCACTGGGAACTGCTGGCCCCCGGGCAGGCAGCGCTCGTGGCAAATCAGTGAGCGGGAGGGCCCAGCTGGGTGCTGGTGCCTCACCTCTCCAGCAGCGGGCACTGTCCGGCCTGGGCAGCAGCGATGGGCAAACGCAAGGTAGCTCCTTCCCCAGGGAGGACCCAGCCGATCGCAGTGACCATAAACCCTTCAGGGAGGGATGTGGCACCTTTCGCTCCCGCCCTTCCCCTTGCCACCCCATTGCTGCCCGTGCTCTTTCCACATGCCCCGGAGGCTAATGGGGCTGTGGGTGCCGGCTGCGCCTGCCGCCCTCGCCGAATGCACTGCAGCTCCCAAAGGGCACGCGGGGGTGGGGGGGACCCAATGCCTGGCACAGCCCGGGGGGCTCCTGGGGCACTCAGCAGCCGGACCCGGCCCAAGGACAAAGCATCATCCGGCCTTGGGATGCCCGTTGGCGCTGGCCTCCTGCTGCCCCTGCCCGTGTCTCCGGCCCCACGCGGGCGCTTTAACTGGCATCTGCCGCTGTCCGCGTCCTTTCTAATCAGCTTAGTGAACGGGATCAAGGGGGGCCGGGCATCAAGCCAGGAGGCAACTCGAGGGTGACGTCAGTGGCAGCCGGAGCAGGCAAAGCGCCGGGGTCGGAGGGGGCTCCGTGCCCTGCTCCCTGGGCTGGGGGGGAGCCAGCAGGCAGTGGGGCTGTGCTGGGGTAACTGGGGCTGCACCTCGTCCCAGACGAGCCTCTGGCTGTCAAAGCCACGTCACCCTGGTGTCGGGGGCTGCGGGGCCAGTCGGGTGCAGTGCAGGCAGGTAGGGCACTTTCACATGTGGGGGAAGGGCGCGTGCTTGATGGGCCCAATTCTGCAGGTGAGGCGCCTTATTGGGATTCCCTCCAAGAACTAACTGTGAGTCACTTTTCCGGCCTGAGCGTGTAGGTGAGGCAGCGTGTCAGGCCCAATACTGAGGGGTGAGTTGCCTTGTTGGGACCGATCCTGCAGGCTCAATCCAGTAGGGGAGGTCCCCTATCGGGTCCCCCACTTATGATTTATTATTTGCATTGCCAAAGTGCCTAGGAGCCCCAGTCATGGAGCAGCACCCCGTGGCGCTAGGTGCTGTACAAAGGCAGAACAAAAAGCCAGTCCCCACACATTGCAGCAGATGGGAGGGGAGGGTGCTCAGCACTGCTCAGCACCGGGGAGCTGCTACTTTGCGCAGCAGAGGGAGGCTCCCACACAGCCTGGGGCCTGTAACCCTCCCCACCGCAGGGAGAGAGCAGGAGGTTTCTCTGTTTCCCTCTGGGTTCGCTGTGGTGAGCTGCTTCTGCCCAAATAGCAGGGGATGCCCAGGGACCGCCAATGATACGCCCCAGCCCTGGCAGGGTGGGCTTTTAAATGCGACAGAGGATGAACGAGAGGCAAGTGAGATGAGGCTGTGACGCACTGGCTTTGTGTGAGAGGGATGGTGCCCCCTACTGGCTGCTCAGAGGGAGGATAACAGACCTACTAGTAGTGCTGACTAATGGCATTTCCCTTTGGCTCAAGGGTTAGAGGCCTGTGTGCGTAGCACTGAAGAGGCAGCGTTCTGAGCCTGGCACCCCATGTGTGGGAGATACCTGTGCCCGGTCTGAACCCCAGGGCCTCCCCCTCTCCAAGGGGCCGAGAGGAGCAGGGGATGGGAACCTGCAGTGGAGGGTGCCATGAGGGACAATGGCTATGGCACAAACTCCCCTTGGTTATAACAATGACCACAAAGTGCCTGGGCAGTGGTAGTGATGTGTCACTATGCAGAAGTGGGAGAATTGTCAATAAGAAGCTGAAACAACAAAGTGTTAAAAATTTCTCCTCTATTGGGGAAAAGCCAGATGATGTGGTCAGAGCCTGTGATGCGGGTGAAACATTTTCTATTCCAACTGTAACTCAGGAGGATGTTAAACAGCAGCTACTAGAAGTTAGACATTTTTAAAGCAGTGGCCAACATAACTTACTGTCACAGACTCACAGGTCGTGCCCACTCGCAGCCCCATGAGGTCTGTGGGGGGGGGGCCTTCCACTGAGACAGCCCTTCTCGGGGGTCCACTCTCTCTCGGGATCAGGCCCCTCCACCTCCTGGAGCCGCACCTCTCTGAGCCTCAGCACGTCTGTCTCTGCCGTGGGCCCCCTCGGGGAGTCCCCTCGCTCTGGACCCCCCGGGCCTCATGACTCGTCCGCAATCCAACGACAGGTGAGTGACAGGTCACACCAGGCCAGCGCATAAGGCAGAGTCCCAGCCCCCCAGTGTGTGATGGGGGGGTGTAACCCACCCTGCGGTCAGCATCAGCAGCTCTCGTGGAATATCGGCCGGGGCTGGGGCTCTCTGAGAGGAGTCCAGAAGCTCCGGCCCCACTGCAAAGGGCAGCTCTGCCCCCCTACCACCACCACCACCCTGCCTCCTGGGGGGTAAACAGCCAATCAGCCCCCCCACACACTTTCCCCTCCTCCTGTGAGCAATGGGTCAGTCTGCTCCCTGCTCCCCCCTGTGAGCAATGGGTCAGTCTGCTCCCTGCTCCCCCCCCTCCTGTGAGCAATGGGTCAGTCATAGACCCAGAGGGCTAGAGGGGAGCTCAGGGTCATCTCGTCTAACCCTTGCCAATGCAGGACTTGTTGGGTCTAACCCATCCCCGACAGACGGCTCCAGCCTCCTCTCGAAAACCTCCAGTGAAGGGGCTTCCACAGCCTCCTGAGGTGTCTGTGCCATTGTCCAACTGCTCTTCCAGTTTGGAAGTTTCTCCTGAGATTGACCCTAACTCTGCCATGCTGTCATTTGAACTAGGGCTGTCAAGCGATTAAAAAAAATTAATTGTGATTAATCGCACTGTTCAGCAATAACAGAATACCATTTATTTAATATTTGTGGATATTTTCTACATTTTCAAATATACTGATTTCAATTACAGCGCAGAATACAAAGCGTACACTGCTCACTTTATATTTGTATTACAAATATTTGCACTCTAAAAAACCAAAGAAATAATATTTTTCAATTCACCTAATACAAGTACTGTCGCGCGATCTCTTTATCATGAAAGCTGAACTTACAAATGTAGAATTGCGTACAAAAATAACTGCATTCAAAAATAAAACAATGCAAAACTTTAGAGTCTACAAGTCCATTCAGTCCTACTTCTTGTTCAGCCAATTGCTCAGACAAACAAGGCTGTTTACATTTGCAGGAGTTAATGCTGCCCTCTTCTTGTTCACAATGTCACCTGAAAGTGAGAACAGGCGTTCTCGTGGCACTGTTGTAGCTGGCGTTGCAAGGTATTTACGTGCCAGATACACTAAGGAGCCATATGTCCCTTCATGCTTCAACCACCATTCCAGAGGACATGCGTCCATGCAGATGATGGATTCTGCTTGATAACGATCCAAAGCAGGGCAGACTGACGCATGTCCTCTGGACTGGCGGCCAAAGCATGAAGGGACACACAAATGTTTAGCGCATCTGGCACATAAATACCTTGCAATGCCAGCTACAAAAGTGCCATGCGAATGCCTGGTCTCACTTTCAGGTGACATTGTAAACAAGAAGCGAGCGGCATTATCTCCCATAAATGTTAAACAAGCTTGTTTGTCTGAGCGATTGGCAGAACACGAAGTAGGATTGAGTGGACTTTTAGGCGCTAAAGTTTTACATTGTTTTGTTTTTGAGTGCAGTTATGTAACAAAATAAATCTACATTTCTAAGTTGAATTTTCATGACAAAGCAATTGCATTACAGTACTTGCATGAGGTGAATTGAAAAATACTATTTCTTTTGTTTGTCATTTTTACAATTCAAATATTTGTAAGCGAAAGTAATATACATTGAGCACTGTACACTTTGTATTCTGTGTTGTAATTGAAATCAATATATTTGAAAATGTAGAAAAACATCCAAAAACATTTAATACATTTCAATTGGTATTCTGTTTAACAGTGTGATTAAAACTGTGATTAATCATGATTAATTGTTTTAAATCATGATTAAGTTTTTTGAGTTAATCGCGTGAGTGAACTGCAATTAATCAACAGCCCTAGTTTGAACCCGTGGCCTCTTATCCTGCCCCCTGTGGCAAGAGAGAACAACTTTTCTCCATCATTTTTTGTGGCAGCCGTTCAAGTATTTGAAGACAGCTATCATGCCCCCCCCCAGCAATCTCCTCTTTTCCAAACTGCACATACCCACTTCCTTCAGAAGAGAGCAACCCCCAAACCACAGGATCACAGGGTGGTGAAGTGTGGGGGGTGGGAGCTAGGAGTTCATTGCTCTGGGTGAAGGAGCCAGGACCGGGCTGCTTCCCACGCAAGCGGTGCAGGCCATGGGCCCACGGGGCAGCGGGGGCAGCTAGCTCATCGGACAGGAGATGGGGGGGTGGATAAGGACATGCCCGAAGAGGAAACGCCAGCTGCCGAGGGGCCCCTGAATCTAGCGGAGAGCCGGGCAGGACAAGAACCGACAGCCGGAAGCTGAAGCCAGACTAAGTCCAGTGAGAACCTGGGCACCGACTGGCAGCAGCGCGGGTGATTAACCCCTGGAACCTGCTCCCCAGGGTGGGGGGATTCGCCGTCTCCCGACGGCTTCATGCCCAGACCGGCTGCCCTCCTGGCCCATGCTACAGTCACTGGGCTCCGTAGGAGGGTGATGGGGTGGAAGTCTCCGGCCTGGGCTCTGTGGGTCTGGGAGTTACGTGCTGAGAAGGGGAATCGGCCCTGGGGATGGAGGCTTCGGCCACCATGATCCTGTGGCTGCTCCGGCCTCGGCCGCTCCCCCCGGCCCCCCGTTTGCTTGCTGCGGTGGATTCCCCCGGGCTCTGGCCAGGGAGAGGTTAAAGCTGCTTTGCTGAGTCACCAGCGCTGGCTGTTTATTCCTGTGCTGGCCCAGACGGGGCCAGTGCGCTCGCTCCCCAGGGCCGATTCCCGGCAGAGCATCCTCACGAGCCGCTGTGCACCAGGCAACTGCCCGCCTTCCTTCCATGCACGCAGCAGCGTCTCTGCAGGCCCCGGCTGCTCCCTGCAGCAGCTCACTGCCAGTGCCGGTGCCGTGCGGGATCTGGCTGTGTCCTGCATGCCCCCACATGAAACGGCTGGGCCTGGGGAGGAGCGGGGGAGCCTTGCTGGTGTGGGAGCGGAAGAGTGGTCATTACAGCCCAGCTGGGGCCTCCCCTCTGCCCCTCTCTGTCCCACTCCTGACGCCCCAGTTTCAAGCTTCGTCTCCCTCATCCTCCTGGCCTGGTGGTCTGTAGCAGACGCCCACCATTCCCACCCACACCCACACACCCCCCTCGGGATCCTTCCTAAAACGGGAATGAGCTGTAATATTAACCCCGTGGGAAGCGTTTCTGCCTGTGCCTGTGTTACGTCTGAGTCATTTCTCTTCTCTTGGCTAAAAAACCCACGACGGTGTCGCAGACCCACTGTGGCTGCTGGGAGGGGACCCCACCCCTCTGTGCTTTGGGTTCCCAGGGCTGTTTCAAGCTCCTGCAGCCTGCTCCAATCCCAGGGTCCCGAGACATGTGCTCAGGGGACCCCCCGGCCGAGTGCTGGAGCTGGCTGGGCGCAGCGCTGGCCCTGCAGACTCCCCAAAAGGTGTGTGACTGGTGGCTAAGTCCCTCAGGGCCAGGCACTTGCTGGGACACTGTTACCCCCCCCCCATGACCCTCCACTTTGTTCAGTCTGTCGACTTTATGCCCTTGATAATTCGGCATGTGGCGAGCACAGCGCAGACAAGACAATCAAACATCCTGAACGCAATGTCCCGCGCCAGGTCGCCCGTCTGGGTTCCGGCAGGCAGGGTCCTCTGCCCCCTGCCTGCCCTGCCCCTCTGGCAGCCCCCCTCCCCCAGCTCAATCTGCTGCAAAATGGCTCTATCCCGCAGGCCCCACCCCAAGTCCTGCTGGGGTCACCTGCTTCTTTTGTTCCTTTTCCATTGTTCCAGCCCTCGCCCCCTTCAGACGGGAGGAGGAAGCGTCCTCTCCCAGGCAGAGCAAACCTCTTGTCCCCAGGCGTTTCACTCTGACTGGACAATCAGCTGAGCGCCAATCACACCCCGTTGTCACTGGCCCAGCAGAGACCTGACACAGACCTGGATCCGCTTTGCCTGACGCAGCCTTTTCATGAGACCATTTCACAGTGTTGGCCACAACTCCGACGTGGTCCCGGTGGCGGCCCCAGCGCATCACAAGTGGGCGCTTTCTTTCGGAGTCAGCGGCTGGAACCAGCTATGGAGAATGCAGGGCCCGAGCTGGGATTTCCAGGGGCACCTGCGGTTAGCACGGGCAACACTATGATTGACCTGGGAACTGTGCATATTTCGCCTGCCGATCCAGCGACCGTGATTTACCTGCGGGCAGGTGAGCCGCCCGAGGGCCTGCTCAGTGGTGGGATTTCCCTGCGGACAGGTGACTGCACCGTCTCTTCTGTTAGCCCCGTGACTCACTGATGCCCCCCGGCCTTGCAGGCCGGCTGGTCGTTCACACCTCTGCAGTACAGGCGTGCGATGCTACCAGCCTGCACACGCACTCTGCTCATCTGCACACGGCCGTGGAGACCGAGGCCTGAGCACGTCTGCCCGCGTGGTTGCCAGCCAAGAAGCCACGAGCTGCGTGCACAGCTGGGGAGGAACAGCCTGGAGCGCCGACAGGATCCCTACCAGGGAGGGAGCGGGACCAGGCCCCAGCAGAGACACGCGTCGGAGGCCAGAGCCGGGCAGAGGGGGGGAAGCGGTGTCCCGTCTGTAATAAACTGGGTGCAGGCTGGAGGCCCATTCCTGCTCTGGTGTAGACTCAGCTGGGGATGCTTGGGGCAGGGGGACACCTTGTGGCAGGCCCTTGTATTGCAGCCAGGAGCAAAGCCCCTGTACCGCTGATCTATGGGAGAGGGTCTGTCTGCGTGTCCTTGGACACGGCCTGCTTGCGCCCTCAGGCGTGTACACACGGCGCCCCCTGAAGCCAGGGGCGCTTGCTCACATGGGTCTGAAGCCTGTGGTGCATGCACAGCCATACACAATTATAGTCACCTGCAGCAGGGTCATGCATTTGCGCATTGTGCATGAAGGGATGAGGCCTAATGCCAGCGGCAGGCGTGCCCCGTTAGCGGCTCTGCCAGAGGCCAGTGTTTGGAAGCAGAGGGACAGGCGTTCTGTCCCAGGCCGTCCCCGTCTGAGCCCTACAGTCATTGCGGCTGGTGTCTAAATTTGCTTCCCAGTACGGCACTCCGAAGAGGCTAGACAACCACAGTGTTAGGGGGCAGGGAACGCCAGACCCGAGCGAGGCCGTGTCACCACGTTCGCTCTCAAAACAGCCCCAGAAATGACACTCAAGGTCAGGTGTAGCTGTGGGGGTGGAGAGGCGGCTCAGTAAACAGCCTATGGGCAAGTAGCAGCCCAGAGGCAAACAGCTGCCGGAAAGCGCTACAGGATCAGAGCCTTAGACAGTCCCCAGGATTGCTCCCGCACGTGGCTGAGCGCGTCGTCTCGTGCGGGAGCTGCGAGCACCACACAGTGCTCTGGGAATGGCCAGAGCGTGCAGACCCACAGCTGCGGGGCCCACATGCTCTGCGGAGCAGTTAGCAAGGACTTTCTGGGGGCTTTCATAGCATGGGGAGCGGGCTGGGGGCATCTCTCTGTCACCTCTGCCTGCTACAGGATGGAATCAGAACTGCTCAGCTGTGTGTCATAGACCTCGTATTGCTCATAAAGAAGGGAGAGTCCCCTATTGGTTTGTTGGTCTGAGGCAGGCTTGTGGAGCAGAAGGCCCTGCCGGTTCCATGCCTGCCATTTCGGTGCTGGTCCTAGTGACTGTGGTTTCACAGCATAACAGTGGTCATGATTCTGAATCCCCCAGGGGAATTCTGCACCACTGTGCAATGCAGAATTTGCACAGATATTAATATTGTGCACACAGAATTCTCGCCCCCCCCCCCAATCCACCCCAGAAATGGGCTGCAGAGCTGCTGGCTGCCACTAGGGGACCGCTGGACTTGGCAGAGCCCAGCTGGCAATTAGAAGACACTGTGTGGGGTGGGGTGGGGTGGGGTGGGGCAGGGCGTGGAGGGGGGGAGAACAGGGGGGAAGCTGGAGGGTTCCCAGCAGCTACAGTTGCCAGCCCACCCTGAAGGAAGGAGTCGGTGTGCAGGAAACTCCATGCAAGCCTGGGACCCGGGATCAGGCTGTTTCTCTCTCTGGATCCCTGGGTTCTGGGGGGAGGGGTGCAGGTGTCTGGACTGGGGGTCCCCGAAGCTGGGCTCTGGCGGGGGAGGGGGCAGAGACTCAGGAATTGGGTTGTCGTGGGGGTTTCTTTAACACTCTACTCCTGAGGGAATTTGTGTATGTGTCTGTGTTGTTACAGACGTACTTGCTGACAGGTGTTTTGAAATAAATTTTGAAACTGGTGTGATTATCTAGTGTTATTTTGACAAATAAAATATTCAGAATTTTGCAGAATTATAAAATCTTGTGCACAGAATTTGTAATGTTTGGGCGCCGAGTTCCCCCAGGAGTAGACTCTGCTCCAGAGCGTCCAACATTCCCCGTTTTAAACTAGGCACCCAGCTCTGGAGGGCAGGCGTGGGGGTGGGCTGGACCCGCCTCTCCAGAGTCCAGTCCCGCAGGATTGTGGTGTTGGCTCCAGGTGGCACCTTCCTGGCCCCGTTTCCTCTCCCCACACGCTCAGACGTCACCGGCAGCCTCCAAAGCAAACAACACCGGGGCAAGTCCTTGCCCAGCAGCCACTGCACTGATGCATTCACAGACTGAGCCTTGGCGTTAAAGTAACTCTCCAGTTTATTGAACGTGCCAGCACCACTCATGCACCCCACATCCTGCCCCCCCGCCACGTGTACTGAGCCCCGTGTAATCCAGTGGAGGGGCCGGTCTGCGCTTCGGCCATTCCAGCCTCCTCCTCGCTGCACTAACATCCTGCCACATGGCCAGTGCTCTTATAACTGCAGGGAGGAAGCCGGAGCTGCCACCCTGAATCCCAGGGCTCCTCAGCCCAGCCACTGATCAGAAATCCCCCCACATGCAGCAGGGAGCCCCCCAGCCCAGCAGGGCTCAGAGAGCGCCAAAGCTGCAGGAGGGGGGCAGTGTTTACTAGATGCGACTGTGTCTGGGGGAGAGCAGCGATGCCATGCCGCATGCAGCCAAGTGCCAGAGACCAGGGGGCTACTGAAATCCCGGCTGGGCCCACTGAGCCCTGAGACCGAACCGCCAGCCTCCAGCACGGCCCAGGTCATTCCAGCGGCTCTCATCTCATTACACGAGAGACGGCCCCGACTCGCCACGTCCTCCCGGTCCCTTCCAGAGCAGCCTGTGTGTGAGCCCGTCGCCTCCACCGCACCCGCCGGGAGCGGAACGAAACCAGGCACTGGACCCGACCCAAGGACTTTATCAGCCCAACAGACCCACCTAGCCTGGTACCCCGCCACCCCCTACCCTGCTGCCCTGGATCAACAGGCCCAGCAAGCCGATATCCCTCCCCCCACTGCCCTGGATCAGCGCAATAGGCCCATCTACCTCCGTATCTCCCCCTACTTTCACACGGCCCTAAATGAGACTAGGGACCCATCTAGCCTGGGATCCCTCCTCTGACGGTGCCCCAGACCAGCTGCTTCAGGGGCAGGCATGACTCCTCCGCCAGGCATGAATCTGCCCCCGGCAGGGGAGGGGGCATTTCCTCCTGAGCCCAGGGCCTGGCTCATGCGCTGATGCATGAGGGTTGGCGTTTGAGCAAGACTCTGCTGGCAGCCCCCGGCAGACAGAGGGGCTGGGCTAGAGAGATGCTGGGCCCCCATGGCAGACAGAGGGGCTGGGCTAGAGAGATGCTGGGCCCCCACGGCAGACAGAGGGGCTGGGCTAGAGAGATGCTGGGCCCCCACGGCAGACAGAGGGGCTGGGCTAGAGAGATGCTGGGCCCCCACGGCAGACAGAGGGGCTGGGCTAGAGAGATGCTGGGCCCCCACGGCAGACAGAGGGGCTGGGCTAGAGAGATGCTGGGCCCCCACGGCAGACAGAGGGGCTGGGCTAGAGAGATGCTGGGCCCCCATGGCAGACAGAGGGGCTGGGCTAGAGAGATGCTGGGCCTGGGGCCTCTGGCAGGGCCGCCCAGAGAAATCCGGGGGCCTGGGGTCTTTGGCGGCGGGGGGGCCCCTTCCGTCTCGGGACCCGCCGCCGAAGTGCCCCGAAAACCCGCGGCGGGGCCCCCCCCCCCCGCCGCCGAATTACCGCGGAAGCGGGACCCGCCGCCCAAGTGCAGCCCGGTCTTCGGCGGTAATTCGGCGGCGGGGGGCCCCCGCCACGGGTCTTCGGGGCACTTCGGCGGCGGGTCCCGGAACGGAAGGGCCCCCCGCCGCTGAATTACCGCCAAAGACCGGGCTGCAGTTCGGCGGCGGGTCCTGCTTCCGCGGTAATTCGCCGTCTGGGGGTCCTTCTGCCCCGGAGCGGAAGGACCCCCCACAGGCGAAGACCAGGAGCGAAGAAGCTCCTGTGCCTGGCCCCGCAAGAGTTTTCCGGGCCCCCCGGAGCGAGTGAGGGACCCCGCTCCAGGGGCCCCGAAAAACTCTCGTGGGGGCCCCTGTGGGGCTCGGGGCCTGGGACAAATTGCCCCTCTTGCCCCCCCCCCCTCTGGGCGGCCCTGGCCTCTGGTGACTGCAGCCTGGCGACCCCGGCCACAAGCTGCCCCTTCCCCACCACCCCCAGATGCTGCCCTGGAGAACCTCACCCTCTGGGCATGGCTGGCATTGCCGGTGGGGCGCTGGCTCGGCCTAATTGACTCAGAGAGGATGAAGGTGAGGTGGGCAGGGAGATGGACCCATCTCTTACGGGGTCCAGCCAGCCACTCAGAAAAGCCCCCTCTCCCCCCAAAGGGCCGCAAGCAAAGAGGGGGTCCCTCGAAGGGGAACCCAAAGGCAAACCCCCCCCCACCGGGCACACCCCGGCGGGCTCTAATGGTAGTGGTTATTCATGTTGTTGATGTGGGAGGCGGCCATGGCGCTGAAGGGGGCGGAGGGCTGCAGGCCGTGGCCGGGGTAGAGGGTGGGGGCGGACCCTGGCCAGTAGGAGAAGCTGGTGGGCGTCACCCCCGAGGCCATGAGGTTGAGTTTGGAGAGCCCCGAGAAGGGCAGGGGCGCCAGGTTGCCCTGGAACTTGTAGAGGGCGTGGTCGGGGGCGGCGGGCTGGCAGACCTGCGCCAGGCCCTGGAAGTCGAACTTGTAGGCGTAACGCTTCCCGTGCACCTTGGTCATGATGTTCTTGTCGTAGTAGTAGCGCAGGGCCCGGCTCAGCTTGTCGTAGTTCATGTTGGGTTTGCTCTTGCGCTCACCCCAGCGCCGGGCCACCTCGTCCGGGTCGATCAGCTTGAACTCCCCGTTGGTGCCCTCCCAGGCGATGCAGCTCAGGTTGGCGCGGTCCGACAGGAGCTCCAGGAGGAACTGCCACAGCTGGATCTGCCCGCTGCCTGCGAGGCCAAGGGGCAGACGGTTAGCGCCACTGTGCCTGGCGGGGGGGAGGGTCCGAGCCTGTAACCTGGGGCATCTCCCCTGGGGCGGATGGACATGGGTCATCACAGGGCTATGCCCTCCCTGGCGCGTCACCCTGCTCCGCCACAGCCCCCGGGGCTTGCATCCAGCCCTGGCAATTGCCACATGGAGCCCTGAGCGGCCGGGAGCCCCCGGGGAGCCACAATGATCAGCAGTTTCCATAGCACGGCTGGGGGCGAGGGCTGGCACTGGACAAGTCCCACCCCCCACCCCCTGCCTGAATGTTTGGAGAGCTGCCCCGAGAGCAGCGTGTTGGTGGGGACACCCCGGCCGTGCCCAGCTCAGGCGTTACAGGAACGGGCTTGGAAGATGATCACCCGCGTGCCCGAAAAGGCCCAGAGCAGCTGCTCCCTGGTGCTGCCCTCTGTGGGTCCTGTGGAGGGAGGGGCTCACCCCCCTTGTGTGATGAAGGGGGGGAGTTTCTTGTTTTTCCTTGTTTCCTATGGGGGATTTTCTTGGGTTTCCAGTGGTTTGCATGCAGAGGGGGTGGGACTGTTTCCTCCTGTGCTAGGGGTTTAACAAGCTGAGGGAGAGGGGGGTTCTTGTTACAGGGGACCGGAGAGGGAACTTGGGACCCTAACCACTGGCGTAGAGAATGGAGACCCCAGCGACTGGGGACCTGGGGACCCGGAGACCCAGCTCAGGAGTTGCAGCCGGTTCTGGCCAGTGGAGGACAATGGTCTGCGGGGAGAGGACCCCGGTGACCTGACCAGCCGGCTCCAGCCAGAGGGGCCAGAGGGGACTGAGAGGAGAGGAGACCCAGGCCTGCCTGTTTATGACCCTGTTTACCTGGAGAGAAGCCAATGGACAGAGGGGGCCTGGGGCCGGGGATATGGGAGGCCCAGCTGGGAAGCAGGGGGGCTCAGGGCTGGAGAGGGGGAGCAGGCGGAGCCCACCTGGCTGCAGGGGGACTGGGATGTGCTGGGCTGAGGGAGGCCAGACCCGAGGCCAGGAGAGTTTCCTGTGCTGGGTTCAACGCCCAATAAACCCTCCTGTGTTACGCTGCCTGAGAGTCGCTCCGGGCTAGAGAACAGGGCGGGCAGGGGGGCATTAACCCCTTCGGGGGTGAGGAGGCCCCGGGGGGCCCAGAGCGAGGGGACTCCCCGAGGGGGCCCACGGCACAGACAGACGTGCTCAGGCTCAGGGAGGTGCAGCTCCAGGAGGAGGAGGGGCCTGACCCCGAGACAGTGGCCCCCCGAGAAGGGCTGTCGCACTGCAGGGGGCTCCCCCCATGGACCGCACAGGGCCACGCGTGGGCCCGACCTGTGAGTCCGTGACACCCTGCCTGCCCCAAGTCACTGCGCCCGGTAACCGGGGCCGCCTGGCAGCGGGGTCAGTGCCCTGTTTGGACACGGTCCAGCCCATCCCCAGCATGTCCTGCCCCCAAGTGGGAGGAGATCTCTCTTGTTGGACCAGCCTCTGGCGGGGCTGGGATGTGTTCACGCTGCAGGGAGCCCTTCATGCAGGTGGAACGGGATGTTCAGCGCACGTAGTTAGCACGTGTTGTAAGGGCCCATTGAATTGTCTCGTTAGACTTGGTAAGGTGACCCCCATCTTTTCATGGGCTGTGTCTGTCCCTCCCTCCTGCGTGCTCCACTCCCGGCACCCGGGGAAGTGGGCTCTGGCCTATGTAAGCTTCTGCCCCAATAACTGTGCTAGTCTCTAAGGTGCCCCAAGGCCTCCTCACTGACTAACCCGGCCACCGCCCTGAAACCATTCAAGGGGGTTAAGAGCTGTGCAGTCAAAAACGGGGGGCTACTGGGTGACAGACGTTGTAATGAGCCATAAATCCAGGGTCTCTGCTCAGAGCAGGATTTTGAGAGTCTAGCGGAGTGATGGACTGAAGCTCACCGGCTCTGTCTTTTCAAAGCGTTGTGCAGGTTCCCTCTGAGGACCAGGATGGAGCGGGGCTCAGACAGGGGGTGATGGTGGTGATGTTCCCCCGCAGGGGACGGGGTGTTTTTGTCTTTGATCATTTTCCTGTGTGAGTTCATTCGAGAGCACAGGGATTGCCTGGTTTCACCCACGTCACTGTTGTGGGGGCACTGGCTGAGACACACCACATGTTGGGAGGAGTGTGTGTGGGACCCATGGACCCATGCAAAACACTCGGCAACAAGGGGGGGGCTGCATGGGGGGGCAGGAGGTCAAACACGGCAGGAGACGCGGCTCTGATTTTACTGCAGAGTCACGTACATCAACAAAACGGCCCCCGTAACATCCCTCTGTGTGTGTGTGTGTGTGTGTGTCACATACCTGTGTGTGCCCAAGTGTGTAACATACCTGTGTGGTACTGTGTGTGTATAACATACCCACATGTGCCTCTGTGTGTGTGTAACATACATGTGTGCCTGTGAGTGTGTAACATGCCCATGTGTGTGTAACATACCCATATGTGCCTCTGTGTGTGTAACATACCTGTGTGTACCCAAGTGTGTAACATACCTGTGTGGTGCTGTGTGTGTGTGTGTAACATACTTCTGTGTGTTCCCATGAGTGCGTAACATGCCCATATGCGTGTAACATACCCATGTGGTGCTGTGTGTGTAACATACCTGTGTGTTCCTGTGTGTGTGTAACATACCCATGTGGTGCTCTGTGTGTGTGTGTAACATACCTGTGTGTGCCCGTGAGTGTGTAACACGCCCATGTGCGGGCTGGCGAGTTAGCAGTGGCTCTGTCCCGGGCCTAGGCCCAGCTCCCTGCTCCAGGCCTTGCCACCTGATGTAAACCTGAGGGGAACCAGGCCCAGCCCTGCAGGACGGCAGCTGCCACTATGGGGTGAGTGCAGGGCGGGCTTGCTCTCCAACATCCCCCCCTTCCCCCAGGGCTTCCTCTCTGCGCTGGGCCTGCGACCATCTGGAACCTTCAGCGAGCCACCGCTTGGGAACCTCTGGCCTAGACTGTGGAACTCCCTGCCACAAGACAGAAGAGACACCAGGCTTCAAAGTGAATCCCAATCTCCTCCCTGTGCCTTGGCTTCCCCTTGGTCAGCTCTGCACAAAGAGACATCCAGTGCACCCCCCCGACGTCCCCAGAAACCAACCCCCCTGTAAGCGAATCACCGCTTTTCTCCTGCAGGCAGGGAAGGAAGAGAGGGAGACGGTGATTGTTATTTCGACCCGAAACACTCGGGAGGGGTCAGGCACTGCCAGACGGTAACAGACAGACAGAGGCTAAACTCCAATGGAATTCAGTGGGGATCTTGTCTGAGTCTGGACTGAGCAAAAGTGATAACGGGTCTGAGGACTCGTGTGTGTGTGTGTGTGTGTGTGTGTGTGTGTGTGTGTGACATGGGGGTGTGCATGTGTGTGAGGGGGGTGTGTGTGCATGTGATGTGTGTGTGTACATGTGATGTGTGTGGGATCGATGTGTGTGTGACATGGGGGTGTGTGTGCACATGTGTGATGGATGTGTGTGTACATGTGATGTGTATGTGTGACATGGGGGTGTGCGTGTGATGTGAGGGGGAGGGGGGGCGTGTGCGTATCATGTCTAGGGCACCCAGCTGGGTGGCCAGCCAGTGCACACGTGTGTCTCGGTGTGGGAGCTGGGTTTGAAAGCGTCTCCTCCGGGAACTGCCAATGGCTCCGCATCTTGGGAGCCGGTTGTGCCAGTCTCCCATTACCAGCAGCCGGGGAGCGCTGGGTTCGACTGGAGAGCCCCCGGCTGCCTGGAGAGCTTTGCACTCAGCCCCTGGGGCAGGTGCCCTGATAGTCAACCCTCCATGGCTAGCAAGCAGAGCCGGCTGAGGGGCGAGTTGACCCAGTTCCCAAAAGAACCAGCCAGCCCCCAAGACAGGTCCCTGTGCCCTATCCCGCCACCAGCCCGCTAGCCACAAAGCTTAGGCCCCACAGCAGAGCACTGGCTCACGCAGACCCAAAGCAGACAGCTGGGCACAGGCGCTCGCTGCCTTCAGCTGCCACAAGCCAAGGCATTGCTGAGGAAGGACTCCCCTTCCCAGGGCGGGCAGGAGCCAGGAAAGGAGCGGGAGTGGGGGGAGGGTGGCAGAAAGGCCCGTGCAGTTCAGCCTCCCAGCCCCATGGACACCCCCCCAGCCCCACACACTGCCCCCTTGGAGATTGTTCACCACTGCACCCAGAACCCTGCACACCCCAGCACGGACGGGTCTGTCCGTCCCGTTTACTGAAGCTGGTGGGACAATACGCAGCCGTCCCACCAGCAGAGATCCCTGGTTCCCCACTGACCTCGGCCAGTTCCTGGTGCATTTAACATGTGCTCCATGGATATCGCATAGTGCACAAGCCTTCCCAAAGTCAGTGTGTGTTCCAGGTGTGCAGGTACCTCTGCCAGCCAGACTTGCTATTTCAGCAAGTCTGAAATCGGGTTTGTTTGACAAGCCCTATGCTGGCCTCATTCATTATAGTCCTGTCCTTTATTTCTTTATCAGCTGAATCCCGTGGCAGTTTTTCCATTGTTCTGCCCAGTACTGATGTCAGCCTATGGTTACCTGGGTCATTCCACTTGCCCTTTTCAAATATTGGCACAACATCAGCACTTTTCCTGTCTTCTCGTATGTCCCTTGTATTCCAAAAATTATTAAAAATTAAGGTGAGCGGGCCAGAAATCTCCTTAGCCAACTCTTTAAAGACTCTTCGGTGCAAGTTATCTGGTCCTGCTGATTTAAAACTATTTAGCCCTAGTAGACGTTGTTTAACATCCTCCTGAGTTACTAATGGACTGGAAAGTACTTCATCTTCCTCATGTGATACAAGTACGTCAGCCTGCTTCTTTCCAAATATAGAACATAAATATTTATTGAACACTTCTGCCTTTTCTGCATCATTAACAATTTCACCATCTCTGTCTAGCAACGAGCCTGTACCATTACTAGTATTTCTTTTGTTTATAATACTCTAAAAACTCCTTCTTAATTTCCTGCCAGCCATGGATTTTTCCCTGATGTCTTCGGCTTCCTTTATCAATTTTCTACACTTCACTACTTCTAATTTATAGCGATTGCAATCTATTTCCTCTTTTCCCCATTTGTTAGTATGGCTTTTTTTCATTTCCAAGTGTTGCCTTCGCCTCACCACTGAACCAGGATGGGCTTTAAATCAAAGTTGTCCTTTCACAATTGTGGAACTGTGGCTTTTTTGGCCACTGAATAAACTCTCCTTAAAGAGCTCCCAATTTTCCCCTACGTTCTTCTCGCTAAAATTTTCCTCCCAGTCAACTTCACGGATTTTTTTTCCTCAGCTTTGGGAATCAGCCCTTTCCAAGCAGCAGGAATATCTGTGACTGGTTGGGATTGTCCTCTGTTTCCCCTCACTGGTTTCCTAAGAGTCGGGATACCACTGATAATAGCGCAGCTGATGTTTTCTCTTTCTCAATTTCACCCCATAACTCCCAGTTCAACCCCCAGTGCCCTAAATAACCCCCTGCCTTCCTCAGGGTTTGCACCCTTCTACTCCTTGCAGTGACCCCTCAGCCATGTCCTATCCAAGCCAGAGCCAGGACCTGTGACGCTGCTCTGAGTTTGTCAGCACCGTCCTGGCAATGCGCTGCCCCGAACAGGGTGTGGTGCGGCCTGGGGCCTGGGGCAGAGCCAACCAGGCCAGCCCCCCTTTCACACCGCGCATTGGTGACGCTTGCTCTGGGCGTTCAGACTGTTGGATGGCCCAGGGGCCCCGTCTGTGCCCCGGTGCTGCTGTCGGGGGTTAGCACTGGGGGCCGATGCACAGGGATTTAACCCCTGCTATGCCCCAGGCCCAGGGCGCAATGGTTCTGCGTGCAGCCCGCACTCGGCGGGGAATGGCTGAGGCTGGGGGTGCCGCTCTGGAACGCGGGCTCCTCAGCTCAGAACATCGGGAAGGGGGGGTGACATGGGACAGGCATGGCCAGAGCGATCAGACCCGGGTCCGTCTAGCCCAGTGTCCTATCGCCCATCGGGTACCCTGGTTATTTTCTGTAACAGCTCGGGAGGGTCTTGTTCCCTTGTGAATCATCCGTGCAAACAATCCTTCAAAACAACCTGCCCAGCCTCCCGCTGCACGGAAATCTCGTGGCAGCGAGTTCCGCCGGCTACGTGTGTGTCGTGGGAACGGCTCCCCTGGGCTCTGTTCTGGATTTGCCCCTTTCATTGACCGGCCCGTTGCCCTGAGACAGGGTGGAGAGAACTTTCTGGTCGAACCCGGTGGTGGGTCCGAATGGGTCTGTCACGGGCCGGTCCTCAAGGAAGCCAACCCCGGGCGTCCCCTCTGGCTCCCTCGCAGATCGGTTCAAGCCGGCTGCCCCGCCCCGCTGCGAGCAGCCCCTGCCTCCCAGCATCGGGGGCTGAGCCGGGCAGACTGCAAGGCCCCCCCTCCGCGTGCGCAGCCTCCCCGCCGGCAGCTCCTGCCAGCAGCCGCCGCCTCCCAGCCCTGCCCCGCCGGCTCTCGGGCCTCTGACGCTGTCTGCGGGGCTGGGGCTGCATGAACCGGGCGCCAGCTCTGCTCGCCGGGCGCTGCAGGTCCGGGCCGAGGGAATACGGGGGGCGAGAGTGCAGGGTTCTCGGGGAGCCGCACCCCAAAGCGCCCAGCGGGGGGAGGCTGCGGCTCCGGGCTGCGTTCGGACGAGCGCTCCTAGCCCAGCCGCTCCTGTTCACGCCAACCCCAGGCAGTCACGGGGAAAGCGAGGCACGGGGAGGAGGCGCGGGGGCGAGAGACAGACGGTCCCACCCCAGCCACTGCAGCTCCCTGGAAGGGGCGGCCCTGAGCTCTTCCCCCGGATCATTGTACAGGGGCCGGGAGACCTTTCACCCCTGCCCGGGGGCTGGAGCCTGGCAGTGCCTGGCCAGTGGGTTACTCACAGGCACCGCTGAATTCATACTTCTCCGCGGGTGCCTGGCCGGGCCGGTAGCCTGGGGCGGGGGGCGGTAACAGGGAACCTGGCCGGGCCCGTAGCCTGGGGGTGGGGAACGGGGTAACAGGGAACCTGGCCGGGCCCGTAGCCTGGGGGAGGGGAACGGGGTAACAGGGAACCTGGCTGTCAGAAAGGGCTGGTGAGGGTCCGGCCGGCGCCTTCATAGGGCGTTTTCAGGGCACGGTAACTACATGGTGTCGCCTCGGTGCCCGACACACCCAGATGCCTGCTCCGTCTTTGTCTGAGCAGCCCCCAAAGTCCTGGGCTAATCCCCCGCACCCTACTCGAGAGCCTGCTGCCCCCGACATCCAGCCTGCAGCCGCCCCGACCCCCGCCCCTGCTGCCCCCGGCACCCAGCTTGCAGCCGCCCCGACCCCAGTCCCTGCTGCCCCCGGCATCCAGCTTGCAGCCGCCCCGACCCCAGTCCCTGCTGCCCCCGGCATCCAGCCTGCAGCCGCCCCGACCCCCGCCCCTGCTGCCCCCGGCATCCAGCCTGCAGCCGCCCCGACCCCCGCCCAGCATTGTCTGTCCGGGCGCTGCAGCCTCTGTTCTCAAATCCGCCCCCCTCCCCCACTGCCACACCCCGACCGGTCCGTACACTCCGATAGCGCCCGATTCTATCGCGTGCCACGAATCGCCGTTCGGACACTGGGGCTAACGGGAACAAACCCAAAGAACCGGGTATTAACCGGCACAGACTAGCCTGGCGTATGTCAACCGCCCGCCAGCTCCTCGGGGGGGTTGTTATTCGGGGTTGTCGGGTTTGGGGTATTCTGGCCACAGCCCGTTTATATCGATCGTTGCTGGTGGCGGTGTATTGACAATAGCCCGTAGGTGCAAAAAATGCGGTTAAACCGTTTTGAGAACATCGCAGCGGCGCGGAGCCCGTGAGTCCCGCACACACGGATTGATCCGCGCCGGGTAGCGCGGGGGCCTGGAGAGCGACCGGGCCAGTTTCTTAAGCTCTGCGCCTTCTTATTCCACACACCCCGGTTCCCCTCGAGCTCCGCTTGGCGAATGCGGCGCCGGGACACTCGGATCCGAGGACCCACAAACCAGAATTGAATCCGGGGTGAATCCACAGGCGGGAACTAATCGCGGGCTGGGCGTGAATGGGCAGATCCGGATCAGGTTGACGGCCAGGGCTCCAGGTTACAAGGGGCGGTGTTTTAAAGGGAGCGAGACAGACACGAGTCTGTCCGAGGAGCAGATTTAGCGGTGGGCGGGTTTGGGGGGTTTCTTTGGGCTCGGTTTTGTTTTAAATCTAACTCTCGCCTTGAATATTATGCGCTGTTTGTTACATTGGGCAGCGCGGTCCGCCGGATTCCTGCGATCGCAGCGCGGCGACCCCTGGGACTCGAGCTAACGGGCAGGTCTCGTGGGAGAGTCCATCGGTCCCGAGTGGCCTCCAGCCTCTCTCCGAATCCCCACATCGAAAGTTGAACCCGCACCGAATTTGCAAACGATCGAATCGAAATTCTCCTCCGGAACCCCGAGGGCAGGTTTCCGCGCGTGGGTCAGACTCCGCGTAAAGCGCACGGGAGTTCGCGGCCAATTCGGATTCCAGTTCGGCCAGCCCCTTGGGGTCCCCTCCCCCCAGCTCAGGCAGTGGGATTTGGGGGTGCAGGGTGGGGCGGGACTTTCCTTTCGTTGTTTCCAATAATCCGGCGGGGTTTGGCAGAAGCTGGAGGCGCCGGGTCGGGAGGAAAATGTAGGTTTCGGGCTCCGCTCCCGCCCGGCGTTTCCGGGGGAAAAACGAATTACCAGAACCACCACCCCGTCCCCGAAAACAAAGCCCCGGTCTCCCAGCTGGCGGGAACTCGAATCTCTGGGTCCCGGCCCGGAACGCGGCGCCCCGATTCCGCGGAGCTAAATTCCAGGGTTTGAAAAGCGCCCATCCCACCCGTGCAATTTCCCCGCGCGTGGGAGAGGGGATCCCCCAGCAGGGTCCTCCTGCTTCCCCCCAAAGGGCTGGGTCGCCCTTGTCTCATTTCCAGCCTGGCCCCAGTGCCGGGCGGGGGGCGAATACCCCTGTCCTGCCCCCGGCAAGGTTCCCGACCCTCCGCAGGAGCCGAAAGACGCGGCGCGCCCCAGCCGCAAAGCGCCGTGTAAAGGCTCCGGCCCCGGGTTGGCGCGGCCGGGCGAGGTGCGAGCGGAGGGGCCCGATGGACGTGGCGCCCTTACCTTTCTGCACGCCGGGGCTGAGCGATCCCCACGCCGGGCTCTTCCCCTCCTTGAACAGAGTCTCTCCAACTGGATCTGGGGCGGAGACAGAGACGCGTTCGCACGGGGCCAGGTCCCAGCCCGCTCCGGAGTCGCTTTGCCGCTCCCCAGCGCCCGCTGGGCGGCTTTTAAAGCGCTGCCCGGTCCCCAGCCCCCTGCGCGCCGGCGGCCGCTTCCCCCCCGCTGGGGCTATGAAGCCAGGAAACGCGTCCAGGAAAAAGGAAATCCGATTTCCGACAGAGCCCGGGCCGCTTTAAATAGGATACAAACTCCGCCGCCCGGGCGGGGAGCGGCGGCGAAGGGGAGACGGCAGGTGCCTGGCAGGGGCTGAAATGCCCAGGAGCCGGGCTGCCGGCTCGGGGACCGGGGGAGGCTCAGGAGCGGGCGGGGAGCCCATCCCCGTGCCCTCGGGCCGGGGGCGGGGGCGAAGGGGAGACGGCCGGTGCCTGGCAGGGACTGACGTGCCAAGGAGCCGGGCTGCCGGCTCGGGGAGCGGGCGGGGAGCCCATCCCCGTGCCCTCGGGCCGGGGGCGGGGGGGGGGCCGTACCTGGCAGGTACATGTTGAGCAGCAGCGGCTGGGCTCCGGCACCGTGTCTCATGGCAGCTCTGGGAGCGGCCCGCGGGCTGCATGGTGTAGTCTACCGGCCGCGCTGATCAGGGCGCCGCTGCTGGGGGATAACTGGCAGCGGGACCGGGACGGGGAGGGGGGGGGCAGTTTCCAGGCAACTTGCGAGGGGCGCGGGGCCCGGCTGCAGCAATTTCCTCTGCAGAGCGCGCGCTGTAATTAAAGCCGCGATCCCGCTCCGGCCCCCGCCCCCCCTATCGGGCCCGCATCAGACTCTCATCAAGTCCCCGCTGCAGGCGGCCGGGCGGGCGGGCGGGTTTCTATGGAGCCGGGCGCGGGCGCCTCCTGCATTTTCCGCCTCCTTAACTCTTCGCAAACAGCCGCCCGCGGGCCAGCTGCGAGCCGGGGAGCTGGGGAGGAGGAGGGGCGGGGGACATGGCCCGGGCCCGGGCCCGCCGCCTCCCGCTCCCGGCCCCCAGGCGCGCTCACCCCCGCGCCCCGGAGACACCCCAGCGTCCCCCGGCCGGGGGCTGCCCCCGTCCTGTCCCACTCACACCCATCACATTCACCCCGCCCTGTCACACTCACCCCTGTCACACTCACCGCCTCCCTGTCACACTCACCCCTATCACACTCACCTCCACCCTGTCACATTCACTCCCATCACACTCACCCCGCCCTGTCACACTCACCTCCCATCACATTCACCCCTGCCCTGTCACACTCACCCCTGTCACACTCACCGCCTCCCTGTCACACTCACCCTGCCCTGTCACACTGATCACAGTCCTATCACACTCACCTCCTACCTGTCACACTCACCCGCTCACACTCACCGCCTCCCTGTCACACTCACCCCGTCACACTCACCTCCACCCTGTCACACTCACCTCCCATCACATTCACCCCTGCCCTGTCACACTCACCTCCACCCTGTCACACTCACCCCCTCACACTCACCGCCTCCCTGTCACACTCACCCCTGTCACACTCACCTCCACCCTGTCACACTCACCCCCTCACACTCACCGCCTCCCTGTCACACTCCACCCTGTCACACTCACCTCCCATCACATTCACCCCTGCCCTGTCACACTCACCTCCACCCTGTTACACTCACCCTGCCCTGTCACACTGATCACAGTCCTATCACACTCACCTCCTCCCTGTCACACTCACCCCCTCACACTCACCTTCTCCCTGTCACACTCACCCCTGTCACACTCACCTCCTCCCTGTCACACTCACCCCCTCACACTCACTGCCTCCCTGTCACACTCATCCCGTCACACTCACTCCGCCATGTTACATTCACCCTGCCATGTCACACTCACCTCCTCCCTGTCTCACACACCCCCTCACATTCACCTTCTCTCTGTCACACTCACCCCGCCATGTCACACTCACCTCCTCCCTGTCACACTCACCCCCTCACACTCACCGCCTCCCTGTCACACTCATCCCGCCACACTCACCCCACCATGTTACACTCACCCTGCCATGTCACACTCATCTCCTCCCTGTCTCACACACCCCCTCACACTCACCTTCTCCCTGTCACACTCACCCCACCATGTCACACTCACCTCCTCCCTGTCACGCTCACCCCCTCACACTCACCACCTCCCTGTCACACTCATCCCGTCACACTCACCTCCTCCCTGTCACACTCAGCACAGCCCTGTCACACCGCCTCCCTGTCACACTCACCCCATCACACTCACCTTCTCCGTGTCCCACTCTCCCCTGCCCTGTCCCACTCACCTCCTCCCTGTCACACTCAGCACAGCCTGTCACACTCACCCCATCACACTCACCCCACCCTGTCACACTGACCACAGCCCTGACACACTGACCTCCCCATCACACTTACCCCCTCCCTGTCACACTCAGCCCCTCCCTGTCACATGATCACAGTCCTGTCACACTCACCTCCACATCACACTCAAACCTGCCAGTCACACTCACCACAGCCCTGTCACACTCACCCATCATACTCACCCCTGCCCAGTCACACTGACCTCTGCCCTGTCACACTCATTCCATCACACTCACCCCCATCCTGTCACACTCACCCCACCCTGTCACACTCACCACAACCCTGTCACACACACACCATCACACTCACCACAGACCTGTCACACTCAACCGTGCCCTGTCACACTCACCTCCTTCCTGTCACATCCACCCCACCTGTCACACTCACCTCCCCATCACACTCACCCCTGCCCGTCACACCCACAGCTTCCCTGTCACATTCTCCCCTCCTGCCCTGTGACACTGATCCCTGCCCTGTCACACTCCCACCCCCATTACACTCTGTGCCGGAGCAGGGAGCGGGGCGGATTTGACCTGGGAATGTTTTTTTTTCTTTTTTTCTTGTTACAACGTTTCCTTTCCCTTGTGTCAGGTAACAGAAGTTGAACTACTGGGATTTCCAGTGAGCCAGTTGCTCTAGCTGATTCCCCGACTCTTGGAAATGCCAGCCTGAGTCAGCAGCATTCAGCTGCATGTAGAAAACCGTAGCCAATGAATAGATGGTGCGAGAAAATGTGGAAGTTGCCGGGGAGTTACATTGGGGATGGGAAGGAAGCTCCCTGAGCTGTAACCTGAGCCAGGAGGTGGGGTGGGAGAAGTGACACCTGCCCGGGAGACTGAACAAAGGAGAGGAGGAGGAGGGGGGAGAAAGCGGCTGGAGGAATTTTTAGTTTCAGTTTGGGGCTGGGGGGTGCAACGCAGGGAACCCCAAGCTGGGGTCTAAGCTCCCTGAACCCCCAGAAGGACTTGATTGAGGGGTCCTGGTTGTACCTACCCGCTCCGCTTGGGACCGGGTTCCTGTCGGCTAATAAACCTTCTGTGTTACTGGCTGGCTGAGAGTCCTGGGGAGTCGCAGGAAGTGGGGTGCAGGGCCCTGACTCCCCGAGACTCCTTAACACACTCACCTCACCCTCTCCCCTCACCCCCACCTGTCACACATCCTTCCTGTCACACTCACCCCACCCTGTCACACCCACATCCTCCCTGTCACACTCACCCCTCACTATCACACTCACCCTTCCTGCCCTTTCACACTCACCCCTGCCCTGTTACACTCACTCCAACCCCGTTATACTAATCTCACCCTCTTCCCTACCTTGTCACACTCATCCCCTCCCCATTGCTATCTCCTCTCATCATCACACTCATCCCTTCTCGGTCCTGCCCCCCAACATCACACTCCCCACCACTCCCTCGGGGTCACGGTCCCCCACACTCCCGCCCCCTGACTGCCACACTCACCCTTCCCAAGATCCTGGTACACGCCCAGGCCCACCCCAGCCTGGACAGGGGCAGCCTGCGGTAACAGGTCTGGACGCCATGACCCAGGAGACCCCTCCCAGCCCTGTGTCCCTATGCAGAGCCAAGGACTGGCCGTTGGTGGCTACCCTACCCTGGGGCAGCCTGAGGCCTCACCTGTGGCCTGGCTGCAGGGCTTGCAGCCACCATAGGTTAGCCTGGGCCCAGGATCACCCCAGCCATGCCCCCTCCCACCCAGGAACACCTTGTGCTGGGGACTCCTCAGAGAGGGGCTGTCATGGAGTCCCTGGGCGATGCCCTGGAACCAGGGCCGGCTCCAGACCCCAGCGCGCCAAGCGCGCGCTTGGGGCGGCATTTTGCCGGCAGGGCAGCAGGCAGCTCCGGCAGACCTCCCGCAGGCATGACTGCAGAGGGTCCGCTGGTTCCGTGGCTCCGGTGGACCTCCCACAGGCATGCCTGCGGATGCTTCACCGGAGCCGCGGGACCAGCGCACCCTCCGCAGGCACGTCTGCAAGAGGTCCCCCGGAGCCGCGGGACCGGCGACCAGCAGCGCGCCCCCCACAGCGTGCTGCCCTGCTTGGGGCGGCCAAATTCCTAGAGCCGCCCCTGCCTGGAACTGCTCCCCACAAAGCCAGGCAGGACTCTGGGGAGCCTCCTCTCCCTCGGAGCAGCCTGTCTGCAGGGCAAGAAGCTCCCACGGCTTCACCTCCTGGGTCTGACCTTGGAGCATTCAGCATCCTTTGCCCCTCCGTGCGCTTCCCCCAGCGAGTCCGCCACAGCGGGGTCCTGGGGGGGCCACAGGGTCCTGCCCCCCCACTGCGCAGTCAGACGTGACTCTCAGCCAGCCAGTAACACAGAGGTTTATTAGACGACAGGAACAGGGTCTGAAACAGAGCTTGTAGGTACAGAGAACAGGACCCCTCAGCCGGGTCCATTCTGGCGCCCAGTGAGGCAGACAACCCTGTCTGCCCTCACTCCCCATCCCCAGCCAGCCCCAAACTGAAACCCCCTCCAGCCCCTCCTCTCTGGCCTTTGTCTCTTTCCCTGGCCAGGAGGTCACCTGATCTCTTTGTTCACCTTTAGCTATTCCCATGCAGGGGGGAAGGGCCCCGGCCATTTGTTGCCAGGAGTCAGAGTGTCGGCCACTTATGCACACTGGAGACTTAAGAAATTCATAGGGGAAACTGAGGCACCCACACAGTGTTCAGAGGAAACAACAAGAACAGTCCCACTTCATCACAGGGGGGCAGAGCTGTGTGTCTGTGGAGTAGGCAGCCTCTGCAGGGGGGTATTCCCTGGCCAGCTTTACTGCGGCTATGAATCAGGGTGGCACAAGGGTCGTACCTGAATCAGGCCCTGAGGGGTTAATATTGACTCAGACATTCATTTTGTTCCTATTAGGTTACAGTTTCCCCTGCCCCATCTCTGCCCCTGCCCCATTAGAGGCTTGTACCTAAAGAAACCAAACACCCACCTGAATCCATCCCTATGGGTTCTAGGCATCTTCACTTGTTCCAGCCCAGAGACACCCAGGCAAAGCTCATGGACGTCTGGGCTGGGCTCTCCCTGTCCTGTGCCTAGTGCAGTTATCCAACCCTGTGCAAAGAGGTGGGGTCTGAGGTGGCCGCTTTGATTGGGCAGCACTTTACTCTGGCTTTGCACAGCTGTGAATCTGACTGAGAGGCAGGCGAGAGGGGGGGAGCGTTTACCGTTCTAATGACACCTCAGCTCTTCTTTTACATTGGCGAAAAGGAGGAAGTTTGTGCTGTTAAAGATTGTGGAAAGGAGTTAGACAAAGATTTATCCAGTTCTTTGGTACCCAAATGTGAATGATTCATTGTTGCAATTATCCCTGTCTATAAAAACCGCCATTTCTGTCAAGAACTGTTATATTGGTGTGTAGTGTCTCTGCGTTCAGTCACTACCAGTCTGGAACAGATGGAAACCAGTGTCCATGAAGTAAAAGGCCCATATCCTGTTCCCCAACCCCCTGAGCCAGTCAGAGCCCCTGACCTGGCTGGATCAGAACCAGTTCCCTAAAGGTAAAAAGGCCCATATCCCATTCTCTGTCCCCCTCATCCCCCACATGGAATCACAGTCTTTCTTAAAGGCGTTTATTAAAGCAAACCGCTATAACTGTAGACACAAACAAACAGACTCCTACACAGCTTGAATTCCAGCTTTGTCTCCATTGTTTACCAGGGACTACGCCCTCTATGGCCCACTGTACAGCATACAGAGACCTTCAGTGGATGGATAATATAACTGCAAATACATATCATTGTCGAGGGGACCCAGAAGGTAATACAGCTCCTAGCTATAACCCCGCCTGCCCAGATTGCTGTGCAGAAATAATGGGGGAACGGCGTCTTTCCCACTCCAGCCCCAGCCCCTAAACTAAGTGCGCAGAATGTCATCCCCATGGAACTCCAGTGGCAAGGGGTGTGCACGGGCAGATGGTGCCACAAGGCTGACTTGGTAGGGCAGCCTAAATCTACCCTGCACAGCCCAGAGGCCAAGTCCCTGCCCTGACGAGCTTACAGTCTAAATAGACATGATCCAGATGAGGAAGAGGATGGCAGAGGCCCTGTGCAGGTGCTCAGATAGCCTAGGGAGCTCATGGTATAAGAGTCTATGGAGTAGCCCTTTCCCTCATCCCTATGAGCCATCCAAACAGCCCCTCGGCCTGGGTGATGACTGCAGTGTGGATTGGATCTGTCCCTCATTCCCCTTAATCCAAGGGCGTGGGTTAGGGGTGGGTGTCCCAGGGCGGGACGGCGGAAAGGCCTGGATAATATGGTGGCCACAGACCCCAGTTCGAGTCACGCGCTAACGTAAGGACAACGGGACATTCTGACCTGAGTGCGGGGGGCTCAGGGGGAGATGGAAAACCATCCGCTGAAATCTGGTGATGGGGGACGTGGGATGTGATCCTCAGTATACAGAACCATTGGCTCGCTCGCCTCCTCCCCACCCCCACCCTCCCTCCCTTCCTCCCTCCCGCTTCCTTCCATTCATACGGTACATGGAGCTTTCCCTGCCCGGAGGGTTCTCCTCGCGCGTCCCAGACTTGCTTTAGCTGCCTGAGTCCTTCTAACCAACCGCAGGCAACTGAAAACAAGCCTGACACACAGAGGGGGCGAAGGGGGATCCGGGCTGAGGACAGCAGGGCAGCTCGTGGGCCAGCGACTGTGCCAGGCTCCGAGCCCAGCTCCCAGATTCCCGGCCAGAGAAGAGACCTGCGTCCAACCTGTACCCGAGCAGTTAGTTCTTTCTTCCCTGAATGTCCTGTGGTGACCAGAGCGTGGCACAAAGGAGCCGTGGCCAGGGTCAGGGGGCGCCAGGCCAGCCGACCACTGAGCTCAGCTGTTGTTGAGGGAAAGGACAGGACCCACTCCACCCAGGCAGCCCGCTCCCCCCATGGCCAGCGCATGGAGCCTGACTGCCCTCTCCCCCGCACCTGGGCACAATGGGTGCAAACCACAGGCATCCAGACGGGGGAGCGGCTTACACTCCCTCTGCATGGGGGTGCCAGGCCGAGGCAGGAAGCAAAGAACAGGGACTCCTGTGAGGGTGCAGGGCAGTGCTGAGCCGGGGTGCAGGTGATCGGAGGGGGGCGCTCCTGGGCCACTCCAGGGCAGAGATGGGCCAGGCTTTGAGAACAGGAGGAAGATGCAAAGCTGCATAAATACCTACCATGCCCAGATGCCAGGGTCCTGACCGCCCAGGCCTCCGCTTTCAGCTCCTGGCCTCCCCACAGCCTGGGGGTTGGGACTAGGACAGGAATAACAGGGCTGGGGGTGCAGGCCAGAGCTGAGACACTTCAGCAGAACTTCGGGGCGGGGGGCGGACGTGGAGCTGAGCTAGCAGGGGGGCTGCGGGGTAGCACTGAGGGGCATCGGCAGGGCTGGGTACATGCCAGGGGGCAGTCCAAGGCTGGCATAGCAGAGGGGGGGAAGGGTTGGCATTGAGGGGTGTTGGCAGAGCAGTGGGGTGTGAGGAGCCCAGGGCGGGGACAGCAGTAGCGGAGGGGCAGGGGTCAGCACAGGTCGGAGGGGGGTTATTTGGGCAGCACCTTCCCATACCAGTCCAGTCTCTCTGCAGCGCTGGCAGCATCTCACCGTCGGCCCGGAGCAGGAAATCCACAGCCAGGAAAAGGGGGGAAGCTGGTGGGTCACCTGCAGCCCCCCAGTCCTGCAGGGAAGTGTCTTGGCCTCAGAGCAGCGGACTGAGGAAAGTGCCAGCCCGACACAGCAGGGCAATTCTCCAACCCTCCTCTCCCAGCGCGCCAGGCCTCCAGCTGCCCTCGGAACCAGCGGCACCCTGGGGAGCAAAGCGCGAGGCGAGCCGAGCCGTGCCGAGCCGAGCCGCCCGCCAGGGCTCCACTCACCGGGCGGAGGGGCAGGCGGGGCTGAAGGCTGACGTGTCCCTGGCCGGCACCGCACCGGTCGCTCAGGTGTGCTACCTGCCCGGGCAGGGTGGGCCGCAGCCGGCTGTGCAGGAATGTGTTTGTGGAAGGGGAGAGGCCGCCCCGCACTTCCTTATAGGAGCAGTGGGGGCAGGGTGTGCCGGGCTGAGCCGGCAGCTGGTGGGGAAGGAAGGGGGGCTGGTTTCCTGGAGGGGGGAAGGGACGGGAGGGGGCGGGACTGGTTTCTGGGTGGGGGGGGGGTGCGGGATAATTTTAGAAACCGGGATTCCCGAGCCATGGGCTTAGGGGCAGCTGCTCCCCCTCTGTGTCCTGAGAACAGGGAGGCCCCGATCCTGAAAGGTGCCCAACTGCCCTGGAAATCAGCGGGGGTCTGGCACCCAACGACCTCGGAGGGTCCAGGCCTAAACCCCTCCCTCTCCGGGGCCTGGGGGGGACCCTTCGCGGTGGCCCCCCTACCGCCGTGGGGCGGAGAGACAGGCCAGGGCTTGCCCCGGAGCGAAGCAGCGACAGAGCCAGCGAGAGAACCCAGGAGTCCGGGGTCCTGGTCCCCTGGCTTAACCCCTGTCAATTCCGGGGTGCCCTGAGCAGCGCCAGAGCGTCCCGGCTTCCCGGCCCGGAATCAGCCCAGGTCTCTGCCCCGGTCACCCCCTGCGGGGCCCTGCCCCAGAGCCCCCGCGGGTGTTTGCAGAGGAGCGGCGGGTGCCCAGCGCCTGGGGGCGGGGGGCAGGTGCTGGGCCCTGTGTGGGGAGGGGGGCGGATTATCGCAGGCTCCGCACCGGGGTCTCTCTGCCAGGGGGTGACCCAAGGACCCCAAAGGGGGGTCTCCAGGGGGGACTTTCCCCTCCGGGGCTCCGAGCAGGGGGCTCCCCGCGCTCCCCCGCTGCTCCAGGGCCGGGTCGCGGGAGGCGGAGCCCGGGCGGCCCGGAGCCGGAGCCGGATCCCGGTGCGGATGTGACAGCGTGGCCGGGGCAGCCGGGGCGGGAGGCGCAGACATGGGGCGCTCAGCCGCGGGTGTGTGGGGAGGGGGATTGACCGGGGAGGGTTACGGGGCCAGGGTCTGCCCGGGAGCCGGGCTGCGCCCCACACGAGATGTCCAGTAACCCCCCGGCCCCGCTGCAGCCCCTGGTGTCCCCAGATGTGCCCCGGCCCCAGGGAGGGACATCCGCAAAGCCCCCTGGCCGCGCCCCTAACACCCCCACGGAATCCCCTCGTCATCCCCAGGGAATACCCCTAACTGCCCCCACGGATCACCCCTAACTGCCCCCACGGATCACCCCTAACTACCCCCATGGATCGCCCCTAACTGCCCCCGCAACTCACCCCTAACTACCCCACAACTCACCCCTAACTGCCCCCGCAACTCACCCCTAACTGCCCCCATGGATCACCCCTAACTGCCCCTCAACACACCCTTAACTGCCCCCATGGATCACCCCTAACTGCCCCACAACTCACCCCTAACTGCCCCCAAGGATCACCCCTAACTACCCCACAACTCACCCCTAACTGCCCCCAGGGATCACCCCTAACTGCCCTCATGGATCACCCCTAACTGCCCCCATGGGTCGCCCCTAACTGCCCTCATGGATCACCCCTAACTGCCCCCAGGGATCACCCCTAACTGCTCTCATGGATCACCCCTAACTACCCCCATGGATCGCCCCTAACTGCCCCACAACTCACCCCTAACTGCCCCCACGGATCACCCCTAACTGCCCCCATGGATCACCCCTAACTGCCCCACAACTCACCCCTAACTGCCCCCATGGATCACCCCTAACTGCCCCACAACTCACCCCTAACTGCCCCCACGGATCACCCCTAACTGCCCCCACGGATCACCCCTAACTGCCCCACAACTCACCCCTAACTGCCCCCACGGATCACCTCTAACTGCCCCACAACTCACCCCTAACTGCCCCATAACTCACCTCTAACTGCCCCCGCAACTCACCCCTAACTGCCCCCACGGATCACCCCTAACTGCCCCCATGGATCACCCCAACTGCTCCATAACTCACCCCTAACTGCCCCACAACTCACCCCTAACTGCCCCCACGGATCACCCCTAACTGCCCCACAACTCACCCCTATCTGCCCCCATGGATCACCCCAACTGCTCCATAAGTCACCCTAACTGCCCCACAACTCACCCCTAACTGCCCCATAACTCACCCCTAACTTCCCCACGGATCACCCCTAACTGCCCCACAACTCACCCCTATCTGCCCCCATGGATCACCCCAACTGTTCCATAACTCACCCCTAACTTCCCCACAACTCACCCCTAACTGCCCCACAACTCACCCCTAACTGCCCCCATGGATCACCCCAACTGTTCCATAACTCACCCCCAACTACCCCACAACTCACCCCAACTACCCCACAACTCACCCCTAACTGCCCCCCACAACTCACCCCTAACTGCCTCCATGGATCACCCCTAACTGCCCCCCACTGTGGTTCACTTGACCATATACTGGTTCCGTTAGGGTTATTCCCCCCACCCCCAGCCCACCTGGGACCTTCTGCCCCCTCATGCCCCGCCCAGCCCCGTCCCCTGGGCCAGGGCTGATGGTGCCAAGGGCAGGCGGGAGCCGCGGGCCGTGTGTGCTAGAGCCCATGATCCTCATTCACCCCCACCCGCAGGTCGGCGGCGCTGCCCCTCCATTCCCCTGGACTCAGGGTTTTCTGCCGCTGAACTCAGCGGGTGTTGAAGCCGCAGGAGGCGGGACTGGGGTCACCGGGGTGGGGTGGGGTCTGTCTGTGACCGGTGTCCATAGGGGCACCAGTCCCCGTGCTGTTTGCACTGTTACCATCTCTGTTTTTTCTTCAAGCCCCAGCTGCCAGAGTCATGGGACTTTGGGAAACTCTCGGCTTCCATAGAAAGAAAAGGAAGTTCCTCACCCTCCAGGCTGTGGTGAAAAGCCTGGAAACCTGCCCCCACCCCGCAGACTTGAAAGCAAATCAACAAACACAATCCACTGGCTCCTCTGTGAAATCTCCTGGTTTTTAAGGCAGTCTCATGGGCTGGGGGCAGGGGCGGCTCTAGAAAATAGGCTGCCCCAGGCAGCGCGGTGCGCTGCGCCGCCCTTCCTCGGTCCCGCGGCGGGTCCCCTCTTCCCGCGGCTTCGGTTGAGCTCCCGCGGCAGGTCCACCGGAGCCCCGGGACGAGCGGACCTGCCGCAGGCATGACTGCGGGAGCTCCACCGGAGCCGCGGGAACAGCGGACCTCCCGCGGGCACGGCTGCGGACGGTTTGCGGGTCCGGCGGCTCCGCTTGAGCTGCCGCAGTCATGCCTGCGGGAGGTCCAGCCGAGCCGCGGGACGAGCGCCCCCTCCGCAGTCATGACTGCGGCAGGTCCACCGGCCCAGCCTGCCGCCCCCTAGATTTGGCCGCCCTAGGCAACAGCTTCGTTTGCTGGTACCTAGAGCCGCCCCTGGCTGGGGGCCCTGGCTGGCGATTTCTGTACACTTGGGATTGGTCCCGGTGGCTTGTGTGTGGGCACCCCTGCCCGCCCCAGGTGTGCAAAGAAACTCCGCTCCCTGCCACCCCTGCCTCACCCCCCCATGCACCCCCACCCCCATCCGCTGGCCCTGCCTCACCCCCAACCCCTTCTGCTGGCCCTGCCTCACCCCCACGCACCCCCACCCCATCCGCTGGCCCTGCCTCACCCCAACCCCTTCTGCCACCCCTGCCTCACCCCACGCACCACCCCCATCTGCTGGCCCTGCCTCACCCCAACCCCTTCTGCTGGCCCTGCCTCACCCCACGCACCCCCACCCCATCCGCTGGCCCTGCCTCACCCCCAACCCCCTTCTGCTGGCCCTGCCTCACCCTCCAACCCCATCCGCTGGCCCTGCCTCACCTCCAACCCCATCTGCTGGCCCTGCCTCACCCCGCAACCCCCTTCTGCTGGCCCTGCCTCACCCCCACGCACACCCCACCCCATCCGCTGGCCCTGCCTCACCCCGCAACCCCCTTCTGCTGGCCCTGCCTCACCCCCCCCACGCACCCCCCACCCCCATCCGCTGGCCCGGCCTCACCCCCGCCAACCCCCCCATCTGCTGGCCCTGCCTCACCCCACGCACCCCACCCCATCCGCTGGCCCTGCCTCACCCCGCAACCCCCTTCTGCTGGCCCTGCCTCACCCCACACACCCCACCCCATCCGCTGGCCCTGCCTCACCCCACGCACCCCCACCCCATCCGCTGGCCCTGCCTCACCCCAACCCCTTCTGCTGGCCCTGCCTCACCCCCACACCCACACCCATCCGCTGGCCCTGCCTCACCTCCAACCCCATCTGCTGGCCCTGCCTCACCCTCCAACCCCATCTGCTGGCCCTGCCTCACCCCATAACCCCCTTCTGCTGGCCCTGCCTCACCCCACGCACACCCCACCCCATCCGCTGGCCCTGCCTCACCCCGCAACCCCTTCTGCTGGCCCTGCCTCACCCCACGCACACCCCACCCCATCCGCTGGCCCTGCCTAACCCCGCAACCCCCTTCTGCTGGCCCTGCCTCACCCCCACACGCACCCCACCCCATCCACTGGCCCTGCCTCACCCCGCAACCCCTTCTGCTGGCCCTGCCTCCCCCACGCACACCCCACCCCATCCGCTGGCCCTGCCTCCCCCAACCCCTTCTCCTGGCCCTGCCTCACCCCACACACACCCCACCCCATCCGCTGGCCCTGCCTCACCCCGCAACCCCTTCTGCTGGCCCTGCCTCACCCCACACACCCCACCCCCATCTGCTGGCCCTGCCTCACCCCACGCACCCCCACCCCCATCCGCTGGCCCTGCCTCACCTCCAACCCCATCCGCTGGCCCTGCCTCACCCTCCAACCCCATCTGCTGGCCCTGCCTCACCCCATAACCCCCTTCTGCTGGCCCTGCCTCACCCCGCCACGCCCCCCCCACCCCGAGCCGCTGGCCCTGCCTCACCCCCCCACGCACACCCCACCCCCATCCGCTGGCCCTGCCTCACCCCGCAACCCCCTTCTGCTGGCCCTGCCTCACCCCACGCACCCCACCCCATCCTCTGGCCCTGCCTCACCCCAACCCCTTCTGCTGGCCCTGCCTCACCCCACGCACCCCACCCCATCCGCTGGCCCTGGCTCACCCCGCAACCCCCTTCTGCTGGCCCTGCCTCACCCCACACACCCACCCCCATCCGCTGGCCCTGCCTCACCCCACGCACCCCACCCCATCCGCTGGCCCTGCCTCACCCCCAACCCCATCCGCTGGCCCTGCCTCACCCCGCAACCCCCTTCTGCTGGCCCTGCCTCACCCCACACACACCCCACCCCATCCGCTGGCCCTGCCTCACCCCACGCACCCCCACCCCATCCGCTGGCCCTGCCTCACCCCAACCCCCTTCTGCTGGCCCTGCCTCACCCCCACACCCCACACCCATCCGCTGGCCCTGCCTCACCTCCAACCCCATCCGCTGGCCCTGCCTCACCCTCCAACCCCATCTGCTGGCCCTGCCTCACCCCGCATAACCCCTTCTGCTGGCCCTGCCTCACCCCACGCACACCCCACCCCCATCCGCTGGCCCTGCCTCACCCCGCAACCCCTTCTGCTGGCCCTGCCTCACCCCACACGCACCCCCACCCCATCCACTGGCCCTGCCTCACCCCGCAACCCCCTTCTGCTGGCCCTGCCTCCCCACGCACACCCCACCCCATCCGCTGGCCCTGCCTCCCCAACCCCCTTCTCCTGGCCCTGCCTCACCCCCACACCCCACCCCATCCGCTGGCCCTGCCTCACCCCACGCACCCCACCCCATCCGCTGGCCCTGCCTCACCTCCAACCCCATCCGCTGGCCCTGCCTCACCCCCTCCGACCCCCATCTGCTGGCCCTGCCTCACCCTGCAACCCCTTCTGCTGGCCCTGCCTCACCCCACGCACACCCCACCCCATCCGCTGGCCCTGCCTCCCCCAACCCCCTTCTCCTGGCCCTGCCTCACCCCACACCCCACCCCATCCGCTGGCCCTGCCTCACCCCACGCACCCCCACCCCATCCGCTGGCCCTGCCTCACCTCCAACCCCATCCGCTGGCCCTGCCTCACCCCTCCGACCCCATCTGCTGGCCCTGCCTCACCCTGCAACCCCTTCTGCTGGCCCTGCCTCACCCCACGCACACCCCACCCCATCCGCTGGCCCTGCCTCACCTCCATAACCCCCTTCTGCTGGCCCTGCCTCACCCCACACGCACCCCACCCCCATCCACTGGCCCTGCCTCACCCCGCAACCCCTTCTGCTGGCCCTGCCTCCCACGCACACCCCACCCCCATCCGCTGGCCCTGCCTCCCCCAACCCCTTCTGCTGGCCCTGCCTCACCCCACACACCCCACCCCCATCCGCTGGCTCTGCCTCACCCCAACCCCCTTCTGCTGGCCCTGCCTCACCCCCAACCACCTTCTGCTGGACCTGCCTCACCCCCACACGCACACCCCACCCCATCCGCTGACCCTGCCTCACCCTCCCAACCCCTTCTGCTGGCCCTGCCTCACGCCCCCACGCACCCCCCACCCCCATCCGCTGGCCCTGCCTCACCACCCCAACTCCCTTCTGCTGGCCCTGCCTCACGCCCCCCCCACACACACACCCCACCCCCATCCGCTGGCCCTGCCTCACCCCCACAACCCCATCCGCTGGCCCTGCCTCACCCCAGCCCCGCCTTCTGCTGGCCCTGCCTCACCCCCACGCAGCCCCCACCCCATCCGCTGGCCCTGCCTCACCCCCGCAACCCCCCTTCTGCTGGACCTGCCTCACCCCCCCGCACACCCCACCCCCATCCAGGGGCGGCTCTAGGCACCAGCAAAACAAGCTGGTGCCTAGGGCGGCAAAATCTAGGGGGCGTCCCCTGCCGCCGGGGGGGGGGGCGGCGGGAGGTTGGGCCGGCGGACCTGCCGCAGTCCCGCAGTCATGCCTGCGGGAGGTCCACCGGAGCCCCGGGACGACTGGACCTGCCGCAGGCATGACTGCGGAGGGGGCGCTCGTCCCGCGGCTCGGCTGGACCTCCCGCAGGCCTCAAGCCCGCCGGACCCTGTGATGGAGTAAGAAGCACAGACTGTCTGTGCGGGGGAGGGGAAAGCCAGAGGTTTAGGTGAAGATGCAGGAATTCAACTGTGAGCTGAGCTTGGCCTGGGGGAGGGGAGGTGACACCTCTGGCCAGGGCAGACAAAGGAAGGAGGCGGAGGAGAGAGGAGGGGCCGGAGAGGACTGGGAGACGAAAGTGGGCTGGAGAAGAGAGGGGAGCAGGTAGACCGAGCTCGTATCCCCGGGGGGGGCTGTGAGGCCCCCCAAGATGGACCTAACCGGGGGGATCTGGTTATCTGGGCCTGCAAGACCTGTGTTGGACTGTGTTCCTGTCGTCTAAATAAACCTTCTGCTTTACTGGCTGGCTGAGAGTCCTGGTGAATCGTAGGGAGCACGGGGGTGAAGGGCCTGGGTCCCCCACACTCCGTGACAACTGGTGGCAGCGGTGGGATCAGCGGCACCCCGTGGACGGCGCTTCCTGCAGTAAGTGACTGGGGAGCAGTAAAACGAAGGGGCGATTAAGCCCTGGGAGAGTGTGGCCAGAGAGAAGGACTTTGCAGTAACAGGGTCCCCCGGGGGATCACAGCGAGCGATCCCAGGGGCAGAGGAGTCTGCAGCTCGACCCTGGCAGAGAGGTGGTGACCTCAAGGACTGGCACACTAGGGGTCCCCCTGGAACCCGTGGGGAGTGGCGAGCACCCCGGCCTGCGAGGGGCCAGCAGGAAGATGTATTCCCAGAAGCGCAAGTGTGAGCTGGTGGAGCTGTGCAAGCAGGGGGGGCTGCGCCATGGGAAGCTCACCAAGGCCCAGCTGATGGCCCGGCTGGAGGAGAGAGATCGCAGGAATGAACCGGTCCCTGTCTCTGAGGGAAGCAGCCGGGCAGATGCAGCACAGGCCCCAGTGTCTGTACCCGCTGGGAGTGGCCAGTCGGCAGATGAGGGCTCCTCGAGACCCCCCACCCCTAGGCCTAGGGGGAGGGGGAGGAGGAGCCCAGCTACGGAGGGCACCGTGACCCCCCCGGCCAGCAGAGGATCGTCCCGGCGACGCTCGGCCTCCGTGGAGCACAGGCGGCTGGACTTGGAGAGAGAGATACAACTGAGAGAGATGGAGGAGCGTAAGGAACAGAGGGCATATGAGGAAAGACAGAGGGAACGTGAGGAGAGACAAAGCCAGCGTGAGCTGGAGGAGAAGCAGAAGCAACGCGAATTCGAGGAAAGGGAGAAGCAGCGCAACCATGAGCTGGCCATGGCCCAGCTGAAAAGCAGGGAGGCCCCGGCTGCGGTGAGTGAGGGGGGGCCCAAGCCTACAAAGAGCTTCGATACGAACTTCCTGGCCCCGCGTAAGGAGGGGGAGGACATAGACACCTTCCTGACGGCCTTTGAGAACGCCTGTGAGCTGCACCAGGTTGACCCCGCAGACAGGATCCGGTGCCTCACCCCCTTACTGGACTCCACCGCCGTGGAGGTGTACAGCCGAATGAGAGGGGAGGAGGCGCGGGACTACAACCTGTTCAAAGAGGCCCTGCTCCGCGAGTTTGGGCTGACCCCGGAGATGTACCGGAAGAGGTTCCGGGGTCAACGTAAGACCCGGGAGGGCACATACCTGCAACTGGTCAACCGGGCGCAGGGGTACGCCCGCAAGTGGACGGCTGGGGCCCAAACTAGAGAGGACCTGCTTGACCTAGTCGTACTGGAGCACCTGTATGAGCAGTGCCCGTCGGACCTGAAGCTGTGGTTAATGGACCAGAAGCCGGAGAATCTGCAGCATGCAGGCCGGCTGGCCGACGAGTTTGTGGACAGTCGGGCAGGGGATGGCAGGGAGGCGTCTCAAAGGAGCAGGTCTGCCTCAACGCAGAGAGAGAGTCACCATGGGACCTCCCAGAAGGAGCCGAGGGAGAGCCCCCACCAAAGGGAAACATCTGGTGTCAGGTCCAGCCGTCCCACTCGAGGGGACCCACGAGACATGGGCTGCTATCAATGTGGCCAACCGGGCCACGTACGGGCCCAGTGCCCCAAGCTCCGGGACAAACTGAGCAGACCAACCCCACACCGGGTCAACTTGGTAGAGACCCAGCCGGATGAGGGGCAGCGTTCGCAGGAAAGGGGGGCGGGCCGCATACCCCCTGCAAAGGAGGGAGGGAGGCCCCGGGTTGACCCCTCCGAGGGGCTGGATGCTCCCAGCCCTGAGTTTGGGGTTTACAGGGTGGGCACGGGACTACCCCTCCGGAGCGAGTGCCTTGTTCCCCTGGAGGTAGACGGGAAGGAGGTCACTGGGTACTGGGATACGGGCGCAGAGGTGACGCTGGCCCGGCCGCAGGTGGTGGGCTCAGATCGGATGGTGCCCAACACCTACCTGACCCTGAGGGGTGTGATCGGGACCCCATTCAGGGTGCCTGTGGCGAGGGTACACCTAAAGTGGGGGGACAAGGAGGGCCTCAAGGACGTGGGAGTGCACCCACATTTGCCCACGGAGGTGTTAATGGGGGGGGGACCTCGAGGACTGGCCAAGTAACACCCAGGGTACCCTGTCCGTGAACCGTAGTCAGGGTCGACGCAGGGCTCTGCACCCTGACCCCGGGGAAAGTACTTTGGCCGAGACACCGGACCCTGACCCGGTAGGGAGGGAACGCCCAGGGACAGGGCTCAGAGAGGCTGTGGCCCCAGACCCAGCCGGTGAGAGAGAACAGATCCCCGCCCCTGCCCCAGCGGCTGAGTACCAGGCCGCGGTGCGGGAAGACCCCTCCTTGCGGAGGATAAGGGACCTGGCCAACCTCAGGGGGGGACAGACCATGGGACGAGGTGGCCGGAAAAGGTTCCTGTGGGAGAAGGGGCTCCTGTACCGAGAATGGGCTCCCCCAGGGAAGATGGAGTCAGGGGGGAGCAGGAGGCAGCTGGTGGTACCCCAGGAGTATCACCACCAGCTGCTGTGCCAGGCCCACGACATTCCCCCCTCTGGGCACCAGGGAGCCTGGCGTACCCAGCAGCGGCTGCTGCAGAACTATTACTGGCCTGGGGTCTTTGCCCATGTCCGGCAGCACTGCCGCTCCTGTGGCCCCTGCCGGAGGGGGGGGAAGGCCCGGGACAGGGGGGAGATGGCTGTAAGGCCCTCGCCCCACCCTGAGGAGCCTGTCCAGAGGGGGGCCAGGGTCAGAAGGGGGGCTCTGAACCGAGAGAGCCCAAATCACAGCCCCCCAGCCTGGAACGTGGGGAGAAGGCCCCAGCCCCGCGTGCACCCCAGGGGTATTGGGGTGGGGAAAGGGCGCGGGCGGCATAAGGTTGTAGGTGGGTCCGAACTTCCCCGGGTCACTGGCTGGAGTGACCCCGCTCAGTTCAGTCTCGGAGGGGGGAGAGGTGTGATGGAGTAGGAAGCACAGACTGCCTGTGCGGGGGAGGGGAGAGCCAGAGGTTTAGGTGAAGATGCAGGAATTCAACGGTGAGCTGAGCTTGGCCTGGGGGAGGGGAGGTGACACCTCTGGCCAGGGCAGACAAAGGAAGGAGGCGGAGGAGAGAGGAGGGGCCGGAGAGGACTGGGAGACGAAAGTGGGCTGGAGAAGAGAGAGGAGCAGGGAGACCGAGCTCTGATCCCCGGGGGGGGGCTGTGAGGCCCCCCAAGATGGACCTAACCGGGGGGATCTGGTTATCTGGGCCTGCAAGACCTGTGTTGGACTGTGTTCCTGTCGTCTAAATAAACCTTCTGCTTGACTGGCTGGCTGAGAGTCCTGGTGAATCGTGGGGAGCACGGGGGTGAAGGGCCTGGGTCCCCCACACTCCGTGACAGACCCGCGAACCGTCCGCAACCGCGGGAGGTCCAGCCGAGCCGCGCAGGACCAGCGGTCCCTCTGCAGTCATGCCCGCGGGAGATCCGCTGCTCCCGCGGCTCCGGGGCGCCTCCCGCGCATGACTGCTTGGGGCGGCCAAAAACGTAGAGCCGGCCCTGCCCCCATCCGCTGGCCCTGCCGCCTCCTCATCCACTTCCGTACCCAGCCACTTGCTGCAGCTGCCCTGGCTCGGTCTCCCACCCACCCTCGCCCCAATTCTCCACTCATCCAGCACCGGCCTCCTCCCCGGCTGCAGCGCCCCCATATCCCGGGCTCTCCGTCCCCCTCTCCCTTCCCCTGGGACGGGTGATTGCAGCAGCCCCGTGCGGCCAAGCAGGAGGATTGTGATGGGCTCAGACACGTGCTGGGATCAGATCCCCCCCCCCCTCAGCAGCCACACTCCTACGTCAGCACTTTCCTTCTGCCCCTGCCGGGACCCGACACGGGCCCCAGGCTTGGGCCCTTTCTCTGGGGTAGCCAGTATAGGGCTCTCGCTTTGTCCCCGCATGGCTTTTCCCATTGTGGATGAAATGATCTGGGCGGTCCCTGTGTGTGTGTGAGAGAGAGAGAGAGAGAGAGAGAGAGCACACTGCCTTCTACTGGCTGCACTCACAACTGCTCCACCATGTGTCGGACTCTATACTGCTAACAGCGAAGGGGATTCTCCGTTGGAGCAGGTGCTTTCTGGAGAGGGGGGATCTGTCCCAGCTGTTGTGAGGCTCACAGCAGGGTGCCCGATGGTAACCTGGAGGGGCTAAGTGGCCGCTGAGTTGCACTAATTTGCAATCAGAAAGGCCAGGAGGTGTGCGTGGGATAGAGGCAAATTGGCCCTGGCGGGAGGGGAAAGTGGAGGTGACCCCCCCCCCCCATTGAGAACCGAGCTTGTGTGTCCAATGCCTCCGAGGGGGCTGCAGACCCGGTGACCCCCCCGGCTGATGCAGCGCCACCCTGTCAGCTCGCAGAGCCTTCCGGCGCCCGAGTGTCACTGAGCAGTGAGTGTGCACCCGTGTGCGTGCAGCGGCCTGAGTGCGCGTGCAAAGCCAGCGCTCTGGTGCACACTCAGCCCCGCACACGCACGCCCGGCTGTGCCGCACTGGGCAGGGAGGGAGGGTCTGGCTCTGCCCTGGGGCGGGGGCAGCAGGGGGGCTCCAAGGCTCTTTTGGTGCTGAGCCCAGTTTGCATCCCTGCCAGGGGGGAGGAAGAGTCGGACCAGATGATCGAATGGCCCCGTCTGACCTCTGCCAGCTCCTCAATGTCCCTTTCTCCAGGCGCCCGCCCCCGTCTGGGCTACGAGCCCGGCTCCTGCGGCTGCTGCAGAGACCTGGGGGGCAATGGGGGGGCTCCCTTTTCATTTACTCCATTCCCTGCCCATCGGCCTCATCATCCCACCCAGCCATGAGCCCGAGGGTTTGCTGGCGCTTTGCGTGCTCTCTCGGGGGGCGCAGCGTTGGGGGTCCCCCCGGAGCGGTCGGTGTTTTGTCCCAGTGACAGAGAAGTGGAAGAAACAGGCCACAGAGGCGCCGTCCCCCCCGTCCCCGGCCCAGCGCCCGGGCCCAGCTTTCACCCGGACAGAGACGCGAGCGGCCGAGCCTGGTTCCAGACGCCTTTATTCGCCAGCGGGCGCAGGATGCCCCGGCTCAGTGCTGGATGCGGCGGATGGACTGGACCTGGTTGGTGTGGGCCTGGGAGCTGAACTCCGTGTACTTCGGGAACTCGCCATTCTGCCTGTCCCGCTCCAGCACGTACTGGTAGCCCCGGTACCCCGGGTACTGGTACGCGACCCACCTGCAGGGGGGCAAAGCATCGCCATGGGGCAGCCCCTCCTGAGCGGGCAGGGGTCCCGCTTCAGGGCTGGGGAAGGGGGATGCTCTCCGCACCCTTACGGGGTCTCCCACTTCCCCCCTTTGGGGCTGACAAACATGCACCCTCCCCTGAGCCTCTCTCGGCCTCCCTCGAATTCGGGGCCCCTTCCTCCCCCAAATGCCTGGCCCCTCCCCCATTCTCCCCCACTCGCAGTGCAGGTCTCAGCCACAACTGCCCAGCCAAGCTCAGGGACCGGGATGGGGCATAGGGCCCAGTGAATCATAGACTCGTAGACTATGAGGGTTGGAAGGGACCTCAGGAGGGATCTAGTCCAACCCCCTGCTCAAAGCAGGACCAAACCCAACTAAATCACCCCAGCCAGGGCTTTGTCAAGCCTGACCTTAAACACCTCTAAGGATGGAGATTCCACCACCTCCGTAGGGAACCCATTCCGGTGCTTCACCACCCTCCTAGTGAAATAGTGTTTCCTAATATCCAACCTAGACCTCCCCCTCTGCAACTTGAGACCATTGCTCCTTGTTCTGTCATCTGCCACCACTGAGAACAGCCGAGCTCCATCCTCTTTGGAACCCCCTGTCAGGTAGCTGAAAGCAGCTATCAAATCCCCCCTCATTCTTCTCTTCTGCAGACTAAACAATCCCAGTTCCCTCAGCCTCTCCTCATAAGTCATGTGCTCCAGCCCCCTAATCATTTTTGTTGCCCTCCGCTGGACTCTTTCCAATTTTCCCACACCCGCTTTGTAGTGTGGGGCCCAAAACTGGACACAGTACTCCAGATGAGGCCTCACCAATGCCAAATAGAGGGGAATGATCACGTCCCTGGATCTGCTGGCAATGCCCCTATTTATACAGCCCAAAATGCCATTAGTCTTCTTGGCAACAAGGGCACACTGCTGACTCCTATCCAACTTCTCGTCCACTGTAACCCCTAGGTCCTTTCTGCAGAACTGCTGCCTAGTCTAGTGCATAGGGCCCAGGATGGTGCATAGGGCCCTGGATGGTGCATAGGGACCGGGATGGTACATAGGGCCCGGGATGATGCATAGGGCCCAGGATGGTGCATAGGGCCCTGGATGGTGCATAGGCCCCGGGATGGTGCATAGGGACCGGGATGGTGCATAGGCCCCGGGATGGTGCATAGGGACCGGGATGGTGCATAGGCCCCGGGATGGTGCATAGGGACCGGGATGGTGCATAGGGACTGCAATGAAGTTTAGTGCCCAATCCAGCCAGGCGCAGTGCACCCTGGATGGCCAGTGACCCCAGTGGATGTTGGGGGTGCTGAGCACCCTACCAGCCGGGCCCAGTGAGGTGACTGTCTGGGGTCACTCAGCCCAGGGCACCCCACGGCTGGAGGCTACTTACGCTCCCGAGTTCACCTTGATAGAAGCCACCTCTTTGCTGCCCCAGCCCATGGCCTGCAGCGAGGGGAAGTCGTCGCTCAGCTCAAACTTCTGCCCCTGGAAGTTCTCCGCCTCGTAGAGGGTGACTTTGCTGTCGCTGTGGTTCTGTGCAGGGAGGAGGCAGGTCAGGACGGGGCCCCCAAAGCCAGACGGGGCTCCCTGCTCGCCCCCTCTCCAGCCCCCTCCTCCCTCGTGCCCTCTGGGCTCTGCGCCCAGCCCCTTTCCCCTGGCAGCGCTGCTCTGCCGACGGCTCCTGCCATTCGGGGGCAGGGCCGCAGCCCCCCAGGCCTGTGGCAAGGCAGCTCAGTCAGCGGGGTGCCCCGGGGAAGGGAGGGGAGAGCCGATGCTCCTGACAGCACCTGGTCTTTCTTTCTTAGCTGCTTCTTTAACTTGAAATCACCGGCCTCGGCTGGAGACGCCCTCCCCCTGCTCCCAGTGCAGAGGGCACACGGTGCCAAGGGCTGGTGCCAGGCGCTGCACAGACCCAGCACGAGCCGGCCCTGCCCCAGGGACAGGGACAAGCTGAGACACCCAGGGTCACGCGGGGAGGGTTCCCTCGAGTCCCAGCCCAGTGCGTTCACCCCCAGGGCAGCCATGCAAACCTCTCCAGCTCCCCACCCCTGTGTCCTGCTCCCCAGTCCTCTCCCCTCCCAGAGCCACCCGGGGAGCTGCAGGGCCCTGCTGGCCAGGGCCGGTAGGGTGACCAGATGTCCCGATTTTTGGGTCGTTTTCTTATACAGGCTCCTATTACCCCCCACCCCCGTCCCGATTTTTCACCCTTGCTGTCTGGTCAGCCTAGGTCCCGGTCTCACTCCGGAGGGTGCCCCTGCGCCTGCCTCGCCCTGGCGCCCGCGCCTGCCTGGGGGAATGCGCTGGTACCCCCGTGCCAGGGTGCCAGAGACAGGCGAGTGAAGATGCCAAACACCCAGCGGTCTCGGGGCCAGCCCAGTTGCTGTCCCTGCTTGGGCTCCGGGGGATTCTCGAGGCCTGAGCTGTCTCTGCTGCAGAGGGACGATGCAGACGTTCAGGACGGCATGGCCTGCGTCTGCCCACTGGGCACCGAGAGCCAGGCTGGCGGGCACCAAGGGGTTAATCTCGAGTCCCGCACTAGACGTGGTGCTGTCCCCACTGCCCCCCCCCCCGCGTTGTTCCCCACCGAGCAGCCCTGCCAGCGAGCAGCGATCTTATCTCTGCCCCTTTATTAAAGCCTGAGCATATCTGCCTGGCGGTTATTAAAACGCCGGGCGGGAGGCGGGGCTGGAGCCAGGGGACGTGCCAGGGTTTAAAGCCCCCACGTCTCTGCAGATGGAGCGATAGGGCCGCAGCCTGGCAGGGAAGAGCCGAGACCTGGGTGAGGCCACAGCAATGGCCCTTCCCGGTGTCACTGGCCCCAGCTGGCAGGAGTGTGCCCCATGGCAGGCTGCCCCTTTGCCACGGGCCCCCCCCTTCTCTGGGGAGCCTGGCACAGCCCAAACAGCGGCACTTCGGTTCCCCTGCGCTGGCCTCACCTGCGCCCGGGTCGGGGGGTTCAACACTGAGCGCGGCCGGCTGCCCCGTGTGTTTAGAATCACAAACTCGGTTCGTGAGAGGGAGCCGAGAAGGGGTTTTAACCTCAGCAACCCACTGCTGATCCATAAAGGCAGTGACCTGGCAACGGTACGACTGTCTGTCCATCCCTCCCCACACACCCCCTCTATCTATCTATCCCCACACCCGCCCCTCTATCTATCTATCTAGCCCCAGACACCCCCCTGTCTATCTATCTATCCCCACCCCCCCGTCTATCTATCCCCACACCCGCCCCTCTATCTATCTATCTATCTAGCCCCAGACACCCCCCGTCTAGCCATCCCTGCTCATCACCCAGGCACGAAGATGATACGAGATTTCCGTCAGCCGTTCCCATTGTCTCCTTGGCCCCCTGCTGTGCCGTGGCCCCTGGGCCAGCGTGCCGGGCGCGTGGGTGGAGATGGGGACGAGCCGGGGTGGGGGCGCGTCCAACTCACGGCGCATTTGATGGGCCGGAACGAGAGCAGGTGCTCGGTTCGGTAGCCGCTGTTTCCGCTCCAGGCCTCCCAGCGGGGGTAGTCGCCCTTCTCCAGGATGAACTGCTGCCCCTGGTACTCCGGGTACTCGAAGCCCACCCAGCTGTGCGAGAGGGGGAGGGGACGGTGTCAGCAGCACCAGCACGTGCCCCCGAAAGCAGAGTCCCTGGGAGGAGGGGGCAGGGCAGGCCGCCAAGGGGCCCTGTCTGGGCTTCCCCCACCTGGACAGATCAGCTGCCCATCGCCCTCAGCACCGCCTGGGGGGAGGGAGCCCGTCCCTCACCCTCCTGTGCCCCATTTCACAGCAGGAGAAACCGAGGCCCAGAGCAGGGAAGGAACTGGGCCAAGGTCACCCAGCGGGTCCGTGGCCAAGCTGGGGACAGGACCCAGGCGTGTGCTCTGACCCCTGCCTGGCAGCTCGCGGGAGGAGGAGGCGGCGAGGGGCAGCAGCTGCCAGCACGTAGGGCCCAGGGCGGGTGGGGCTGGGGCCTGGGCACTTACGGGCCGTTCTCCACCTTGATGGAGCGGAGCTTGCGGAACCCGCGGTCCAGGATGCTGGGACACTCCAGCAGGAACTCGCTGCGCTGGCCCTGGAAATTCTCCTCCTCCCAGACCGTGAGCTTGAACTGGCCCAGGGCTTCCATGGGCGGGCTGGTCATTGGGAGCTCTCCAGCTGCAGAGACAAAGCCGCCTCAGCCACACGAGCCCTCCGCCCTGGCCCCCCCGTCGCGACAGGGCGCCAGCCAGTGCAGGGCACAACGCTCAGCTGGGCCCACAGGGGCCTCTCCTGCCCCAGTGCCAGGGCAGGATCATCCCGTCTCTGGGGCAGTGCCCAGCAAGGGGGCTCCTGTGCCCCACCCAGGGAGGCTCCTGCTGCCCAAGGCTGGATCCAGAGGAGGCCGTGGATGGGGGTGGACGATGGCTCAGTAAATGGTGCCTGGATCCCGCAACGGGCTGAGCGTCTGCCCCATCAAGCTGTGGGGCCCCCCATGGAAATACGCCCCCCAGCGCAGACCAGAAGGGCTCCTCTTTCTCCGCGCCGTGTCCTCGGCCTTCCCCAGCCAGGCCCTGCTGCAGCCCCTTTGCCCCAGGGCCCACGGATCCTTCCTGCCGCCAGGGGCGGCTCCAGGCCCCAGCACGCCAAGCGGCAGGCGGCTCCGGTGCACCTCCCGCCGACGTGCCTGCGGAGGGTCCCCTGGTCCCGCGGCTCCGGTGGAGCATCCGCCGGCACGTCGGTGGGAGGTGCACCGGAGCCGCGGGACCGGCGACCGGCAGAGCGCCCCCCACTGTGCTTGGGGCGGCGAAATGGCTAGAGCCGCCCCTGCCTGCCGCAGCCCGGCTGCACCCAGGCCGTGTCCCCGGACAAAGGCAGGAGGGGGCTCTGGCTGGGCCGCGCAGCTGGGGACACGCTGCAGAGATGTGGCTGCAGGCTACCCGCCCCAGGAGCCCCCCCACCCTAAAAGCAGGGCACGGGCAGGCTACTGCTCCCAGCACCCACTGGGTGACTCCACGGCGGGGTTATCGGGGTGCATGGCAGATGTGCCCTTATAGGAGCGCTCTGCCCCCCCCCCCCCAGCTTCCTTATCCCGTGCCGGGGCGGGAGTGGGTGTGCGGGGGGGGGGAGGAGGCAGGGGACAGCCAAGAACATGGACAAGTCTCTGAAACCAGGATCCACCCCCAAAATACCAACGTGCCAGCTGCACTGCCCCCCCAAGCGCCCCAGAGAGTCTCGGGGGGGTGGCTGCAGGGGCCCGGGGGGTTCATAGCCTGGTACTTACCTGGTCTGCAGGGGGCAAAGCCGAGAGTGGCGCTGCGGGGCTGGGGGTCTCCCAGGCCTCTTATAGGGCGGCCGGCTCAGTGCAGCGTGTGCACAAGCAGGCAGGGCTGAGTCAGCGGGGGGAGCCTGGGGGGCGCGGGGGGGGCCAGGCGCCGGCTTGTCCAGTCCACTCAGCCATTGTGGGGGGATCAGGCGCCCGGGCCGCACAATGGAAAGTGCTGGGCCGCGCTGGCTGCGGAGCTCGGGGGCACAATAGAGAAGGCCTGACACGCCACTTTCCTTTCTCCCGCGGCACAATGCGCCCGCGCTGGGGGGATTAGGGGCAGAGCCGGGGCCAGGCGGGACGTCAGCCGGGGGAGGCAGTGGAGTCACCGGGGGCAGGAGCTGCGCTGTTGCTGGGCCATTTGACGGAAAGCCACGGTGGAGGCCAGGGGACGCTGGGGCAGACGCTCCCCTTCCTTGGGTCACTGATGCCAAGCTGTGCCAGGCCCCCTGCCCAGGGCTCACTGCCCTGGGGCTCCTGGGGGGGCTTTGCCCACTCACCTCCCACGTCAGACCCTCTCCCCAGCCTGTCTCCCACCTCGGCGGTGTCGGGCTGGGGCGCTGGGTCACAGCACTGGGCCGGGGATCGGCCCATCCCGGCGCCCCGCCCGCAGCTCTAGTGTGTGACCAGCAGGGGGTGCTGTTTGGGGCTGGCCCCGCAGTGGGAGCCAGGCTAGCGAGCTGGGGCAGGGGGGGGAATAGAGCAGATTTCCGGGGATTCCCCCTCCCGTTGCTCCAACCAGGCCCCTCTGGGGGCTCCCTTTCTCGCTGCCTGGGTGGGGCCGGGCTGCTGGGCGATGCCTGTGCCCAGTTCCCATCCCTGCGCCCCTCATCCCACCCCGGGGGCACTGGGCTTTGCAGCGAGGCCGAGGCCGCCCTGTCTGGGGATGGGCCACCTGGGAGCAGCTTTGCCTTTAATTCCTGCCCTGGGGCCCGGCCCCAGCCTGTCTCCTCCCCCACCGGCCGGCTGCCGGCTGGGGTGCCCCGGGGAAGGGGCAGGGACGGGGCCCGCCTGTCTGGGACGCCCCTAGGAAACGTCTGGATCCCCCGGGCTCCTGGGAGACCAGCAGCAGCCCCCAAAGAGCCGCTCTGGCCTAGTCGGTGATGAGGGAGTGGTTGGCGGGGAGCAGGGGCAGCTCTAGGCATTTTGCCGCCCCAGGCACGTGCTTGGTGTGCTGGTGCCTGGAGCCGCCCCTGGCTGGGAGGCAGGACTCCTGGGTTCTCTGCCCTGTTCCGCCACTGACTTGCCGTGGGACCTTAGGCGAGTCCCTTTCCCCACTCTGTGCCTTAGTTTCCCCAGCGGGGGGCGATACTGGCGCGCTCGGCGAGCCCAGGGTGGCAGCGCCAGCTCCCCACAGGGCGGACGCAGGAGCCAGACTGGCCGGCTTCACCTTGCTCCTGCCACGACCCCGGCAGTGCGGCCTGGTCGCACCGAGCGGACAATCCCGCAAAGCCCCACTAGAGTGCGCAGGAGGGCAGGGATTGCGCCCGGGCGCAGACACCCAGAGCCTGGGCAGGGCCAGGACATGGGGGGCCGGGAACCAGCTCTGCTGGGTGTTTTCTAATGCAGGGGGCAGCGTGGGGCCCCCAGAGCCGGGCGTCCCTGACTGTGGGGTCAAGGCTCCGGTGGGGCCCTGCCACGCTCTCGGCCGGGTGCGGGAGCGACTGGAAAGGCCCAGGACTGGGAGCGGGACCCCGCAGGCAGGGCACTGGCTTTGCTGTGGGTGCTTCGACCAGCTCCCCTCCTGCCAGCCCGGGAGCCCCTGGCAGGGCTTGCTGGGGGGCTGGGAAGGGCGTCCCTTGGGAGCAGGGGGTGTCCCTGCCCGGCGGGAGGGGATGACGCATAAAGTCAGAGGGTCCTGAAGGCGATGCCAGGGCCCAGCGCCAGCCAGGGCACCAGGACCCTGGCGCCTTTCCACGCCAGCGGCTCTGGCTGGGCCTTGCATGGAGCTGGGGAGAGGCGGGGGCAGGGAGTGCTCGACTCTGCCCACAGGGGGCAGGATCGGCCTCGCCCGCTCCCCAGCGCCCCGGGCAGCGATGCCGCCCCGTCCCCTGGAACAAGCCAGCTCCCGGCGTGGCTGCCCATGCGGCCGCGCTGCCAGCGGCAGGCGTCTCCAGGCGACAGACACGGGGCTGGGGGCTCGTCTGCCTCGAGGGCAGCTGCCGATGCCACCTCGTTAGCGGGCCCGGGGCTCGCTGACCGGCTGGGCCCCTGGGCCTTCTGCCACCCTCCCCTCCCGCCCCGGGGCCTCTGTCCCGCCACCCTCCCCTCCCGCCCCGGGGCCTCTGTCCCGCCACCCTCCCCTCCCGCCCCGGGGGCCTGGGCCTTCTGCCACCCTCCTCTCCTGCCCCGGGGCCTTTGTCCTGCCACCCTCCCCTCCCGCCCCGGGGCCTCTGTCCCGCCACCGTCCCGTCCCGCCCCGGGGCCTCGGTCCGGCCCCCCTCCCTACCCGCCCCGGGGCCTCTGTCCTGCCACCCTCCCCTCCCGCCCCGGGGCCTCTGTCCCACCACCGGCCCGTCCCGCCCCGGGGCCTCTGTCCGGCCACCCTCCCCTCCCGTCCCGGGGCCTTTGTCCCGCCACCCTCCCCTCCCGCCCGGGGCCTCTGTCCCGCCACCCACCCCTCCCGCCCCGGGGCCTGGGCCTTCTGCCACCCTCCTCTCCTGCCCCGGGGCCTTTGTCCCGCCACCCTCCCTTCCCGCCCCGGGGCCTCTGGCCAGCCACCCTCCCCTCCCGCCCCGGGGCCTCTGTCCCACCACCCTCCTCCCGCCCGGGGCCTCTGTCCTGCCACCCTCCCCTCCCGCCCCAGGGCCTCTGTGCCACCACCCTCCCCTCCGCCCCGGGGGCCTGGGCCGATCTCACCCTCCCGTCCCGCCCCGGGGGCCTGGGCCGATCTCACGCTCCCTGGAGACGCAGCAGGTCAGAGACTGGACGCGAGGCAGGAGCTGGGGTTTCGGGGAGGCTGCCCTGAGGGCAGAGGGGGCGGCTCTTGGGAGGAGGCCGGTTCTAGGGAAGAAGCAGGATCCCCCATGGCTCATGGGACAGCGGGGGCCAGGGCAGCCCCGTTTCCCAGGCTCAGACCCCAGCGGTGCAGAGCTGGGGACGGGCTCAAGGCCAGGCAAGGCAACGGGGGAGGGGATTGGAGCATGGAGCAGGGATCGGTGGGAGGAAAGGCTGCCTTGTTACCCTGTGGGACTCCCTGCAGCAGGGCGTTCGGGCGGCAGGGGGGTCGGTGCAGGGTAACAACGTAGCCGGTGGAGGGGGCCGTCTGTGCACACTGACAGCCTGGCCGCTTCTCTGCTCCCCCCTAGAGCGGAGATCGCTGCAGGGTTTCCATGCTAGCCCCCAACCCACCCCCCTTGGGGCGCTGCCTGGAGGGGAGCTGGCTGATACCCCACCCCAACAGCAGCAGGCATTGGGCGGTGCTGGGGCAGGGGATGGAGCTTTGCCCTGAGCTCCATGGAAGACACAGGTCAAGAGCAGTGAATGGTTGGACAGGAGGTAGGATGGGCCATTGGCCTGATCCAGAGCAGCCGGAGGTGTGGTTCTAGACTAGCTGGGCTGAACCAATGTAGCAGGAAGTGGGTTCTGGATTAGCTGGGCTGAACCAATGCAGCAGGAGGTGGGGTTCTAGATTAGCTGGGCTGAACCGGTGCAGCAGAAGGTGGGTTCTAGATTAGATGGGCTGAACCAATGTACCAGCAGGTGGGGTTCTAGACTAGCTGGGCTGAACCAAAGCTTCAGAAGGTTGGTTCTAGACTAGCTGGGCTGAACCAATGTAGCAGGAGGTGGTTTCTGGGTTAGCTGGGCTGAACCAATGTAGCAGGAGGTGGGTTCTGGGTTAGCTGGGCTGAACCAATGCAGCAGGAAGCAGGCCACCATGGCCAGTGCTATGAGCCAGGGCCCGTGTTCCTAGTGATCTGGCTGGGCCCCACATCTCGGCCCCACATCTAGAACCACACCTCCGGCTGCTCCGGATCAGGCCAATAGCCCATCCTACCTCCTGTCCAACCATTCACTGCTCTTGACCTGGGCCCCACATCTCGGCCCCAGCCCCGTGGATTCTGACAGTCAGAGGGCAGCTCCGAGCTAGTCTCACACGTGGGTCGCTCTGCTCTGCGCAGCCCCCAGTGGGGAGGGAAGTTCTGGGCCTGTGCGGGGAGCTGCCCCCCTCCCCCCCCAGCAGATGGAGCTGAGGCCAGGCCCTGTTTATCTTGCTCCCAGTTGCCGGGTGCTGTGTTTGCTCTGGGGATTGTTTCCTGCCACCAGCGCAGACACAGGTGGCTTTTATTTGCAGGGTCTGGCTGATTAGATCAGGGCCGGTGCAGCCCCCGGGCAGCCTCATTTCCCTGTAGACTCACCCTACTGGGAAGGGATGCAAATTCACCCAGGGCTGGGCGAGGCCGTTATCCTGCAGGGCTTGCCACAGCCAACCCGTCCCGGCCCCCCTGAGCCCCGGATCAGGGCCTGGCGAGCTGACCCACTCCCCAGCGGCCAGGCCGCCCTGTGCCTCTCTGCTCCAGGGACACCGGGGAGCAGTCACGCCGAGCCCCGCAGTGCACACGCGTGTGCTCACACATGCCCTGTGCCGGCCTGCGCATGCAGCGAGACACCCTGACCCCCGCCACCTCCGCTGCCCCCCCGGCCACGCACCCTGTCATGGCGGAGCCCAGGCCCACGCCACTGGCCATGCATCCAGCCCCCGCCCGCACTCACAGCAGCGCCTCTGACTGCAAACAGGCTGGCAGATGTTGCTGGGTTTAGCCCCCCCCCCCCCCCCCGCTGCATATGGGGAGCGGCTCTGCCGTGCTCTGCCTGGGGCTGCTGCAGCCTGTTGGCCCACCCAGCGCCTGCTGCTCTGTGCCAGGGAATCTGGGGAGCATGAAGATGAGATCAAGGGGGCAGGGGCTGGCAAAGCTTCCTCCAAACTAGCTCCACTGGTGCCCCTCACTCCCGACCTGCAGCCCCTACTCGCCCAGCCCCAGGCGTCCCCCTGACACAATGCTCTGCCGATGTCTCTCCCTCTGGACATTTGGCCCCATTGCTGGGAGACTCCCCCTGCCCAGTGCCCCAGAGGCAGCGCGGTACATGGGTGGGTGTCTCTGTGCCAGGGAATGGGGGGGGGAGCCGCTATGTTGGGGGCTGGGGTCCTGCCTGGAGCCAGGACACACAGCGGGACCTTCCCCGGGGCACGTTCCAGAGACCCTGGCACCCAGGCACTGTCCCCCCACCCCGTACACCCCCCTCCCCCAGGGCCCCGCGAGCAGGGGCGCCCCGTTATGTCTGCAACATCATGCCTGCCAGGGGCTGTGCCCGTGTGCCCCGGGACTGGGTCAGCTGCTACCCCCACTAGGCTGCGACGGGCTCCCAGGTGCCACCACCCCCCCCGCCCCCAGTGCGGCCCGTGCTCCTCGCCCCGCGCTCGCTGCGCGGCCGCAATGGGGAAGTGCAGTCACCCGCCGGCTCCTGTTCCCATGGGAATTAATCCCGTGTGAAGGTCACCAGAGCCCCGCCAGCTGCCGCTCTCCCGGCCGGTGGATTACTGCCGAGGTGCGCGCAGGACCTGACGCCAGCACGGGCAGCACCCGCCACCCGGGGGCCAAGTCCCAGAGGCACCTGTGGGAGCCCTTAAAGTCCCCCGGGGCCCAGAGACGGGGCTGGGGGGTCCCCTCCAGCCTGCATTACAGCTGGTCTATAACCCAGCCTGTCTGGAGACCCCGGGCTCCATCCCAAAGGAGGCGACGACACCCAGACCCTCGCGGGCAGCCTGCCAGCCGGGCACAGGGGGTCTCCGGGCACCGTCTGCCCTCCCTGCCAGCTGGGGGGCTGCAGGAGTGAGGGGCTGGGAGGATGTAACGCTGGGAAAGGCCCAGCCTGGTCCTGCCCCCTGAATCCCCAGAGCCCTGAACCCGCAGAGCCCGGTGAGGGGGCTGGGGAGGGGGCACCCGCCAGCCCGTTGCCTCGTCAGCCGCAGCTTGAGCTCCCTGGGCACCCTGCACCAGGGGGGCGTGCGCCCCACCGGGCATGCCAGCAGCCTGCGCCTCCCCCCCGGCCCGGCGCCCCCCGGGCCGCGCTCCCCCGGCTCCCCAGGGCCCACAGGGGCTGGAAAGGCAGCCGAGCCATTAACCCTTCACTCGGCAGCTGTTCCGCCAGGCCAGGAACGGCTTCTCCAGGCGGTTTTCCTCAGCGCCTGGTGCTGGAGCAGGAACCTGGCACAGTGCCGCCCACACAGGGGAATCTGCAGCTGCCCCTCTGCCCAGCAACCCCCAGGCACCTGAGCCCATCCTCCTGGTGTCCCGCCCCCTGCCACAGGGCCCAGGGCAAGGTCTCTGGCCTGACACTCAAAGCCCCCACCCCTTAGGCTCAGCCCCAGCTCCTGGTGAGACACCTGCCTCCACGAACATGGAACCCCCCCACCCCCCGCCCCCGAAGGAGGCGGCTGCACCTGCCGGACGAGCCTCTGCACACGGACCGAGAACGAGCTTTGACCCTCAAATGCAGCCGGTGGGGGGGGGAAGTTGGCACCCCCATGGTGTAGTTGGGGAAACTGAGGCACAGAGCAGGGCAGTGTCACGCGCAGTCAGTGGCAGAGCTGGGAATGGCTCACAGCTCTCCTAGGCCAGGCAGCCAACGCTGGGACTGGAGGCAGGGCACCGTGCCACAGGGAACCCCATCTGGGCACAGCAGCCTCCCCCCAAGGAAAGCCAGGGGGATCCCCTCCCTCCCCGGTGCCGGGGCATAGCCCCCCTCAGATGGGCCAGGCAGCCGCAGGCCAAGTGCCCCTGCCCAGCGTGTGCTGCGTGCTGGGAGACGGCGACATGGGGTTAATATAATGGGGTGCCCAGCACCTCCTGGGCATTAGGGGGCCGGGCGTGGCGCCCCAGCCAGCCAATCAGGAAGCTCCAGGCCAGGCACGCCAGCTTGCTGAGCCCCGTTCCCGGGCGAGGCAGCGTGGTAGCCTGGCACTGCCCACCGCCGGGGGTGCCAACCCAGCCCCATGGCAGCGGGGTCACCACAGCAACACAGGTGTTTCCAAGAGGGGGCAGGTAAAGAGCCATTGGGCGGGAGGGGAAAAGCCCCACAATGAAGGGGGGGCTGGCCCCAGGCTGGCCGCCCCCCTCCCCAGCGAAGGCCCAGATCCCTGTTGGCGGGGCGTGCACCAGGATACGGCTGCCAGGTTCTCTCCTGTTCAGCTCTCATTACCCTGAGCAAACAGCAACAGGTGCGGCTGGGGCTGGGCCTGGGGGGAGGGGACCTCAGGCAGATCTGGCCCACCCCTCGCTGCCCCAGCTCTGCCCTGGCCAGGGGGGAGACAGGGTCTTTCCCTGGCTCCGCCCCCCCCGCCCCACCTCAGCGCTGCCCGTGTGTCCAGCCCGGAGCAGGGTGAGGAGCTCACTGGCGTCTCCTGTGTCCCAGGACGATGCTGCTCAGCGGGGAAACGGGCCCTCAGGACTCCTGGGTCCGGGCCGGGCTCAGGGAGGAAATGGCGAGTGGTTAGAGCAGGGGGGAGTCGGGGCTCTGGGGACTCCTGCCGGGGCCTGGGGAAGGCGCGAGAACAGGTGGCTGGGTCCGTGTCATGGAGTCCCCGGGCGATGTTCTGGAGCTGCTCCCCACCAAGCCAGGCAGGACCCTGGGGAGCCTCCTCTCCCTCGGAGCAGCCTGTCTGAAGGGCAAGAAGCTCCCACGGCTTCACCTCCTGGGTCTCTCCTTGGAGCATTCAGCATCCTCTGCCCCTCCGTGCGCTTCCCACAGCGAGTCCGCCCAGGCCGGGTCCTGGGGGGGCACAGGGTCCTGCCCCCCCACTGCGCAGTCAGACGTGACTCTCAGCCAGCCAGTAACACAGAGGTTTATTAGACGACAGGAACAGGGTCTGAAACAGAGCTTGTAGGTACAGAGAACGGGACCCCTCAGCCGGGTCCATTCTGGGGTCCCACGAGCTAGACCCCCACGTCTGCCCTCACTCCCCGTCCCCAGCCAGCCCCAAACTGAAACCCCCTCCAGACCCTCCTCTCTGGCCTTTGTCTCTTTCCCGGGCCAGGAGGTCACCTGATCTCTCTGTTCACCTTTAGCATCCCCTTGGGTGGGGGCGGGGGGCAGGGCCCCGGCCATTAGTTGCCAGAAGACAGAGTGTCGGCCATCTATGGGCACTGGAGACTTAAGAAATGCATAGGGGAAACTGAGGCACCCACACAGTGTTCAGAGGAAGCATTAAGAACAGTCCCACTTCGTCACAGTCGTCTCTGGTCTGACACTGATCTGGTCCCGCTCTCTGGGGCAGGAGCCGCCTTTCTGTCCTGTGTCTGTGCAGCGCCCAGCGTGGCAGGGTCCTGGGCCAGGCCCAGGCTCCTCTCTCAGGAAAGGCCCAGGGCTGGACTAGCAGGGGCTACAGGTCAGGATTCAGGGGCCCCGGCACAGCCTGGGGGGGGGTGGGGAGCCCAGGGCTGGACTAGCAGGGGCTACAGGTCAGGATTCAGGGGCCCCGGCACAGCCTGGGGGGGTGGGGAGCCCAGGGCTGGACTAGCAGGGAGCGTGGGTCAGGAATGGGGGGCACCAGCAGGGTGTCTGGGCTAGCAGGGGGCTGTGGGTCAGGAGTGAGGGGCAGTCACGTTATTGATTTGAACTGGGACCATATAGAACAGGTTTGCAACCAAGGTCCTGTAGTGGCACCAAATCTTAGGTAAAGGGGTCATCTAAGGTGTCTAAGACCAGGTTCTGGGTTGCTGGTTAGGATGATGCTGTCTGTGTGCATGTATCATTTTGTAGTTGAAGTTATGAGTATTGGCTCTGTACTGTCTGTATTTCAAACTTGTGCTGTGCTGCTGGGTGACACCCCAGACAAGTTGGTGTCAGCTCTGCCTAGCCTGCTTGAGGGCCCATTAAGGACCATCAGCTACAATTGACCCATGGAGAGGAGGCAGATACGCCTTGTAACTCAGCAAAGTGCAGGGACTGGCCCATGTGACTCCAGACTCCATTTTGCTGGAATTTTCCACAGTAAGAACAAAGAGGTTCTTACACCTGGAAAAGTCCATATAAGGCTGATGCCTCATCTCCATCTTGTCTTCAATCTGCTTCTTACCTCTGGAGGGACTTTGCTACAAGCTGAAGCTCTGCACAAAGGACTGATGACCCATCCCAGCAGGGGATGTACTGCAGAGACTTGATTTGAACCTGCAGTTTATTCCATCACTGCTACAAGCCTGAACTAAGAACTTTGCCATCACTGTATGCAACTGATTCCATGTAACCAATTCTAGCTCTCAGCTCTATTTCTTTTTATGAATAAACCTTTAGATTTTAGATTCTAAAGGATTGGCAACAGTGTGATTTGTGGGTAAGATCTGATGTGTATATTGACCTGGGTCTGGGGCTTGGTCCTTTGGGATCGAGGGAACCTTTTTCTTTTATTGGGGTGTTGGTTTTCATAACCATTCATCCCCAGGACGAGTGCACTGGTGGTGATACTGGGAGACTGGAGTGTCTAAGGAAATTGCTTGTGTGACTTGTGGTTAGCCAGTGGGGTGAGACCAAAGTCCTTTTTGTCTGGCTGGTTTGGTTTGCCTTAGAGGTGGAAAAACCCCAGCCTAGGGCTGTAACTGCCCTGTTTGAGCAATTGGTCCTGATTTGGCACTCTCAGTGGGGTCCCGCCAGAATCGCTCCGTCACAGGGGCTGGGGTGGGGAACCCAGGGCTGGGATAGCTGGGGGTGCAGGTTGGGAATGGGGGGGACCAGCAGCCCGGGGGCGGTCCAGGTTGTACCACTGGGGAGAATCAGGGGATTCAGCCCCCAGAAGCAGCCAGTCTGGCCCCTTTCACCAGCACAAAATTCATCTAATGACAAGGGAGACAATCCAGGCAGGTGGAACCACCCCTCCCCCACCTGCTATTAAAATCCCAGGCGGGGGCGTCGGGGGGTGGGGGCCGAGCGCTGCAGTGAGAACAGAACATCCTGCCCCCGGCGCCCGGCTCTGCGACAGCTGGGCCTGGCCCCTGACAACAGCCTGTGACAGCTTCGCACCCGCTCCCGGGCGCCCGCGTCTCCAGCACCTCTGCTCTGCTCCCCTGCCCACACCTGGTGGGAGAGGGACCCCCACGCTAACAGGGGCCACAGTGGGGCCCAATGCGGGGACCCGGAGCCACTGGCGGATGTGGCATTGCGCCTGCCATGACTGGCTGGGGGCCGGGGAGACGAGCTGCGGGGGTGGGGCGCTGGCGCTGGGCTCAATCTGTCCGTCCGCCCGGCCCCGGCCTGCGCCACCCGGCGTGGGCACCCCCAGCCTGCTTCCCCTGGTGCCGCCTGGGGCTTTCCTCGCACTCGGTCCCTGGGAGCTGCGGGAAATCCAGCCCCTTGGCTGGCCGCACTGGGCCTGGCCACTCAGGGAGCTGCCCACAGCTGCATCCCCTGCCCAGAGCACACGGGCTCGGCCAGGCTCACCCTGTGACGTCTGCCCCACTGTGGGGCTCCAGCCTGGCCCCTTTGCCAGCCCCACGCCCGCTGGCTCGCTGTTACGGACACGTCTCCCTGGATGGCTCAGTAGGGGGCGCTCTCTGCCCGCAGTCACTGCTACCCCTGAGCGGCGCTAGGGGGCGCCGTGCTGCAGGGAGCAGGGCGGGGGCCCAATGCGGGGGGGGGTCTCTCTGCCCACAGTCACTGCTACCCCCGAGCGGCGCTAGGGGGCGCCGTGCTGCAGGGAGCAGGGCGGGGCCCAGTTGGGGGGTCTCTCTGCCTGCAGTCACTGCTACCCCCGAGTGGCGCTAGCGCTTGCAGGAGCAGGGGGGCCCAGTGGGGGGCGCTCTCTGCCCGCAGTTACTGCTACCCCCGAGTGGCGCTAGGGGGCGCCGTGCTGCAGGGAGCAGGGCGGGGCCCAGTGGGGGGTCTCTCTGCCTGCAGTCACTGCTGACCTCCGAGTGGCGCTAGGGGGCGCCGTGCTGCAGGGAGCAGGGCGGGGCCCAGTGGGGGGCGCTCTCTGCCCGCAGTCCCTGCTACCCCCGAGCGGCACTAGGGGGCGCCGTGCTGCTGCACGTGTCGTCTTTCAGCTGGGAGGCAGCGCTGGGGCCCTGACCCTTGTGCTCATGGCAGGACCAGGCACTTTCTCCAGGAGTCAGGTGTCAGCCCGGTGTCCTGGCCAAAACCCAGCGCAGGCGATTCCATCCTGCCGCCCTCTCGCTGGCTCTGAGCTGCCTCCTCACTGCCTGTCCTCGGCTGCCGCGCGCTGTGAAGCAGCTGCCATGTTCCACCCCAGAGGTGGCTGCATTGCCGTGATGGGCAAACTGATCGCTGGGGGCGGAGTCTGTTTGGGGCAGGCGGCGAGAGGCCCAGCTGGCTCCCCTTGGCCTTCCCATGGGCAACTGCCCCGGCCCTTCTCCTCCAGCCGGCTGAGGCCACCTGCTCCCTGGACCAGGGGCAGGGACAGGGGCAGCATCTCTCTGTGCCCCTGGTGGCTCCTCATTGTTACCCAGGTGGGTGCAGCCCCAGCCCCAGGACGCCGGCTCCTTCTGCAGCCCCTGGCTTCTTCCCTATGGACAAACTTCTGAGCCCCGCTCAGGCTCCTGAGGCAAGTCACGGCCAGAGGCTGCCTCTCCCTCCGGTGGGCAGGACGGGCCGGATCCAGGGAGGGGCACAGTCACAGGCAGTGCCCAGCGCCCAAGGGAAGGCTGGCGCCCTCCCTCTTTGGTGTGTGACTGTTCGCTCCCTGCAGCTCCCCCTGCCCGGCTCTGTATCCGGCTGGCTCTCGGGGGCGGGGGGGGGGGGGCAGGCTGGCGCCTCCCGAGCCGGAATGCTGGTGCTGGCAAAGCACCCAGGGGCAGTGCCAGCCCCTGGGGCGGCGCGACCCTCCTGGGCGGGGAGGACCCATTCATCACCCTCCTGAGAGCTGCAGGAGCCAGCAGGCGTCCACAGGGAACAGCCTCTGGCCAGGGCGTCTGCGCCCCCCACGGGTGCACCAGCCCTTCGTCCGTCCGTCCGGGTCCCCCACAGGCTGCTGGGGAGGAGCCTTTGGAGGTGCCACACTTGAATCCCCCAGGCCCTGGCACCCTGGAGAGCCTGTGAGCAGCCAGCAACTCCTCCCAGCCAGGCCCTGCCCACATCCTGCTTCCCCGCCAGCCAGCAGCACCTCCAGGGCACAGCACGCTGCAGAATCACACACACACACAATCACAATCACATGCACACACAATCACACAATCGCACACACACACAAAATCACCTGCACACACACTGTCACACAAATACACAATCAACATGCACAATCACGTTCATACACAATCACACACACACAATCGCACAAATGCACAAACACACCACATACAATCATCACACACACCCAATCACACGCTCACACACTATCGCATGGCCACAATCACACACGCTCTCTCACATACAGTGGTGAGGGTGGCAGAAAGCCCGTGACAGCTCCCCCCAGCCCTGTGGCTGCGTGTTGCTGTTCGTGTGGGTCCCAGGATAGTAGACGGACAGGGCGGGGGAGGGCCCATCCACTCTGGCTGAGGTGAGGGCCGACACCGAGATACACGCTCGGCAAAGCTGGTCTCTCTCGCCAACAGAAGCGGGTCCAGTAAAAGCTTTCCCCCCCCCCCCCCCGCCACTTGGGAAGACACAATCGCACACACACGCCCATGCAAATGCGCCCAGCCCGGATCCCACACACACTCTGCCCCGGCCATGCAAATCACCTTGCCCCAGGCCAGGCCTCATGGCCACACACACAAAACACATGCAAATCCTGCCCCACTGCCCCCAGCTGGGCCCGGCCTGTGGCTCTGGGATGACACAATACCACGCACGCCAGGCTCCCTCCCTGTGCCCGTGTCCCCACGAGGCCTGGCCCGACCTTGGCCCCACGCCAGGCTCTGCTGAACTCCTGCCCTGGCTCTGGGTGGGAAACTCCCTGGCTGGCCACTGGCTCGTGGCCCCAAATCGTGGGAGAAGAAGGGAACCCGGGCGGGGGAGGGGGGCCTTGGGGGAAAGGTTCCCCCATGCCAGTGTCCCACTGCCCTGCAGTGGCTCAGCGCGTCGGTACCAACCTCAGGGCACTGGTAGGAACAAGGGCACGTACCCCACATGGGCCGAGTTCTGGGCTTAGATTTCCCCAAGCAGCTGCTCAGGGGCCACCACAGGCTAACCAGGGAGTCACAGGGGGACCCCGGTCTGTCTTGCCACCCCGGCGAGCGCGTCTCTGTGACAGCTCACAGCACAAATCCCAGCAATATTCAGGCTACGCCCAGTCCCAGGGGGCCAGTCACTTACCCCAGGCCAGTTACACCTGAGATCTCACACCAAAGCAAACACTTGTAGCCAGTCCTATAATAAACTATCTCGAGGTTTATTAGACAGGAAAAGGAAACCAGCGAGTTATGTACAAGGTTAATGCAGGTACCATAGACACACTAAGGGGTTTCTATCGTAAGTTTCCAAAGGTTACAGAAGCATCTATGACAGACAGGCTCTATACGTCCCTTAGGGCTAACCCAGCCTGAGCACTGGGGTCTCTTGCCGAGGCCTAGAAACCTCGCCCCCCGGAGTCCAAGCAGCACAGAGATTCTGTTCCTTCTTGCCAGGGGTTTTTAGCCATTGTGCTCAGAGCTGCAAGCTCAGCCGGTGGGAGGAATCCACCTGCAAGACTCATCTTCCAGGAGCAGGGAGTCAAAACAACCAATGTCTTTTGTCCTCTTTATCGTCCCACAATAGTCCATCAGTTGTCAATGGACTTTCCCTGTTGGCCAGGACATAACACCTTCAGCTGGAGACCCGCACGTCGCACTAGTTAATGTCTCTCTCCTGCCTGGTGAGTTACACAGTCACAGAGGCTCGCAACACAAATGCTCCAATGTTCCCTTACAACACGGCACACAGCTGTTGTAACTGAGATTAACGCTGGGCCGCCACTCACAAGCATTCGAGAAAGTCTAAACACTAAACCCATCCTTACAACCCTCGTGCCTCTCTTACCAGCCCTAACACACAGGGGAGCCAGGGAGGGATAGACAGTAAGACAGAAACTCTCACAATGCCACTGGATAAGCCCTGGGTATGCCAACAACTCGATACTGCCTGCAGTTCTGGTTGCCCCAGCTCAAAAAGAGAGATTGGAATTGGAAAAGGTTCAGAAACAGGCAACAAACATGAGGAGGGATATGGAACGGCTGCCATGTGAAGAGAGATTAAACAGACCGGGACTGTTCAGCTTGGAAAAAAGACACCTGAGGAGCAGGGCTGGTGCTGAGAGCGTGACTAGGAAAGTGCTATGTTCCCCTTTGTGTAACACAAGAACCAGGGGTCACCCAATGAAATGAACTGGCAGCAGGTTTAAAACAAACAGAAGGAAGAACTTCTTCCCGGTGACAAAGTGGGAACTTTTTGGAATATTATGATGGAGCCTCAGTTTCCCCAAGATGCTGCTTTCTTACCTAGGGAGGGGGGAGGTCTGGTCACTCTCTGGGCAGGCTAAGACACAGGACCCAGCCTTAGGTCCCATGTCAAGGTTGCTCTTGAGAAGACAGTGGCAGCTCCAGTCGTCCAGCCATGGACACCTAGCAACCAACGAGGCAGAGCACGATGGACTTCCCGCCTCTCGGCAGGGGGCTGAGCGCATCTCCCCAGCTCGGGGACAAAGGACTGGGGCAGGGGGCTGAGGCGGAAGTCAAGTGTGGGCTGTCCCTGCAGACGCTGACAGAGGTGCAGCGTCCCCAAGACGGTTCCCATCTCCCTCGGGGGCTGGCTCGCTATCCGGAGCTCACGGTGGGAAGCAGGGGGGCTGAAGGACCCGGGGGCAGCCCGAGGAAGCGGTGAAGCCACAGGGCCTGCCCTGGTGGGGTCTGGCTCAGGGATGTTCCAAAGGCGGAGTCACTGCACTGGTCCTGCGGACAGGTGACATTCACACTCCTCGCCAGGGGATGTTGTGAAGGCCAAGACTAGAACAGGGTTCAACAAAGAACTAGAGAAGTTCCTGGAGGATGGTCCAGCAGCGGCTCTTAGCCAGGCTGGGCGGGGACACAACCCCTGCGCTGGGGGTCCCTAAGCCTCTGACTGCCAGACGCTGCGGGTGGACGACAGGGGATGGATCGTTTGCTAATTGCTCTGGTCTCTTCATTCCCCCGAAACGCTGGCACCAGCCTCTGTCGGACGACAGGACACTGGGCTAGACGGCCCCTTGCTCTGACCCAGTCTGGCCGCTCTGACGCTGGCTCATTCCCAGACCCACGCGCGGGTTAGGGATGGCGATGGGCGTGAAACGAGCGTGGCTGGTGACCTGTTGTTATTGATCTGTACGGCGGGAGTGCCTGGAGCCCACAGCCCCGCTGAGCCCGGTGCCGCACAGACGGACCGCGCAGGGATGGGCCGGCTCACACGCTGGGGACAAGACAAGAGATGGATTCTTGGGCACTGGGCCTGCTGCCCTGGCAGGCGCGGGGATCCCCGGACCGGCTGCTGTTTGTTGGGGCAAGCAGGACCTTGCACACGCTCTGTGTGAATAAACAAGCCTGCCCCAAAGAACGGCCCTGCCCCGCAGCATCCATTTCTCCTCCTTGCGGAAGGCCCCAAACACGGGGGAACCGCTCGAGCCAAAGCGGTAACAACCCCAACCCCCAACAGCGTTAGCTGGGCCATGACAGCGGCCCAACCTCCCCCGCGCGCTAAACACGAGCCAGACAGCAACCCCCGGCAGCGAGCAGCCGCCAGCGGCTCCTCCCGCTGGCAGCCTCACAATGGGCCTGGGAGCCTGACGAGGAGCCAGCAGCCCCCCCAAACGGCTGTTCAAATATTACTAACCCTCTTGCCTGCCTGGCTCGGGGGTGCGTGTGGACGCCCCGGGCCCTCGGGGAAGGCAGTGCAGGCTGGGGCAACGGGCACAGCCGGGGGCTGCCCTTGGGTGAGTGGCTGCGGTCTCTGCCGGCCCCTCTAGTTACCGCAAGGCCCTGATGAGGTGCAGGTTTTCCAAAGCTCTGACGTGATTTAGGAGCAAGTCCCAGGGACGCCCAGTGGGACACAGGTCCACCCAGCGCCCGTCTCGTTAGGGCGAACCCAGCCGAGAAGGTCGAGCGGCGTCTGGGCCGGGGGTCGCTATGTACTTGGCAGCGGAGCTGTCACTAGCGTGTGGAGTCAGGGGTGTTATCTGAGCGAGCAGGGCAGTAGTGAAGGACGCAGGGGCCTGGGGCACCTGGCTTTGGTCAGGACTCTCGGCAGGGCAGGGTGGGGTCGGGCTGGTCTTCTTCTGGGCTGTGTCTGATGCAGGGTTTTCTTTCTTTCTTTAACTTTGTCAAACTTTTACAGCAAAAGGAAAAGCAGAACCGGGGTCAGAAGCCAAATGATCTCACAACTGCCGACCTGCGTAGAGGGGAACCCAGGGCTCGGCCACGGGGGAAACCGGCTGGTAGCCAGTCCGGCTTAGTTCCCCCTGCAGCCGCCCTACTCCGGGATAACTAGTCCGGGCGAATCCCCACACGGACGAGTCCCCAGAACCGAGCTCAGCGGGGGACAAAGGGCCCCTTCTGGACGTAACGTCCATGGTTAACAGAGACCCGTCCACTGGCGATCCTCTTGCTCAGATCGTGTGCTTGGCCAATGGCCACCCCACATCCTCTGGCGTGTGCATCCAGCTGCCCCTCCAGCACCACCCAAGGGGGTCAGTGAGAGCCCCCCCCAGGCAGGTGCATCTCAGCTGCGTCCCCCACGGGACGGCTGATGCCAGGTCAGCTGCATCCCGCCCTCAGACAGCTGCTGTCAGTCGAACCCACTTCCGTGCTGGGGGAAAAGCCCCCCCGGGCAGCAAGGCCTCAGGCCGATGGGCCAGCAGGGCAGCATGGCGCTGCCCCCACGTCCCGGCGGCAGGAGGCCCATCAGGCTGGTCCCTGGTGTTCAGCCCTCGCGTTAGAGACACCGGGGCTGGGTACTGGCCGGTTGCTTCGCTGGTGCAGTGCGATGCAGCCCCAGTGGGACCCCACCCAACCTGCAGGGCTTGGATCCACGTCTCTCACCCTTTCACCGTCTCCGCCCGGGTCCCCAGCCCGCTCTGCAGCAGGATCCCCGCAGGGCTTGCCATGACCCGCCCCCCCCCGCCCAGGGAACCCCAGGACGCGGAGCCAGCGGTGCCACCTCCAGCAGCTCCTTGAAATCACATTCCATCGCCATCAGGCAAAGCGCCAGGGCTGGGGGGAGCCGGGCTGGCCAGTGCAGGGCAGTGCCAAGGGGCAGGGGGCAGCGAGTGCCACGGCAGAGGGAGGCGTGGGGGCATCAAGCTGCCTCTGTGGCTAAGCCAAAGGCCCTCCAGGGCAGCACCAGGCTCAGGGGCTCCCCCCGCCCCGGCCTTTGCTGCTGACGCCGCACTAGCTGCTGCCCACAGGGACGTTCTGAGCCCAGCTCAGGCCGATGCTGCTCCCGCTGACCCTCCTGCAGCCAGTTCCACAGGTTAACTGGCACCAAAGGCCTGGCCTGCGCTGGGGCGGAGGCTGCGGGCCTGTCTCTGGGGAGGGGTTGTCAGCAGGAGCAGAGTAGTGCTGAGGGGCCGCAGTGCTGGGCAGGTGACAGACGGCTCGGAGCCAAGAGCTGGAGCCAGCCAGCTGCGGGGGCACAAGGCGAAATCCATCCTCCCCCTTGCCCCCCTCAGCCTTCTCTTGCCCAGGAGAACCGCCCCGTGGGTCCCCGCTACGCCGGTGCGGGGCACGGTCCTCCCCAGGGAGTGCTAGCGGCTCTGGGGCAGCCGGGCAGTGGAGCCTTCCAGCTCCAAGTTCCTGGCCCAGCGTAGCCCGGGCTGCACAGGGGACAGCCGGCTGGTGCAGCGACACCGGGGTCCTAGCCCGGCCCTAGGGGAACCGAGGGGTGCCCGTGCTGGGACCCCCAGCAGAGAGCCCTCTCGCCGCTCACCCAGGCACGGCCCCTGCTGTGGGTAAGGGCCTGTCTTCCCGTAGAGCGGTGGCGGCGTTGCCCACCTCCCCAAGGGGCGGGCGCTGTGGCGGCGGGCGAAGCTCTGTGCTGGCTGCACGGGGGGCGAGGGATGTTTCACACCCCAGCGATGGCGTTACACCGACAGGTCTGCAGCCTCGACCCGGCCTTAGGCGAGTGCAGGCTCCCTGGGGCGCCCAGCCCGGCCCTCGCCCCCCTGCAGTGTCAGTTACAGAGCATCGCACTGGGCACTGGGAGCGAGGGGGGGTCGCACAGGTGAGAGCCAGGCGCCCCCGCAGGCCCTGCTCTGTCCCTGGGCACAAGGCAGCAGCTGGCTGCACCACGTATGAGGGGAGGGGGCTGTATTGGGAGACGTGACCCCCCGCCCCATTCCCCTACCGCTGCCCTGCTCGCCCTCCCCGCCCAGCTGGGCTGCTGGCAGCTGCTGAGTCCACTGAGCTCAGGGGAACATTGAGACCTACCTGGGGTGAGCACCAGCCCCGCTGAGCCGGTCCGAGCAGCAAGGCAGGTGAACGCCAGCTGGCTTTGAACGGACGGGGCTCACGGGCAGGGGGTAACTCTGGCCGTCCCCTTCCCCTTCCCCCAGCCTCCCCAGAGCTGCTCCCTGGGTGTGTGTACCACGCTTGCTGGAGGTGTGCACACAGTGTGGCTGGCACATCTCACATGTGTACATCGCGTGTACCTCCACTGACGTGTATGGAGCTTCCCTGCATGTTGGCCAGGGGGTTGTGTGCCACTCGTGTATGTTGCACATCACACAGGATTCACAAGTCATGCCGGTGGTACGTTGCATGTCCGAGTGTGCACCTTGCACGGGCACTGCATGGCGTGTGCGCACATCACACACGTGTCACAGGTGTGCTGCAGGCGTGCCGACAGGCTGGACCTGCCTAACGCGAGCCGAACGAACAAAACGTTCACGTCAGGTCTTGCACGTGGGGCTCGACGCCAGGCAAGTGCAGAGGTTGCTCCGGGCTCGGCCTGCTTGAGCTCGTCCCTGGCCCGAGCCGACAACCGGGCCGGGGGAAGGTGCCTCGTCGGGTCCCTCTGCAGGAGCCCTGGGCTTGGAACCGGTTCACCCCGGGGGAAAGTCGGGAAGGTGCAGCCTGGGGGAGCAAACAGAGCAGGGAGACGGGGAGTTACACGGCTCGCTCGGGGCAGGAGCAGTGAAAAGAGAAGGAAGGAGGAGAGCGGCAGAGGGTGGCAGCAGCAAGAGGGGAAGGGAAAAGCCAGGTGAAGAAAGGAGGAGAGGGAGCGAGGGAGACGCTGCAGGTGGGTCAGTGACTCCTGCCCAGCCGAGCCCCGTTCCCTCTGCTCTCGGGGTGAGAGTCCCTGGGATTTCAGAGCCTCTCCTGCAACCCAGCGGTTGGGGTCCAGCCCCCAGGAGCCCTCAGCCCTGGTCCCAGCCGCAGCCCCAGGCCCCGCAGGCAGCAGCAGCTCACCTGGTTCCGGTGACACGCTGGCAGCTGCCAGGTGAGTCGCTCACTTCTCCGGCTGGCTCCCGAGCAGAAAATGAGGGCGCCGGCGGCTCGGTGGGGCTTTTATAGCCCTGATAAAAATAGCGCTGGCTTCCCAGTGCGCAAGGGGGGCCGGGGAGATGGGGCTGTGCAGGGCCAGGGGAGAGGGCTGGGTTGTCAATGGAGAGCTTCTCCCAGCACACCTGTCACAGGCTCTGTGTTTGCTCAGTGCAAATATTGACCCAGAGGAGGCAGGCTGGGCAGGGGAGGTGATTAGCCCACCTAGATTAGAGCCAGAGCAGGGCTCTCTGCAAACTCCCCAGGGCTGCTTTGTTAATGGGAGCCTGATGGGCTGACAGGAGCCAGGAGCCTGGGTGCTGGCGGGCGGGGGGGCGGGGAGGAGACACTCATTAACCTGCCCTGGAACAACACCAGCTGTCACTTTTCCACCCACCTGCCTGGCTCACTTTGCAGCCAGGGGGCGGGGCGGGGGGGGGGTGCAGAGGAGCCAGGCCTGAAGGCCACCTACATCTTTCCAAATGGAAAGGAAAGAAGAGGGGTGGGAGGGTAAATGGCTCTGCCAGGGCCTGGCAGAACACGGCTTTGGCTGGGACTGGGAAAGCCGGGGGAGAGGCCCCCATCCTAGGGGCGGCCTGTGGTCCTTGCCCCCAGAGGCGTCCCTTTCCCTCTCACCATGTTCAGATGCCGACTGTTAGCAGGTGCCCACTTTGCCAAGCAAGCTGGGTCACTCGGGATCTGGGACCCGTCACTTCATTATTTCATTCCTGTGTCACCTGGAGGTTTGGGGGGGTTCTCCCAGGTCACTGACAAAGCTGTTAAGTTGTGTGAGGCCAAGAACCGATCCCTGCAGGACCACACTGGACACTCCCTGGTTCGAGGGGGAGTCTCTGTTCACAGTTACACCTGGACACCTCTCCGTGAGCCCGGTTTTAATCCATTTCACGGGGGCCCTGTTCATTTGATGGTGGTCTGGTGCGGTACCAAGCCAGTGGTAATGCCAGGGGGTTAAGCAACCACATCTCCAGTTCCAGCAGACGTGTCCAAGATACGGCAACAGGCTCCAGCAGAAACGCTCCGGAGCCCCCTGCCCGTGAGGCACCCGTGGGATCCCCAGGCCCTGCTCCGACGCTGAACTACGCTGGGGTAAAGCAGGAGTCACTCCCCTGCAGTCGATGGAGCGACCCCAGTGTGAACGCAGTGGGAGTGCGGGGAGCTCACGCCCAGCTCGGGGAGGGGCTCTGTCCCGGACGGCCCTTGGATGGACTAGCTTCCCTCCACATGCAGGAGCCCTGGCGGGTGAATCGATGCTGTGGCTGTGGCTGACCCTTTCTCCCAGACAGACGGCGCTGGAGCCCGAGTCCACTATTTACCCGCACAGCAGCGGCAGGACAAGCTTCCCCCACAGGATGGTGGGCTAGTGATGCAGACCCCTGGCCCTCCTAGGAACCAGACTGAGGCACCCCCCCCCCCCACTGCAGACAAGGGCCGCCAAGCAGCCATCGGGGAGGGCCTCCTGCCCCAGCTGGCCTGGCCTGGGTTAGACACGGCCAGGGCAGGCTCCGGGCCCAACCCTTGGAGCAATCCAGTGCCCTGTCCCAGAGCACTGAGTTACTGGAGCTGTTCGGCCTAGTGGGTGGGGACTGACTGCGAGTCAGTTCTATGCCTGGCTCTGCCACTGTCCTGCTGCGTCACCTTGGGGAAGTTACTTCATCCTCTTTCCCCCTCACCCTGTCGGTTTTGTCTATTTAAACTGCAATCTCCTTCGGCCAGGGACTCTCTCTCATGGTGTTTGTACAGCACCCGGCGCAGGGGCCCTGATCTGCATTGGGATCGCTACGTGCCGCCACACTAGTAATGAATTGTACAGACCAAGGGGACACACCCCATACAAGGGAAAGGAGCCCAAGGGACCTGTTGGAGCCATTCACTGCTCATCGGCACACCGTGCCAGGTGACCCATGGAGCAGACTATCTCTAGGGCTGAAGTTCTCCCCGTCTTTCTGCCACACACGAGGCTGCTACGGCCCAGGGCCCTGTACTGGCAGAAGGGCGGAGCACGGGGCTGCAGAGCCCTTTGGTGCAGACACACGGTACTCAGGGGTGATCCCAGCCCAGGTGTTCTCATCTCATTATCTCCCAGACAATGGAGTGACTCGCCTGGTGTTAAATGTTTTAAGGAGTCAGGCTCCCTTCTGTTCTCCCCCCTCAGGCTCTCCCCAGAAGCCGGGCCCAGGCAGCAGAGCAGCGGGCGGAGAAGAAAAGGCAGCGTGTGCAGATCGTATGAAATCCATGGCGACCGATCTCTCCTGATATCTAGCACCAGGCGGAGAGCATCTCATTAGAGCTGCACCGCTGGAGAGAGCTCCCGGCGCCTAGTCCGAGGAGACGTCCGTTCTTACCCCTGGGAGATCTATTGCCCTCCTGGGAGACATCCAGCACCCCAACCCTCAGGGAACAGGCCACAAAAATGCTTCTTTCTTTCCCTCCAAACACGCCCCAGGCAAAAGCCCCGCCTGAGCATGCAGCACCTCCTAGGGGCTGGAAATGACACTGCCCCGGGTGCTGGGTGGTCAGGCCTGATGGCAGGTTTAATGTGGGATTTCTCTCCCAGCAGAGCTGGCCAAGCAGGTTTCCAGCACTACAGGCAGCTTGTCCCTCCATCTCTGGGGCTTCTCGAGGTGTTTCCCTGTGTCCCTGGGGCTTCTCATGATGCTAGGTCCCAAAACGATGGCACCCTGGCATCTTGAAACGGGCACTTGGCATGTCTACAGAACCTTCCAGCTCATGGCAGCACTTCCCAAGCCTGGGCGAATTCAGTTCTCTCCTCCAGGGATGGGTAAGTTCAGTGTTGCCCATCGTACAAATGGGATAAACAAGATGAAGTCACTTGCCCAGGATCACGTGGCAAGCGAGTAGAAGAGCTGGGTGTCCTGGGCCCGCACCCTGTGGTGGTGCCATAAGTTCCACCTTCCTGTGAAGCGGCTGAGGGGAAGAAGGTTTAGCAGCTAGCTGGGGAGAAGCTCCAAGCTCTTTAGACCTTTGGTAGAAGTTCTTTGTCTGCCCGTTCTCCTGTCACTCCAAGGCCTGGATGTGGTAACTGTGGCAAGCTGGGTTTGCAGGGGGAGGGAGATGAAAACTGGCACCAAAGCAAAACGTTCAGTAACTTTTCTCCAGAACGTCTGAGGCAGAATCCATCATGGCGGGTGGCCCAAGCTGTATTTCCAGCTTGTTCGCATCGTCTCTCAGGCCCTCTAAAGAGATGCTCCCTGGAGAGCCAGAGGCATCACTGGCAGAACTCTGCTGAAGCCAGCAACCCGAGATTAAATACGGCCCAAAGAGAGAGAGTGAATAGGATTAGTTGCACCTAACAGCCATGGACTCATGTGTGAGAAAAGGCCAACAGGGCGCTAGAGCTGGGGGAGTCTCGGTTCCTCACGGCCTGATGGCAGAGAATGGACAATAAACATCCATCTCCCGTGTCTTCGGAAGGCTCGGATCTGTCGCCAACAAACCCCCCAGCGCCCGGGGCAGGATGGGAGCTGTTAACAGCAGGAAAGCTGTTCCCCCGGCATCACACTGCATCTAGGCTACACACACAGGCTGTTTGCTTTTCAATATTATGCCATTAAACATATAATAACGCTTAGCACTTTCCAAACATTAACCCGGTCATCCTGCCACCCCATGGGGGAGGGGAGCTGAGACCCAGAATGACTCAGACAACGGAGGGCATCAGACTAGAAGGCAGGAGTGCCTGTTCCCATGTTCAAACCACTAGATCATCCTGCCTCTGAGCTTTCCAGGTCACCCGAGGTTCTGTTCCCCAGCTCAATGCAGTGGGACCCCACCCTTGGGGTACACAGGTGCCTCTTGGCCCAGATGATGTAGATCCGAGGACAGAGACGGAAAAGGGGAGCAGATCCTGGGCTGGGCTTACAGATCTAGGGCTGAATGTTGTGAACCAGGGTAGAGGACTCTGTGGAGAAATACCCCTTTGAGGTGATTGTCTGTCTGAGATGCTTGCTGAGCCCGGGGGGCGGTGTCCCCTGGAAGTCTGGAATCGTGCTGCTGGTGCCATTTCTCCCTATTGAATTTGCCCCAATCACTATGTTTTAAGAGCACAGTACAGGGCAGAGCGAAGACTCTCCTGCCACGCCACTCTACAGGGCTTTCTTCCAAGGGACAGAGAGAATCAGGATGCACCTGGAAAGAAATTAGCCAAAAGAATCCCTATGAACCGCACGACATGGCTCTGGCTGTCCAGGGGTAGCCTTCTTGGCTTTCTCTCTCCAGCCTACTGTCTATGTACTTCTGCAGCTCTCGGCACCGGTCTCCGAGCTTCTCTCACAAAGGAAAAGTCTTGCTCTTCGGCCATTCTACTGGCCTGGTGCTGTCACCAAGGTTAGAAATACCCCCAGAAAACGGGGATCCCACCCACCACTGACACCCAGGAACCCTCCCTGAGCTGGAGGGGCAAGGAAGAGCTCTCGCCGCTAGGGAGCTGGCCTCCCCGGGAGCTCAAAGCAAGCTAGTGAATGGGATCCATGCTGCGTATGGATTGTCTGGGCCTTTCCCCTTCTAGGGGCCAGTTGGCTTAAGAGCCGTAGATTCCAAAGCCAGATGGGATCATTGTGAACCTCCCGTCTGACCCGCTGTGTAACAGGCTGGAGAACGGTCCCCAAGTAAGATGGTAACTGTCTACTGCAGCTGCCAGCTAATGAAGTGGCCCCTTTAGCTCAAGCAGTAGAGGCCTGTGCTTTCACCCTGCTGGGCCTGGGAGCGGTTCGATGCCTTTGCTGGACAGCCCCAGGAGGCCTTTGGCCCAGCACTGCAGCTGGGCAGCCCTGAAGGAGAATTTCCATGAGCGTTGAAACCCCCGGGGGACAGGAAGAAGCCTGCAGCCAGCTGAGTTCCCTGTGCCAGGATTCACGACGGGCACTGGGTTCACCCCCGTTCTTGGTGTGATCCAGGAGTCAGCATGTCCATTGCTCACCTCATTAAAAGTGTGTTCCCTCCAGCAGCACCGTGCTCCATTCCCGGAGCTGGGACACCGAGGTCTGCACTGACTCAGAGGGGAGGGGGACAGCACCCCCGAACGATTCACCCACTCCGCTCACTGCAGTACAGCGCCCCTACACTACAACCATGCTGGGTCAGCACTGACTCAGGGAATTACCAGCACCAGCTCGTCCCTCCCCAGCCAGGCTGAGCTTGCATGATGTGCCAGAATCCCGACCCAAGCTCTCCACTGGACCCCGCGGGGCAGGGTCACCCCGGCCAGGCAACCACGGAGCACAGGCTCCGCCCGGGCGGAGAGCGCAGCCAGCGCCCTGGTGCAATGAGCTGTGCCGGGCGGTGGTGGCACCTCCCGCTGTGCTCTCAGCTCGGGCGAGCAGAAGGCCCTGCTGCAGGAGAACTGTAGCCCCAGCTGAGGGGGGGTGGGGGGGGGCACACTGCTCAGGAGAAGGATCCAGACTCCATCTGGAGCCCTCAGGCACCTGGCTGAGCTCTGGAGCAGCCAGATGGGCCCTCGCTGTCTCTCTGACAACGGGAACGGCCCAGCCCTGCAGCTTGGCGACATTTACAAACAAGCAGCTGCTGCTCGTAGCAGAGGGCTGGGTTCAGCTGTGTCATGCCCCCGGTACGGCAAGCGCCTCCTGGACCCCCTGCCAGCACTGCTCTGGGCAGCCGGGCCATACACCCCTTACTGGCTCATGGGACCCAAATGTAGAGGAACATGCAGTGCCAGCGCTGCCTGGGCACCAGGCTGCTGCACCAGGACCATGGTGCCAGCCCGCACTGCCCTGTATGCTAGGCACAGCCAGGCCTGTGCCCAAAAGATGGCTGGAAAAAAGGGGCAGAGGTGGGAGGCTAGAGCTGCCTTGCACCCTCGTGTTACCCCACGCAGGAGCTGGCAGGAGGGGTGGGGCCCACTCTCCTCGGAGTGACTCCCCCTGCCCAGCCACTCCCCGAGCCCACAAAGCCTGGGAGCAGGAGAGGCCTTGGCCGGGAGTCTGGCTGAACCATTGGGTACTTTTACTAATGGTGCTGGTGCCACCTATTGGCAACTGCTAACCCTGCCTGTTTAGGGCGAAGGCTCCCTCCTCCAACACTCGGGTCTGCTGGCCAGGCCACGGGACGCTGAGGGGGAGACACCGATGGGCCACGCCCAGGCCCCAGGGGCCCCAATTCCCCCCACCCCCGGGGGAGCAGCATGAACGGCTCTGCAGGGGCCCATGTGCCATAACAGGACTCCGGGTGGCAAGGGGGACACCCACCAGCGGCAGGAGCTCAGTCCGGACGCATTAGCCACATCACACTCTCCCAGAGAATGGCAGGGCCATACAGCCCGTTTTATTTGGGGGTAGCACCCGAGGGAATCAGCTGCAGCCAAGCAGGTAGCTGCACGGCGGGCGGGCCGTTCCTGAGCGGAGCTGTCCCAGGTTCACTGACGTTGGGCGTCGAGGCAGCAGAAGGGCCCAGGTTCCTGCCACCCCTGCAGAGAGCGAGTGTGAACCAGAACAGCGCGCAGGGAGGGAGTCATCAGCGGCAGGCTCGATTTCAAAGTAGGCGTGTTCAAAACCCACGTCCCTCCCCCAGGGACGACCTGGGGCACGCGGGGGACATTTCCGACAGAGTCCCGCTCCATATGCCCAGCTCGCTGCAAGGCAGGACGCCCTCCACACTCACTGCCAGGTGGCTGAACTCCCCTGGGCACAGCCACCCACCTCCGCTCTTGGGGCTGGCTCCTCTCTGACCTGGCCGGCAGTGGAGAAGGCCTGGTCCCCAGGAGCCGGCTGCTGTGGGGGATTGCAGTAGGGGCTGTGGCCGCTGCCGTTCCTCAGAGAGCAGACTGAGCGCTGAACTCGGCTAGCGTGGGCAGCGGTTCTGAGCCACGCCAGCCATCTAGGTGGACAGGACAATCTGAGGGTAACCCTCGGCCTCCTTGCCTTCAGTGGGGAGGCTGGGCCCAGGCCCGGCCGTGCACAACAGCGATGCGGGGTGGCCAGGCGTGGCTGGGCTGATGCCTCTGAAAGAGAAGAGATTCCCTTTGGATCTGGCAGCATCCGGCCTGTGGCCTTTCCTCAGGGCCTCCTGCTCCCCCAAACAGCCTGGGGCTGCCCCCGTAGGGCTCTCACATGCCAACCACCAAGCCTCCCCCACCCCATCCCAAACACTGTGCCGCTGCCCTGCCCACGCTCCCCTTCCTCAGCACCCACAGCTGCCTCTTCCCTCAGTGCCCGGCCCTGCTAGATGAAACCACTTGGCCTCTCTCCCAGCCCACAAGCAGCGGGCGAGAGCTCTGCCAGCTGCCTCAGGCCTTTAAGGAAGTGCCCCCTGTGACCAAGTGGGAACGTTCTTAATGTTTGCTTTGAATGCTGAGTGGGGGCCTGTGACGCGCAGGGGGAGGGGAGAGCTGGCCTGGGAAGGTGGCAGGGGAGTTTTGCTGGGACTGGCTGCATTGGGGATGGGAGACTGTCCTTGAGGGAAGATACCTGAGCACGTAACATGAGAACCCAGGAGGGGGGGTGGAGCCAGGTGACACCTCTGCCCAGGAAATGGACAAAGGCTGGGGGGGAGGGGGGGGCTGAGTGAGATGCTGGAGGGAGTTTCAGTTTGGAGCTGGCTGGGGAAATGGAGGGAGGGCCCAGAACCGGGGTCTGGGCTCCCCACCCCCCAAGATGGACCCGGCTGAGGGGTCCTGTTCTCTGTACCTACAAGCTCTGTTTTAGCCCATGCGCCTGTCATCTAATAAACCTTCTGTTTTACTGGCTGGCTCAGAGTCACGTCTGACTGCGGATTTGGGGTGCAGGACCCTCTGGCTTTCCCAGAGTCCGCCTGGGCGGACTCGCTGTAGGGAAGGCCACGGAGGGGCAGGGGATGCTGAATGCTCCGAGGCCAGACCCAGGAAGATGGAAGCTGCGTAAGCTTCTTGCCTGCAGACAGTCTGCTCACAGAGAGGAGGCTCCCCCAGAGTCCTGCCTGGCTTTGTAGGGAGCAGTTCCAGAGCATCGCCCGGGGACTCCGTGACACCCCCATCCCCACCCCCTAGGTTTCTCTTGGTGGGGCAGAGCTCAGGAGAGGTGTGCGGGTTCACAGCTGCAGGGAAGTCCTGTTATGGGGCTGCCAGGCGAGAGGGTCAGAGTTGGCTGCTGCTCCATTATGCTCTGGGATTTAGATACTTACTGAGGATCGTTCACCTGCTCACCCAGCCCAGCTCAGGACGTGTGGAAACCCAGAATCGCACAGACAGACGCTTACCAAAGGCGGGATTTCGTCCTCACACCGAGCCAGGCCCCTGGCCTCACCCAGCACGACCTCCTCTAGCACATCCACAGGCACTGAGACATGGCACAACTGCCCGCACATCGCACCAGGACTTTTGCACGGACATGAGCAGGCTGGGGTTGGACCCATGTTCCTCCCCCACCGCACTCCCAATTCCCAGGGGTAAATGCACAGGCCACGTTTTAAAATGTGACCAGAGTGAGGAAGGTTTGGACGTTTGCTCAGCTCCCCCCTATTAAACAGGGGGTAACAAGGTCACTGTAGGGCCCCAAACGACGAGTGTCCACCCGTCTGCTCCCCTTCCCCCGCTGGAAGGGAATTAGACGACGCAAAGGGAGACACCCCCCCCGGAGCCCACACCCTTGGCCTGGATTCTCCAGTGCCCTGGGCCAGTCCTGCAGCTGCTGTGCCCGTGCCACACACACAGTCCTGCCCCCTCTGGATCCTGCAGCGGGGTGGTCGCTCTCTCCGGGAGGAACCTGCCCATTTCACACATGGCGCATGAGCTGCTGGCAGCTGGGACGACAGAGTCAAGCCCTGTTGCCAGGAGTGGAGGTGTGCCCAAGCTCTCAGGACACAGCGAGGCCTCTGCAAGGCATTCCCTCCCCTTACCTTTGGGCGGAGGAGGGGGGCAGGGCGATCACCCTGGGACGGGCCGTCAGAACCACCTCGCCGCGGCTGGCCTCCACCATTATGTTCTGGAGTGTGTTCTCCAGCACCAGCTCCAGCAGGTTCCCGAACGCAGGCAGCCTAGAGAGCCCGAAGTGCAGGCTGGGGATGTTTAATGCCGCAGGAGAGGTTGTCCATGGGCGCAGGCCCTGCAGTGTGGGCAGCTGGGATTCCCCCGGCACACACACGGCTCCAGCAGGTGCTCCTAGCGCACAGGCGGGTGCCGAGGTGCCACGGCCAGCTGCACTGAGAGCGGAGAAATGCAGCACCTGACCCCACGCCCTCCCCGGAGTAGCCCAGCCACCCTCTCGGCACAGACTGTGCCTGAATCGGGGGCTGACGGGCAGGAGCCTCCAAACCGCCTCGCCTGAAAATCCTGCCTCATCTGCACTGAATCACTCTGTCCACAGCTGCTCTCATCTGCAACACTGCATTCGGGTCAGGAGCAATGCATGCTGGGACTTGTCTTCTGCACAGGCCGCACCTCCCTACGCAAGAGGAGGGTGGCTAGCAGGCTGGGCGGGAGAACTCAGTGGGTGGCCACACGGAGTGCATGGCTAGCCCACTGGAGAGAGGCGGGAGACAGATTCGTGCTCCCTGCATCACTCTGGCCAGGGCCCCCCCTCACCTGGTGATTGTCTCCTTCTCCTCCCGGAGCTGTTCCTGGTGAAGGACGTCACGCAAGCTATCCGGAGGCTCCTCCCCAGCCGCCCTGGGAGAGGTGACCAGGCTCATCTCACATTCTTCCTGCCTCTCCTCCTCCTCCTCTCCCGGCTCGTCCTTAGCACAAGGGGCTGGGGAAGGAGATGCTCTGGAGGAGCCACCCGGGCTTCGCGTCCTGCCCTGGTGCTTTGCTGATTCTGCAGTCCAGAACTGGTGGAAATAAGGCATGGGCTCGGTCAGGCTCCTGCTCACTGCCTGGTGGAACTGCGTGTCCTCCAACAGGCCCCTGTGACGGGAGGGAAAGGAACCAAGGGATCAGAAACAACACCTCTGACATCAGTAGACGCATGCCCGCGAGGCCCATGTCCTTGCCAGAGTAATGAACCCAGGGATCAGTGTAAGCCAGCTGCTCTCCTTGGCCCCCTGCTAGCCGCGGGGAAGGCGGCATAGATCCCCGAGGGCCTGTGCCCAGAGCTTGTACAGCCAGTTAGTCTTAATGTCACGTCCTCCAGTGGGCTCTTGCACTCCGCAGATGGGTGTGGTGCAAAGGCCACGGCAGGGGATTGGCACTGCCGCTGAAGCCAGGACAAATGGCACCAGAATCCAGCAAGCAGCTGCGAGTTGCACTGATATTTATTACAGCTGGCGGGCCCGCGAGGGAGCGTACACCCTCTGTTCAGCCAGCGCATGCCTGGTTTAGCATGGCCGGCGATGCACAATCCCCAGGTAGGGCTCCTGCACTTCTGTCTTTCGCAGGCCCGATTCCCATTCCACGCCACTGGTCTGACACAACGTTCCCACCAGTGGAAGGCCAGTGGAACGGAGCGGAGAATCGGGCCCATCTGCAGCAGTTCCCCTCCCCCCACCCCCCACTTCAGCAGGGGGACACTGACTCCGAAAGGAAAGAGGCGCCTGCACCTGATCACAGCAGTCAGCAGGTCAGTCACCACCTGCATCTCCTGTTCGGAAGAGCCAACCAGCGCCAGAAGAACGGGGTCCGTGCTGACGCCTCCCCCGTCCTTCCTCCTGTCCACAGCCTTGTCTCCCACCGTCTCCTGGAGATGCCTGCACAATGAGAAAAAGCAGAGGGGGCCTCAGAGACAAAGTACAGTGCTGGAACGTGGCAGGGGCCTGAGGGAAACCAGGATGTGATCAGGTAATTAGAGCTGGTAGCATCGAGCACATCACCAGAGGCTGGAACGGGGCACCTGGCTCACCCAACCTTGCACCGAGGACGTTTTGGTGCAGAGAGAATCATTTTTACCGCAGCTCTGAGGATACACAACAACAGGGCTTTGGAAAGACACGGCCCCTCTCTCTCCCGGGACCCTGCAGGATCCATTGGGGGGATGATGCTGCAGAGCAGCAGGCCTGCGGTGCTGGCAAACAGCTGAAGGGGAACAAGGGAGGGCACAGAAGTGCCAGTGTGGAGCAGAGAGGCACCTCTGGGTGAGAGAATGGACTGCAAGAGCGCCCCCCGGTACCCCACGCAGGCACGGTGGAGACAAGCAGCAACCACCTCTGGTGACACGTGCAATGACCAGATCAGTGTCGTTCCACAGGGATTTACGGACGCCAAGAAATTGCAGCCAGTCTGAAATTGGCTCTCAGCGCCATGGCTGAGAGACCTGTGTTCCCTGCCTACGATTCCAAGCAGCAGCCTTGTGTGCCAGCCACCCTGCATTACCTAGGCCAAGAGAAGATTCAGGGAAGGTGAGAGCAGGGAGGCTGCCAGCAGGAGAGAGCACATGTGCTGGCAGCTCACTCGAGAGAGCTGTGATGGAAGCCCTCAATCACCATCCCCCAAAGGGCTCGATTCGCCCCTCCAGAGGAACTGCTCCTGATTCACATCAGGATCAGCGAGTGGGGTCTCAGGCCCCAAGTGTCTTCCAGGAGCCTTCCCAGTCTGTTACCAACTCGGCAGGCAAGTGTCGGTGCACTCAGGGGTTACAGTGCATGTGCATCGATGGGAGAGAGCGGGGAGCTCGGCCCTTGCTTGGCTCCAAGCCGGGGCACTGGGCGTTGAGGGATTTAATGCTGCTGACAATGAGCGCAGCGCTGCCCTGGTCCCCACCAGCGGCACTGCGGCAGAGCCCTGCACACACAGATCAGACCATCGTTCCCCCTGAGGGAGGCAGGGAATCAGCTCGTGGTTTCTGAGCTAGGCCTGGAAGCAGCAGAGGGGAAGACAAGGTGCCACTTTGGTGGTTCTCAAACTTTTGTCCTGGTGACCCCTTTTACACAGCAAACCTCTGAGTGCGACCCCCTCCCCCCCATATACATTAAAAACACAAACGATTTAACACTGTTATAAATGCTGGAGGGGAAGCGGGGTTTGAGGTGGAGGCTGACAGCTCGCGACCCCCAGTTTGAGAAGCCCTGAGGTAAAGGGACACAGTGGCATTACAGATCCCCGGTTTCACTTCCCAAGAGCCAGGTGTCAAACCTGTTATCCTAGGCAGACCGCAGCTCAGGCTGCTGGATTCAGCCTCCCGAAATTCCCCCTGCAGCTCATGGAGAAACATCCTTTGTCACGTCCTGTCCCAGTGTAATGTGAAAGAGCTGCCGTGCGTCTAGTCCGAGGGTCGAGTCGGCGCACAGGGGCACGCGGCGTAGCAGGGAGAGCTCTGGGTCGGGTGGAGATGCAATTCCAACCAAGAGGCCTGTCTTTTCTTACCGGCAAAGGAAGAATGTGGGGCGCTCCGAGCAGAAGTTACTCAGGAAGTCGTCCATGGAATGGGACCTGGCTGTCACGCCGAGGTGTAGCAGATGGGACTTGGGAGGCTCTGGTCTGGCCCACAGCCTACTGGCTTCGTGGTCTATCAGGTGCCGCCTCTGACTGCGGCTGACGGGTGGATTGGGCGCAAGGAGGTTTTTAATGGGGGGCAGAGTCTGTTGGGAAAGAAGAAAAATTAGCCCTTTACCGAGCCTACTGCAGGCACGAACTTCTCCTTCAGCACTCAGCACTGGCGCAGAACTGGGTGTGGACACCTGAGCTCACATTTCCATCCACACAGCGACCAGAGAAGGAGGAAGCATCAAAACACGGAGGCCAAAAGGGATGAAATGAAGACTGACCCCTCTACCCAGCCCTGCAGCAAGTTAGCAGCAGGGCCACCTTCCTCCTCACACAGCACCTCAGCCTGACCTACAGAGAGCTCCTTTCATGGCAGTGTTAGCTGGGTGATCGGTGGCCAGGTCTGAGTGCCCGGGTTAGTCCAGCCAGAGTGAGCCCTGCCCAAGGCACTGCACACCCCCAGGTGTGTCGCCTGGACTTCTGGAGGCAGACCCCAGACTTCTCTGTGCTGCATTAATTCTGATTCTTTCCCGGTGAACTGAGGGACAACTGGTCTGTCCAGCTGGAAACAGGTGGAATTGTAGGAACGCATTGGAAGCCTATTGGCACTCGAGGGATGTAGCCTGCATCTTCACTCCAGAGTGACTGCTACCAGCCCACGTGAAAGCCTATACCCCCCGCAATGCCAGCTAGCCTCAGTTCACAGCACCATCAGTCTCAGGTGAGAGGGTTTTGTGTACGGCTGGCAACACTCAGGGAAGAGTTTGTGTTAACTCTGCAGTGAAGACAGATCGACAGGTGAAAGGGCCATTCAGTCTCTATGGTCACCCCCTGGCAAAGGGGAATTCGTGACATTTCTGTCAGGGACACCCCCCTAGGCCAGGACCTCCCGACACATTTCACACCGGGGAGGTAGAGCGTCGCTAGCAGGTTCCAATCGGGGACTAGAGTAAAAGCCTGCAGCTTCTACCTAAACTGCTGAGCCCTTCTCAGTCATCCCCCTTCCCCAGCCAGCCTCCCTTCCCTTCCAGCGTGATCTATGGTGAATGCCCCAGCCCCACACTCGCCCCAGGGATCTCCTCGGGCCGGCTCTGGCAGCTAGAGACTCACCATGCTACATGCACAGAGCCATCTTCAGTCCCAGTCTGTCCTACAGCCCCTGCTCTCGGAACTCCCTTGGGTCCTGGGGCCCTTTAGTACAGCCCCCCCCATGGAGCAGCCCACATTCGAGACACCCCAACACGCTGCCGACGAACCGCGTGGCAGACAAAACCCTCTGTCCACGGTGCCAAACCTTTCACCCAGCAGCATCTGATCTGGTTCTAATTTAACCCACCTCCTGTGTAAAGCTAGCAGCCGACAGTCCTATGCAAACAGCCTAACTCCTCTATGTCCCAGCGCCTCCTCCCAGCTTGGCAGTCTGGCCTCTCAAGCAAGAGTCCTGCTGGCTCTGTGCTCCCCAGCCAGCCAGCCTCCCCGCCCCACATTCCCCAGTATCTCACTGCTGGGCTCATTCCACTTCCGGGGATGGAGCCGGCTTACCCTGCACTGTCTGGTCACAGCGGGCGACTTAGCGAGTTTTCCTTCTGCAGAGGAGTCTGATGAGCTCTAGAGGAAGGGAAACGAGAACCAGGTTCTGTTTTATCCCCCCGCCCCAGCTGCTCAGTTTCCAGAGCCTCCGGCTCTGCTCTTCACCAGGCTCTGATCGGATATCCCCTCCCAAGTTTCAGATGATCTTTAGTAAATGCAGGGTTTGCTGGACGAGGATCACTACGATTTCCTACCACAGATGCCAGCCCTTCTCCAGTGTTACACATGCAGCACAGGGGTCTCAAGTATTCTTGCTAAAGCAAAAGACTAGGAGCCAAGATCATCTTGGGTTCTAATAGCGAGGGAGCAAGTGACCCCGTGAGCGTGGGAAAATCACATGACCCCCCCCTTGCCTGTCAGTGGCCCAGCGGGCTTTATTTTTAGAGAAGGTTCCTCCCTGAAACCCAGATGCTCCTCTGCAGCTGAGAAGCTGGAAAAACAAATTACACACAAAGAAGCGTCTTGTCCCCTTGGGGAGCTGAGACTCCCCAGGAACTGTCCCTTACTCTGGCACGCTGCTTCAGATTGCTCTCGGCCCCCAGGTCCTGCTCGGTGATGGTGAATTCCACAGTTTGCCGTTGCTTCTCAGCCTCCCACTCCTGGAGCGCCTCCTCGTACTTAGCCAGTGGCTGCTGCATGACAACCTAGGAAACTAACCCTAGATTAGAACGAGGAAGGTGTAGAGAGCTGTTCTTGCCACATTCTTCCTGCAACAGCCTAAGACCATGGACACTGTTCGGTTCTCTCTCTCTGGCTCATAATACATGACCATCAACAGTCATGCGAGTCAGCATTCAAACCCGCGGTGCTGGACCCCCCTTGCCAGGCCTTCCAGTACTTTGGAGGAGATGCCTTGAGTCCTGCAGAGAGGTGGGCCCATCTCATAGCACGTGAACCCAAGAGAGTGTTAGCAGCAAGGGTGCATCACACACTCTGCTCCCAGCAGTACAAGAAGCAAGAGCCCAGTTCAGTGACTGCCCCAGCTCAGTACATTACTCATTACACAAGCATGGCTCACAGTTAATCTTAGTGTGATGAGCCACAGCCACGCCTCCGTCACGAGTGGGGATTGAACCCGAACGCCCAGTGCTAAACACCAATGGCCTCCAGCACGTGAGCGAAGGGAGAACTCTGCTGTCAGCTGCTGGAGGCAGCCCTGGAGGGAGACGTGACGGTGCCTCCCACGTCTCACCTCACACACCAGATCCACGTTGTAGAAGCATGCGTTCCCAGAGGCTTGCAGCGTGAGGATGCAGTGGGTACTCTCCCCGGGCTGCACGACCCCCATCTCCGGTACGATCTGTAGCATCTAAGACACAGTGAGGACTCATCACAGTGACCTGTGTCCGGTATGTCTCTCCTCACTGGCTGGGTAACACAGAGCCTCAGGAATTCTCCCGGGCTGCCCTCCACATGAAATCACTAGACCTGGGAGAGATCCTGGATCCACATTTAAAGAGCTACCCCAGGTTTCGTTGGTGTGGTAGGGTGATGGGGACCCAGGCTTCCAAACAGGAGGTGTGATGCACTGCTGCTGCTTCTCTGCAGATAGACCTCCACTCAAGTCCAGTCTCCAGACCTCCCAGTCCCTATCCTCTTCTGAGCTCCTGTGCTTTGCCAACTCCCCAGGCATCACCTTCAGGTTTCTTCCCCCATGTGCTAATGTACATGCCACTTCCACCAGCCTGCCAGCTCTCCCATTGTTCCGATGCAGTCAGACAGCAGGGCCCTTTCACGGCCCAGTGCTGCAGCGCTGGAAGCAGAACTTACCTCGCTGGCGTTAGAAGTGCCGACGTGCCAGGCAAAGACGACTGCCTCGCTCTCGGAGGCATTGTTCAGAAAGACGAGCCGGCTGGACTTGCTGTACACCGGGATGTTTCCAAGGCAAATCCTGTGCTGAGATAAGAAGGCCGTCTGGAAAAGAGAAACCAGGCAGGAAGTTCAGGCAGAGAAGATGGGTGCACGTCCCAGAGAGATGAGCAGATGCACAGCTATACCCTGTATCTGTCTGATGGCCAGCAATCGATGGGTCACGTTTGGCTAGCCCTAGGTACACTAGTCATTTATATAACGCTGGACATACCATTCCAGCAAGACAATTACTGCCTGGTTCCAGGGCCAGTCCTGTCCTCTAAGGTGGGGCTAGCAAACTGGGGCGTGCGGCTCCTCCCACTGCCCTGCCCAGGTTACAAACGCTGTCTCTTTTCGGCAAGGTGGCAACCCCTTCCAGCAGCAGGAGGTTCCAGGCTGCGCAGTGCAACAACACGGAGGATTCATGCTGCAGCTGGGTTAGGCAAGAGACAGCCCTAGAGCAAAGAGCCCCAGCTAAGCCAGAGTCTCCAGTCAGAGCAGCTGCTCTTCTGGTAAGTTCTGAAGATCCCCACGCAGTGATATTGGGCCAGATCCTGAGGTCCTGACTTGGACAAAATCCCCGCTGACCTGACTGCGAGTTCCAGGTAAGGACTCCAGACCTCAGCCTGGTGCAAGGTGCTGCAAACACTAATGAATTACACTGAAGAGTTAGAGAAGTTTAACAAGCTTCAGGTTACAGATTTCAGAACCCCCTAGGGACACTGATATGCATGGCATTCTAGAGCACATGGTAAATTGTCCTGTTTGCTTTCCACGAGAGTGCGATCTTCCTTACGTGAAGTCTGCTCCGCTCTTACTAAGACCTTGTCTACACTACAGGTTATGTCGGCCTAACTTACATCATGCAGGGGTGTGAAGAATCCACCCCGAGTGACGTGACCTAAGGGCCGGTGACAGCGCTCTCTCAGCAAAAGAGCTTTTCCCGCTGCCTCTTGCAGCATTATGAAGCCAACAGGAGAGCTCTCTCCTGCCAGCTTAGAGCATCTCCACCATAAGTGGTAACACTGAATCCTCTCAACTTGTGTTACACCGCGGGATCTGGGCTCTGGCAGGCCAGCTCTCAGCTGGGCCAGGCAGCCAGCAATCAAGTCCCACTACCCTTTTCACTGTGCCCGAGTTGTTAGTTGCCCTGTTTAAGTAGCCACCCTGCTGTCTGTGTCCGGCTCAAGCGCTGCATAGTGTACTGCTGTTAGCACATGGGTGTGCAAGGCTGGCCCAGGAATGAAAAGAGCAGAGCTTTCCCTTAATGAATAAAAGACCAAGGAAAAGCTGCTGTACTCACTAAAGGTGACTGTTAGTAGCTTTAACCTTCAATAACGCGATGGTCACATGACAACACCCCAGCAACCATCCTGATTCTGGTGCCAGTGGAGATGGAATTGCAAGTAAACAGTCTTTCAGGACAACAGCTACTGTGGGCAGGAATCTCCCCGCGCAATCAGAGCCTCTAGAAACGAGGCCACCCGCCAATTTCAAACCTTTTCATACACTTCTGGGATGACTGCCTTTATCAGGCTGTGGCTATGCTAATATCACCCCTGGTGCTTACCTGCCCGGGCACTGTTAGTTTGGAAGAACCTGGAGTCACTGAAGGAGACAAGACTTGGTCGAACTGGGCAGTCTCTCCCATAACATGTGGATCGTAGCCTATTCCCTGGAAGGTGATCAGAGCCGAATCTCCCTCCAAGATGTGGATGGGAACATCCACCTGCCACAGAAAGGGCAACAGGGATACATTCAGGGCTGCATTTTGAGGGACCCCCCTACAAAACAATGCAGCCTCCTCATTTGGAACAGGTGACCTGTGCAGCACTGACTAGCCAAGTGCCCCCAAGACCCACCAAGAGCGGGGACACTCGCTGGGTATGTGGGTACAGAACAGATACCTCTCTGGACTAGCTACTTTTGAAAGACTTCCCAGTCTGATCCTATAGCCAATTATGGATGCGTTGCAACTTCAAGGGCCTGATTCTCCTTTGCACCAAGGCCCCTTTACACCACTCAGACCCAAAGTCTCTAGTATTTAGGCTCTGTCTGTTCTCACCCTGTTTCCTCGCCCCCCAGTTTCATGGTGGGGCTGCAGGGGACTCCCTGTCGGGCCATGGGGCCAGTGACACTAGATCCCTGCAAGCTAAGGTTCTGGCGAGGCAGAGCAGACACCCCTGGCCAGGAGCACGAGGATGAGGACAAGACCCTGGCTGTGGGGCATTGCTGAATGGCTCCTGCCAGGGGATGGCCCCACGCTCCCAGCAGTGAGTGAGTGAGTGAGCAGGGTCACGAGAACGGGCCTGAGAGGGCAGCTGAACAGTAGCAGTGCCAGGAGTGACACCAGGCCCCTGCAGGCGCTAAGGCCAGCGGAGGCTGTGCTTGCCCTCTGTAACCAACAGACTGTTTGTGGTCAATTTCAGTCTGCCAGGTGAAATCAATGTTCCCTGCGAACAAAGGATTTAAATCAAATCCTACAAGCCAATTACTGGTGTGAACAGAGAGGGCTGCAGGATCTTGGCCTACTCAGCCACCCCAGGGAAAGTACTTTACGCTGTCGCTCGTTTATGCTGAGGAACATCTTACAGAGTATGTTCTGGCTTCCAGTGGCGAGAAGACCCACTCGATGTGGCTTGTCGTGCCGGGAAGGATCTCCCCCCTGGGATTCAGACAGACAAATACAGGGTGCTGGAAATTCTCCTCCTGGATTTTCATCATAGAGTCCAGCTGAATCTCATAAGCCACAGCCATGGAGCCCCCGTTGTACAGCTCATAGATCTGCAGGTAACAGAAGAGGGGTGCAGCGCTCACTGGACCACGCTGAAGTTAAACGAGTTAGCAGCAGCCCTCAGATGAGGATTAATGAAGTTCATAAGTCAGGGCATTTAATAGAGCAGAGGTTCAGAGGGAGGAGACCCCATAATGCCAGAATTTATAACAGAGGGTCTGGTAGGCGACCACACAAAGCCAACATCTAGCACCACACCTGCATACACTCCTTCTGCTACAGCGCCTCCCACACACTACATAAGAACGGCCAGACTGGGTCAGACCAAAGGTGCATCTAGCCCAGTATCCTGTCCTCCGACAGCGGCCAATGGCAGGTGCCCCAAAGGGAACGAACAGACAGGTTATCATCTAGTGATCCATCCCGTCACCCAATCCCAGCTTCTGGCAAACAGAGGCCAGGGACACCATTCCTGCCCATCCTGGCTAATAGTCATTGATGGACCTAGCCTCCATGAATCTATCTAACTCCCTTTTGAACCCTGTTATACTATTGGCCTTCACAACAGCCTCTGGCAAGGAGTTCCCCAGGTTGACAGTGCATTGCGTGAAAAAATACTTCCTTGTGTTTGTTTTAAACCTGCTACCTATTAATTTCATTTGGTGGCCCCTTGTTCTTGTATTATGAGAAGGAGTAAATAACTCTTCCTTGTTTACCTTCTCTATACCACTCATGATTGTATAGACCTCCATCATATCCCCCCTTAGTCATCTCTTTTCCAAGCTGAACAGTCCCAGTCTTATTACTCTCTCCTCATACAGAAGCTGTTCCATATCCCTAATAATTTTTGTTGCCCTTTTCTGAACCTTTTCCCATTCCGATCTCTCTTTTTTGCGATGGGGAGACCACATCTGCACACAGTATTCAAGGTGTGGACGTACCATGGATTTATATAGAGGCAACATGATATTTTCTGTCTTATTATCTATCCCTTTAATGATTCCCAACATTCTGTTCGCTTTTTTGACTGACGCTGCACATTGAGTGGATGTTTTCAGAGAACTCTCCACACTGACTCCAAGATCTTTCTTGAGTGGTAACAGCTAATTTAGACCCATCATTGTATATGTGTAGTTGGAATGATGTTTTCCAATGTGCATTACTTTGCATTTATCAACATTGAATTTCATCTGCCATTTTGTTGCCCAGTCACCCAGTTCTGTGAGATCCTTTTGTAGCTCTTCGCAGTCTGCCTGGGACTTAACTATCTTGAGTAGTTTTGTATCATCTGCAAATTTTGCCACCTCCCTGTTTACCCCTTTCTCCAGATCGTTTATGACTATGTGGAATAGGCCTGGCCCAGTACAGACCCCTGGGGACACCACTACTTACCTCTCTCCATTCTGAGAACTGGCCATTTATTCCTGCCCTTGTTTCCTGTCATTTAACCAGTTACCAATCCATGAGAGGACCTTCCCTCTTAGACCATGACAGTTTATTTTGCTTAAGAGCCTTTGGTGAGGGACCTTGTCAAAGGCTTTCTGAAAATCTAAATACACTGTATCCACTGGATCTCCTTTGTCCGCGTGCTTGTTGAGCCCCTCAAGCTGCCCACCAAACGCAGTTTTACTCAGGTCCAGCGGCTGCAGGAATCCACAATATAAGTTTGCATCTTATGGGACAATCAGTCCAGTCAGCTCTTTGGAGATGGAAACCAGAGTTCAGAGATGGTGACCTCCCGCCCGTCTCCCCAGTGCAGAACAGGCCCTACGGCCCATCTCCAGGGCTTTGGCTAGTTCCAGTCTCAAACCACCCATGTGATGGGGCCTCACTACTGCCCTTGAGAGGCTATTCCACAGCCTAACGCGTCCCACGGCTTCCTTCCCTCCCCTGCACAGGCCGCCATTCTAGCTATTTTGCTCTGCCTGCTGGTAGGCGGGAGTCGTGGCCGCTCACCTGTTTGGGTGGGCTGGAGCTGCCGATGGCGATGGGGGTGAACAGATGCTTAGTGGAGGTAAAGTGAACGTACCGCTGCTCCCGTTCCACCGTCACACCAATGAAATTCAGCTACGGTGAGGGAAGGGAAAAGAACCAGTAATTCTCTCCAGGAAGAGAACATCACGCGATCACAGTTACAGAACTAAATCAGTAATAACAGGAGAGGCAGACAGGAGCTAAGAGGCATAAGCAAGGGAGGTAAATATTACTGACCTGAACATTCTTCCTCTCAGTAGGTTTGAATTGCACCAATCCCCACCCCTGCCCACTCCCAGCCCGACAGCTGTGAGCCAGAGCTTTGGCACTTCATCCCCTGTACCAGGAGATGGTACCCGCCTTACCAGGGAAGGGCTGTAAGCGACTGCCCTTCCTCCAGTTCTCAGTCACAGGCCCTCACGCTCAGACAGTGACCCATTCCAGGGAGGTCTCTAAAGCATGGGAGCCTAGACGCTGCCACAGGAACCGCCAAGCATAGACGTGAAGTGTCCCCTCTGCAACACAGCAGGAAGGAACCCCAGAGACTGGGTGTCCTCCTCTCACCCACTCTACGGAGCCCCTGAGAGGGCAGACCTCATGCCGCAGGGGGCAGGGAACTGCAGGCTATAACTCCCCGTTGGAGCGCACCGGAGAAACCCAAAGCTGTTTGATCTAGAGCGTGACGGCAGCGTCGAGGGTGGAGACTGCCGAGGAAGCCCCAGATACAGCTGTTGGACAGGATGTAGGCAGGGTTCACAAGAAGCTGGGAGGCCTCAGAACTCCACAGCGAAATGGCTGAGCTGAATGTGAAACTGTTTTAAGAGCCCAGGTGGGAGAGCTACTGGAGCAAGGGGGAGACAGGAGCTGTGATGATCCACAGAATTCCTGAGTTGTCAGAAACCCACAGGAGATGCTGATGTAGTTCAGTAGTTAAACAAGAGCCAAGTAGACAAGATGCTGGTGGTGCCTCTAAAGTATCTCCTCACCCTGATCAGGAAGCTGAGCCTGATACAGGAAGAGAACAGGACTAGACAAACAGGCAGTAACACATTCCCAAGGCACGATGTCAGTATGTATCAGCTCAAAGCACCGTACAAATACTTAGCACCCCAGGATCAGGGCTCCATTGTGCCAGGCTCTGCACACATACAAGGGAAGACAGTTCCTGCTCCATACAGTTCACAGTGGAGAAAGACAAGCGTGCCTAGGCATGAGACAGTCCCCGAACCCTGCACTCTGATGAGAGTGGGAGATTCCATTTCCTGAGCTTGACTCAGGGAGCCAGGCCTGCTGACTTTATCCAGCGGGCTCTGCTTTCACAGGACTCTGATCCCCAGGGTAAGACACCTGTTCCCCTGGACACATGGGATGTTACCTACAGGCGGTTGTCTCCATATAACCGACAACCAAAGTAGCAGGAGGGAACTTAGAGAAAGAGACCAGAAGGCTTAGGCTTGCTGAGATCAATACTTTCCTGATGGACTCTGTAGGCGCTGGAAGTCTGCCCGCAATGATTACTGTCTGCCTAAGCATGCAGAGCCCAGAGACAGCAGACACCCACACAGGAGCAGAGCTTGCTCAGACAATGCCAACTCCAGGTAACCATATGTAATGACCAGTTAATAAGCTTTGAAAGCTTGAAGCATTTGTGGGTCCACCCTGTGGATTCCACATGCCAGTGGGGATCCCCCGCAGGATCCTGCCCTTCAGTGGAAGTGATCGAGCACCCTCTCTGATCTGAGCTCTGGGAACCAGGCTCTATGGCTCAACATCTGCAGCCTGCAGTGGGCTTCCTTTTAAAACCACTGATGGTGGCAAATTCTGCCCAACCCACTCTCCTGACAGAGAAGTCAGAGCTGCAGTGTTTTGGATAATGGAGAGTGACCAGGCAAAGGGTTTCCCAGGCCAAAAGCTACCACCTCTCTGGAAGAGTGGGGCATGCAGGTTCACAGAGCTGGGGATTTTTTCCTGCAAAAAGTTTCCTGCAAGAAATCAATGTGATTTCCCTCAAAACCCTCACAAACCTAGAGTCACCTCAAGCCAGAACAAGTCACTTTAGACCATTAGCCTGCATCCCAGTGGGAGGGGAGGGAGTGAAGGCCCCATAAGAGACCTCACTCCAGATGAAAAAGGTCACTTATGAAGAGGGGCAGTGCCAGCGGAGGATGAGAGAGGTGGGAACAGATCCATCCTCTTGATCCTTTCTGGGCTGGCTCGCTAGTGATCAGCACCAAGCTGTGCTTGGGGCTCAAAGATGGACAAAGAAAATCCATGCCTTGGGTTGGGCCCACATGATCATACAGACCCCAGCCCGCAGGCAGTCTGCTCTCCAGTCTGGCGACGACCCCCACCCCAGAACTGCTTACTGATGCCATCTGAGAGATCCCAGGTTCAGCCCTTGGGCTCTTGGGACATATACTAAAGCAGCTGTTTCCCATGAGGCTACAATGGATTCCCAGGCATGTGTCTCTCCCCCTTCTTTCCCATGAGCGCAGGCAGAAAGCAATCTTCTGCACCACTCCTGTTCCTCTTGAGAGGGGAGGAGCCATATAGCAGGAGTGTTGTGAGCAAGACACAAGCAGTAATTCTTCCGCTCTGCTCTGTTCTGATTAGGCCTCAACTGGAGTATTGCGTCCAGTTCTGGGTGCCACATTCAGGAAAGATGTGGCCAAATTGGAGAAAGTCCAGAGAAGAGCAAAAACAATGATGAAAGGTCTAGAAAACATGAGCTATGAGGGAAGATTGAAAAAACTGGGTTTGTTTAGTCTGGAGAAGAGAAGCCTGAGAGGGGACCTGAGAACAGTTTCAAGTACATAAAAGGTTGTTACAAGGAGGAGGGAGAAAAATTGTTCTTCTTAACCCCTGAGCAGGGGTCACAACGCGACTGTGGTAAAAATGTTGAGGTCCATGGTAATTTTTCAAGACACGTTGAATGACATAACCCCCCCGATGTCCGTCACTAAGTACGGTAATTTTGTCAAGTGTCCGTCGTGCAACATGGTAGTGCCGACCCCTGCCTCTGAGGACAGGACTAGAAGCAATGGGCTTAAATTGCAGCAAGGGTGGCTGGACATTAGGAAAAACTTCCTGTCGGGGTGGTTAAGCACTGGAATAAGCTGCCTAGGGAGACTGTGGAATCTCTATCATTGGAGGTTTTTAAGAGCAGGTTAGACAAACACCTGTCAGGGATGGTCTAGATAATACTTAATCCTGCCTGGAGTGCAGGGGACTGGCCTAGATGACCTCTCGGGGTCCCTTCCAGTCCTACGATTCTATATCATGCTTCAGCTCCTGTCTAGCATCCTCCATGTGCCATGGGCATGCGGAGGGGTCTCCTCACTACCTCTCCCTTTTCCCCTTCTCTCTCTCTCCCCACAATGTATCAGTGCAGGAGATGGAAAGTGTGGGGCACGGGCAGCTCCTTTCTGATGCAGCATATCAGCACCCTTGACACACAGGTGCTCCGTAGCCTGTACGACACTTGTGAGTGCACTGGGGGGAGGCGTTCCCTTCAGTGCACTGATGCTGCATTTGCCCCTCCATTGGTCCAGGTCTCCTTGAGCACAGGGGCTGGCGCAGCTCTCTGTGCATTGGCTGCAGCAGCTCCTTCAGCAGCGCTCCACTCTCACTCTCCTCTGCTCCTCATTCTGGGGCAGGCTGGTGGCCACTGGTCTTAAGCCACCAGAGTCTCTGCTGGGCAAGGCAGGGCCATGTGCCTCTGGAGCTCTAGAACCAATCCCTCGCTGGCTGGCTGCCAGAGAGCTGCTGGCCCCGCTCTGGAGTGTGCCAACCGGCATCGCACAGGGAGCCCATCCAAGGGTTTCAGGGACAGGTACAATTAAGCCACTGTTTGAAGAATTTGTTCAATGGGCTGGATTTCCAGCGGACAATAGCCCTGAAAGAAAGGAACGGAAAGTAAAACGCGATGTGAACACAAAGCTCTCAGAGGAAACTTCAGAGACAGACAGGAAGGCTCAGAGGGGCCTGAGCCAGGCCCGGCAGAGCACAAGGTGACGTTGGCTCTAACTGAGAGAGAGAAATGAGTTCCAATCCTGAGGAAACCCTCAAGGAAAATGCAAACCAGGGGCAGCTCTGAGCTGCTTTAGTGATTGGCAAGGAAGGGAGAATGAATGGCAGCTCCTCAGTGATGGGAGCGGAGAAAGGAGCTGAGAGCTGAAGGCACGTGGCTGCTGTCCCACCTTTGCACAGACAGGACAGAATGTACCTGCTGGCACTGGGGGAACAGCTGCCTCCACACCTGAGATCCTGCCGATCACATGCTGGAGCTCAGAGCAGCTGGTGCTTTAGGAGAAGGCCCATCTCTGAGACAGTGTTGATGAGGAGGAGCGATGGAGGGAGGGTAAATATACCAGAGAGAGGGCATGAACTGCAGAGGTGAAGACTCTTGCACCAAATGTGAGGAGCGGCAGAGAAGAGGCCAGTGTGAGACTAGGAAAGGGAGTCTGGAAGCAAATAGAGAAACAAGGTCCATGAGATACCACAGGGTGGGTAAGTGTGCAGAGAACTGAAAAAACAGAAAGGCCGTTTTGAGCTGGCTCCTGAAATGAGTGTGGAGCCAGCAGAGCTGTCTACGAATGGGGCTGCTCTGCATAAACTGTACAATGTAACAATACGTCGGGCAGAGTCACAGCCCCCCTCCAAGGAGAACGCCAGCGGGGTTCAGGTTGCAGGACGCTGGCACCCGTGCGGGAATTTTGCCATGGCACTGACGTTTATAGCTCACTCTATAGGGTTGAACTGACAAAGGACAGGAACAGAATTAATGCCAGCCAACGTGGTTTATGGGAAATTGGTCTTGTCCAACAAAGCACATTTTAAATGCATTGAGAACTGGCTAACACACAGGTCTCCAAAAATAGCCATCAGTGGGGAATCCATGATCTGGATGTAAATATAAAATTGCTGCTGCTAACATTTGCAAATGACACAACCGTTGGTGGAATGGCAGTAACGAGGAGGGCAGGGCTGTCCTACAGAGCGAGCTGGATCACTTGCATTTCATTATAGCCAACTGCAAGGTGACACATCTAGGAACAGGGACTGCAGGCCCACCTACAGAATGGGGGACTGTACCCTGGAAAGCAGGGACCCTGAAAAGGGTTTAGGGCTCCCAGTGCAATGATATGGCAAAGAGGGTTAATGCGACCCCTGGGTGTATAAATAGAGGAATAGGGAGTGAAGTAACGAGGTGATTTTACGTCTGTACATAGCACTGGTGAGACAGACCCTGGAATAGTGCATCCAGTTCTGCGGTCCACATTTTAAAGAGGACCTTGAAAACCTGGAGATGGTGCAGAAAAGAGCCACAAAAATGATCCAAGGGCTGGAGAAATGCCCTAGAGTGAGACTGAAGGAGCTCAGTCAGTTTAGTTTCTCAAAAGGAAGATTGAGGGGTGACTGAAGTAGAGTGTACAGTAAGACTAGGTAGTAATGGGCCTGTAGTCTCTGTAATCAGAGACAGGCAGAACAAGAGCCAATGGCTGCAAGCGGAAGCCAGACAAAGCCCAATCACAAAGAAAGCACAATTTTTTAGCAGAGGGTGATTAACCACTGGAACCAACTCCCACGGGAAGGGCTGGATTCTCCTTCTCTTGATGTTGTCAGCTCCAGACTGGAGCCTTTCTGGAGGCTGTAGTAATCGAACGAGTTCTTGGGCTCAATCCTGGTGTAACTGGGTGAATGTCAATGGCCTGTGCCGTGCAGGTGGTCAGACTAGACGATTTAATGGTCCCTAATCTATGAAAGGTGCCATGGGACCACAAGCTGTCTGAATCTGGGTTTCATGCCTGGTCCGCAAGAAGGCACCTCCATCACAGCGCCCCAGGCTAAGGTACTGGTTCGGTGCTGACTCCACAGGAAGGCCACCATTTAGTGAATGCTTTGCGGCTCCTGCCTCGGTGTGAATTCAGCCCCTGGAACTTACTGGCCTGCTAGCTGCACGGCAAGCAATGCCTGCTATCTTACCAGAATCTCACGGCCATGGGAGACCTTCAGCAGGACCGGGAGCCGATCAGTGCCGATGAAATCGTGTCTAGCAGGGCAAGAAAAAACACCAGGGTCAGCGAGAGAGGAAAACCTTAAAAATCTAATCCTGTGCCTGGAGTAACAGACTCAAGGATCACACAGTGAATGAGAGACAATTCATTTCCCTGCTAGAGAGAGTCACTGTAGCATAAGGGCCATTGACACATGGAGGGCACAACTGGATTTGATATAGACACGCACCAATTTACAGGCCCGAGCCCCGGAGTTCCTGAAGTCCAGAAGAGTTAGAGACAATCAGGATTAGACCCCAAGTAAAAGCTGGTTAATTTTTCTATATGGAGCCACTGTCGCTGACACAGCCGGTCTCTGGGCCCAGCCTGATTTTTTTAAAACTACTAATAGATAAAACCACACAAACTGGCTCTGGAGAGGAGCTATCCAGCCATCTCTCCATTCCCCACTCTGTCCGGCTGGCCCAGGGTGGGTCCAGAGAGCACATTCCTGAATGCCTTGGCCAATCCAATTTTAAACGATATTGACGTGATTCCGGTAAAGACCACATTGGGGTCAGAAAAAAGAGGACACAGTCAGAGGGACTTCTATGGGGCCCTGCTGGGGATGCACCGTGTGATGGGCATGAACTGTCACCTGTGCGAGAGCTGCACTGTTTGCTCCTGTCCTGGGAAGAGTCTTCCTGACTTTGGGGAAACACTGAAGAGCTGGTTGTCCTGAACTCTCATCTGGTGCAGCTCACTGGGGTTGAACTCTGTGTTTTCTGCCCAGTGCTCCACATCAATCTTCTGGTCAGAGGGGAACAGAAAGGCCCTATGGACCCAGCAAAGCCAGTCAGCCAGAGCAGGAATGAGAATAGGCATCACTCCCACACGGGGGCTTGTTCTGATGGGATCATGAAGGTATCAGCTTTAGCACAAGGCACGGAAGTGCTGGAAACTCCTCACCACTGCCATCCTGCCAACCCCCCTCAGCCCTGCCTGCAGAACCCTCCTGGAACCCAGCCCTGGGTTCCCCACCCAGATAGAGCCACGAGTCGCAGGCCTGACCTGCAGGACACAAGATGAACCCATGAAAACTGGGACAGTCCCGCACAGTTTGTGATGGGCAGCGACCCTGGCTTTTCCTCTGCAGAAGGACCCCAGGTGATAGGACGGAGTCCAGCCCAGTCGGGTACTCAGAAGCCTCCTGCTGAAGTCCCCTGTCAGATCTCCTCTAGCTCAACCCCTCAGAACATAGAGCCCCTTGGATGCCAAGTGCACTCAGTGCCCTGGGAGCAGCTCCATGTCCAGGGGCAGCTCTGATTCCAGCGGAGGGCACGGGGTTTAACGAGAGCTACGTACCATTCCACTGGCACAACCCCATTGTTCTCCAGCATGAGGATCACCACGGACGGCTCGGCTTCTATCGGAGCAGCCCCAAAGTTGAAATCCAGCAGGACGGGGGTGTGCACGGGGGGGACTGGGCAGACGCTGTGCAGGGCAGAGAAAGAGGAGATGAAATCAAGCCAAGAGGAGGGAAAGCTCACTGGAGGTGCTGCAGGAGATGGATGCAACACAACTGCCGGGAGGCTCCTCCCTTGGGTACCAGCAGAAACTAGTGACCTTCACTCCTCATGAGGGCTCCACACTCCAGGAATATCAGCTGCCCAGAGCGGAGGCACCCAGACACTTAAACACTTTCCCCTCCTCCTGAGAGCTGCCTCTGTCTAAGGTGGCTCTTCACTCCACACTGGGAATCTCAACACACAGCGAGGGCTGAGCATGCTGGGTAGGCACAGTGCATTTAGTGCCTAGAGCGGGCACAACACAGGTCATAGCCAGGAACCTCCCTGGCTGACCCAGGAATGCTACTGCCCTCCTACAAAGAGAGCTGGGCACAGCCAGAATGGCAGCTCAGCCGGACGCTGGGCCCTGGAGAGGAGATGGGGGCCTGCGGGATTGCAGTGCCCACCCAGGCTCAGTGCATCACCTCTGGATGCCTGCAGACAGGGGAGCGGGGTGGGACTCATTCCCGTTCTCCACGCCCTGCTACCATCCAGCAGGCTCACACACTTGCAGCAGGGCAATGCTGAGTCCATGCAGAGGGACCCGAGGAGAGGGAGAAAGGCGAGGTGAAGTTTCAAGGCTTCCAGCCTCCCCGCAGAGGGGAAAGGACAAGGCAGGGAGCACAGGCAGCGGGCCAGGGCGAGGTGAGGAGCTGCCTGCTTTGGGGCTGAGAAGGAGTCAGCGAAGGTGACACCGAGCTGCATATCAAACCCTCCAGCCATGCTTTCCCTTCCTGGATTGTACTGCAGGTTACAGGCTCCTCTGGGCTGGGTCTCCAGTCACCTGTGCCTTGTGGGAACCCTGTAGGTGAGCTCTGCGGAGGTGGGGTCTCGCTCCAGGTACTGGTTCAGCGTTTCCAGTGCAAAGAGCCTCCAGAGGTGCAGCTTGCTGATGCCGCGGGCACTTCCTGCTGCACACACATCCGTGACGCAGACAGAGGGGTAGACGCCCGTCGCTACTACACAGCAGAGGGCCTGCTGCTTCCCTACGGTGTTTGCAGGATCCCGAGCTTGCAGGAGAAGAGACAAGAACTAGTCAGTGCAATGTCGAGGGAAGCTGCCCAGGGTAGGCTAGAAGTAGGGTCTGGATCCCCACCGGAGAGCCAGACCCCTGCCTGGGATGCCCGGGCACACGTGTCAGAAGCAACCAAGACATGAACATGTCTGTTATAAGACATATAAAGGGAAGCTGCATGGGTGGGGCATAAGCATGTGGAGGAGAGGGGACAAGGTGGGGCATGGGTGGACTGGGAACCATCTCTGCCTCGGCACCCCTGTGTCTAACGCCATCTCTGCCTCGGCACCCCTGTGTCTAACGCCATCTCTGCCTCGGCACCCCTGTGTCTAACACCATCTCTGCCTCGGCACCCCTGTGTCTAACGCCATCTCTGCCTCGGCACCCCTGTGTCTAACGCCATCTCTGCCTCGGCACCCCTGTGTCTAACGCCATCTCTGCCTCGGCACTCCTGTGTCTAACGCCATCTCTGCCTCGGCACCCCTGTGTCTAACGCCATCTCTGCCTCGGCACCCCTGTGTCTAACGCCATCTCTGCCTCGGCACCCCTGTGTCTAACGCCATCTCTGCCTCGGCACCCCTGTGTCTAACGCCATCTCTGCCGCAGCACCCCTGTGTCTAACGCCATCTCTGCCTCGGCACCCCTGTGTCTAACGCCATCTCTGCCTCGGCACCCCTGTGTCTAACGCCATCTCTGCCTCGGCACCCCAGGGCTCAGCTGTGTCTAACGCCATCTCTGCAGACAGCATGGGGGCAAGGGAGAAAGCAAAACATCCCGTGAGTCCAGCCGAGCTGTTCAGCACAGAGACTCCCGCAGGCAGGAGTAATCCACTGGGAATGGAGGGAGAGGCGCAGCTGGGAGCTGACATCTTGGCAGATTCAGACAGTTTATGTCTGGCATGGAAAGGGCCCCCTGGCTGGATGCAATGGAACGGCCCTTTTGGTCCTTCTTGGCAAGCCAGGGCTCTCACCTTTGGGCGTGGAAATGGTGTAACTCATTGCCCAGGTGTAATGCAGTTGACGGGCTGGGCTGACGGTTGCTTGGACAACAGCCTTTGACCTTGCAGGAATCATCCCCTTGTAATGATCCAGCTCTAAAGCTGCAAGGGAAAGGAAAGGAAGTGAGTACTGGGAGGGCACTGACCTCTTGGTCTCAGGATAATTCTCTCTCTATATATATCAAGCTACATCGTATACATGGCGTGTTCAGAATGCAGATATTCGTTCTGCACACACCCAGGGTGCCATTTTCAAACAGACCTAACTGCTCAATCCAAACCAAACACGGACACACACTAGTCCTCATGGAGGACTCTCCACGACAAGCTTCAAGTGTCAATCTGGTTTTGCTCCTAGCCCTGTTTAGAAATCTGTGCACTGATATTATTTTAAAAAGAAAGTGGGTTTTTTCCCAAATCCAAAAACTTCTGAATTGATTTTGCTCAAAATTTTACCCTTTGAGCTGAAACTTTGAGCAGGACCCCAGCATGGAAATTTTCAGATGAAGTGAGCAATACTGGTGAGTGATGAGAACAGGGAGTAGAAACGTGTGATAGCTCTAATAATAGTGGCAGAGGTTTGTACTAGGTAGCCAGTATAAAATGACAGACAGACAGGACACACCTGTACCTTCTCAAACATACCAGCTGTCACAGAAAGAATGGGTGTTTCTCAAGCTGGCAAGAGCAATTCGTCCATTTTAGAATGCCTTTGCCTGCAATAAAAACAAGGCCCAGTGCCCCCCATCCCGCCGCCCCACACATTCTTTTAATACCTAGCGGATCGCTGAGGACTTCCTCAGGGTCACATGGTCCTGTGATTATCTGCTCCACGTGGAGGATGTAGTTCAGCGAACAGGTCCCATTATTCAACAATACAAGGTCACAGGACTGCAGGCCGCCAACCAGAACGTTCCCTAGGTCCAGCTGCTCCTCCTGAGCCTAGAGCCCAAAGCCGGCACACAAGGATCAGGCTGGTCTTGTTACATCAGCGCAGACTGCTCAGGGGGCAGGACAAGGCTGCTATCGGGCTAGGCCAATATACACAGTGTAGCACAGGGATGTGTAAAGTTTCTCTGGGACCCAGTCTGCACCATAGAGATTATAAAGCATTGCCGGCTGGGACTTGTAGTCTTACTATGGAGCCCTGCCCCGCGCAAAGAGGAGGGGAACTGCATAGGCACCTGATGATAAAACGATGGACGGGTGATGGATCTTGCTGAATGCAAGGCCAACCCAGAAGTCCAGCAGAGCGGGAGTAACATTCTTTCCTCTACTATCACCTCCTTCCCTCTGGAAAGAAGCTGCCGTTGGGCTCCAAGCACCAGTTGTCCCACCCTCCTCTAGTACTTTACTAGGAGGCTGGAGAGTCTGCTTAGCCCATTAACCCCCCGGGGAGACACTTCCTCTCTTCCCCCTCTCCCACACTCTGGTACTTACCATAATGGTGCCCAGTGCCCCCTCACCAATAACCCGCAGGGTGTAGCGGGTGCTCTTAGGAAACTCAGGGGCTGAACTCCCTTGGGCTCTCCAGACTGACACCCAGCTTCGCAGGAGATACTTGGTCTCCTCCCCAGGAGTAAAGGTCCATGCCTGAGCCTGGAATCACAGGAGGGAGAGGGCATTCACTGGTGTTCCCAGGCTTTCCACTGCCCCGGCCAGGGAGTCAATTCCAAAAACATTGTGGAGCAGCTGACAATCCTGGGTGTGTAAGACAGACAGCACCTTCCTCCCTCACTGGTGTCTCAGTCACACTCCAGCAACCATCCTTCCATTCAGCTCTGTCCTGACTCCCGATTGTGTCTGCCCATTACCTGACCCGTGTTGGGGGTTCTTACTGGGAACACATGCCTAGACACTCACAACCAGGCCTTCTCAGATACACCAGTTCTTGCTACCCTCCACAGGAGGTGCAGAGGGAAACCTGCCTAGTGGTTTACAATATATTTGCTCCTAGTGCCTGGAAGGAAACAAGGATGTGGTGGAGCAAACTTACTTCCAGATCAAGCTGGAGGAAGCTGGCTAGCTACCCTACCCGAGACATGTACTGGCACCCTCTGCTCTTGGCCAGTGGGGCTATGAACTGCTGCCATGTGGTTTTGCTCTCAGCTGTATGGTGGGTGGCGGAAGAAAATGACTTTGGCAGAACTCACCAAGGCTTCGTTGGGCTGGATGACCCCTGTGGCGGGCTTGACAGACAGGACCTTGCTGTCAGACTCCTGGATCTTCCACTTGAAATGCATCGGTAACCTTGTGCAGTTCTTTATGGTGTAAGTGCGTGTGGTTGAGGTCCCCACACAGGTAGGCTTGAAGTACAGATTCCCATCTCCTTCTAAGAGCAACAGAAGGGACTCGCCACTGCTCCGGAGCGGGATCTCCTACGGGACTCAGGGAAAGGGAATAGACAGTAGCAGGAAATCTTAGCTGAGTTCTAAAAGGACCAGGCAAATTTGCAGCTCCTTCGAAAAGGCATCTGGGATCACAACAGGGATGAGCTTGAAGGGGGAAGGACTCTGGGCCTTCCTGTTGTGCTGTCACGGAGAGTCCTGAAGAAACCTTGGCACAAAGCAGGCAGGAGAACAAGGGGCACCAGGCCCTGGAAGGCACCTGCTGTGCCAATAAGAAATGGGCACATTGATGCCACCCAAAGGACATTTTAGAAGACTTTAAATTCCCATTTCCAAAAGAGAAGAAACCAAACTACCAAAAAGGAGAAATAACCAGGCCCATGGTGAAGGTTATCACGAAGGGAGAGAACAGAATACAAAACAGCCCTTCTACCCTCGCCCTACCTGGGTGTACTTGGGATAGGAGTTCAACTGCAAGGACAGGATGTGCTGGTGTGTGGCCATGTCCGCCGGCTGCGTTGAGAGAAGGAAGATCTGGTGGGCTCCTGGGGCTACGTACCCTGAGCAGGGTTTGACCAAAACAGAGGGACAGGTGTCCTGGTTCATGCAGAAGGTGATCGGGGAGGTGCCAACGTTCCAGAGCAGCACGCTGCGGTAGGTGTTGGTGTTCGGACCCACCGCAGGGAACACCTGATGGACAGAAAGTGAGCCGGGAGGGCTGGGTTCATTTCAGAAGGCCAGTTTACACAGGAAATCTTTGTCTAGTTGAATTCCCCTTTCCGGAATCTGACAAGCACCAGCCTGAGCCCTTGGTGAACCCTGCCACTGCTTCTAAGGAAGCAAGAGAAGAAAGTGAATTCACTCTAAGGCGGACAAAGTGCGGCCAACAGACTGACAGCAACCTGTGGAGCTGTGAGGACTGCACCTGCCCACTCCTTTATTTGTCTGAAGTGGCCTGCTGAGACTCCACGCCCAGCATGCCATGCTCCTTCCCAATCCAAACAGCACCCTGGGGCCAGCAGCCTCTGCAGGCCCCACTCTGGGTTAAAGAGAAAGATGGCTGCAATCTGCTCCACTTTATGCAAATCATGCGTGGCTATTGGGTTCTTGGCAAATTACCAAGGCAGCCCCTTTGCTGGGTGCCTCTGGGCTAGCTGGGGAGTCTCGCCTGACTTCTCAAGAGGGCTCTTCCTAGAAGGCTGTAGGCTCTTGGAGATGGGGCAAGTCAGATCTTCCTTAGCCTCGTGGGAAGGACAACCCCTGTGCGGGAGAAGCAGCAGCAAGAGCACAACTTTTGTCTCACTTTGCCTTGCAGGACACCTCTCTTCCAATAAAGTCTTGGTGTGCTGCTCTGTCGCTGACCCCCCCACCCCCAATGGCTGGAGACTAGCTAAGGCACATGGGGAGAGGGGCTCTCTCAGCTGTCCTTACAAGTGACGAGATCAGCTTTGACACGAAGGACCAAGCTCTTCATTACAAACTGGGACGCAAGAGAACTGGGATACGGGGGGACTCGCCCACCTGTCCTAAGCTGGGAGTTCTCCATAGGGTAGGAAGCCACCCAAAGCACAGCTCTGACCAGGACAGGAGGAGAGAGCGTTACGTACTCCAGGACTCTCCACATCGAAGATTCACCATGTACTTTTCACATGACACACACCGACCACACTCACCTTGGGGGAGTCCAGGACATAATGCGGGATAAAGTGTTGCCGATCTGCTTCAAAGGTGTGGCCCCTCAGCCGGATGGTCAGGCACCAGGATGGACACATGGTGCTGTCCTCCTCGATGTTACTATAGTGTCTCAGCACCTGCAGGCAAAGGAGAGAGAATCGTGCATCCGTGGGGAGGAAAAGTGCCACAGAACCATCTTCAAATGAGATAGCATGAGCAGCCATTCATATGATTGCCACCCTCGGGATACAGAGGAGCCGACCTGCGTCAGGGAAGCAGGGCCGGTCAGGGCGGGATCAGGAATGACCTCCAGAGAGCGACATCCCAATGCTAGATAAGTTATGTACTTATCTGTCCCCCACTACTGCAGGTATCTGAGCTTCACAATCTTTAATGCATTCACCCTCGCCACACGCCTGTGACGTGCTCTTAGCCCCATATTACAGCAACTGAAGCCCACGGAAACTAAGTGACATGCCCAAGGTGACACAGGAAGCCTGTGGAAGAGCTGGGAACTCAACTTTGCTCTTCTGAGTCTTGGATGATTGAACCAACTCTTCGCTCCCCAGCCATCCTGCTGCTCACACTGACTGGCCTGCACTCAGGACATGGCAAAAGGAGGGTGTCAGTGAAATGATTCTCAACCATTTTGTTGTCAAACTTTGTGGGTATTTCCACACCTGCCCACAGAGAGGGAAGGAGCAGCAATGGAACAGGCAGCTGGTTGGGGAGCATTTGTCCTCCTCTAGGCCACTCATTCAGACCAGAGAAAGTCTGATATGACAAAGTGCAGTTTAAATAAAGCCAACGCAGCCTAACCCGCCCAGGCAGTGTGGTGGCAATGCGATTTCTCCTTAACTCACTCCCTACCTCGGGACTGGAGCACTGGGGTGGACAGATCTTAGGCCCGACATGGTGAAAGCCATAGGTCTAGATTTCAGTCAAGCCCTTGACATTAATGTGGCTGCATTTGGTGTGGATTCTGGTAATTCCTACTGACCTTGTAGAAGGCAAAGCCTTCCAGCTCTGCTGCATACAGAGTGTTGAGCTGAGAGGGGTGGAAAACGAGGCGAAAGGCTGTGGATTTCAGAGGTGGGATGTCGCAGGTTTCAGGGGTCACCCGGAAGGGACTCTCTGGCCTGCATATCCATGTAACAGTGATCTTTCCTTTGGTGTGGTTGGTCAGGCAGAGAGGAAGTGGTTCCACCTCCTGGAGCCGCACACAGCAACCAAAATCAAACTCCCTAACGCTGACACTGACGTGAGGGGGAAAGATGGTGAGGTCGCTGGTTATGCCATCGTGGAAGTATTCGGTCATGGGGTCGATGTATGGGTACTCCTCAGGGGGAGTATCTTCAGGGACCTAGGAGAAGGAAACAGATCTCTGTCTAGCCCCGGGGTAAACACTACAGCAAAGCACACTCCCTACAGGACATGGGAGCCCAGGTGACCTCACAGTCCTGGCTGCCAGGATGACCAGCAAGCTGTAGCTAAGCACAGAGAACTTCCCCTTTATAGCATGTTTCCCAGGAAAGCTCAGCATTTGGGATCCAAGGAGGCTCCTGCTTTTTAGCCAAATTTCAATCAGAGGTTGACTGAGGCAAGAGAAGGTCCAGCGATTAGTTCAAAGGCCCACAGTGGGCTAGTAACTGAGCTGGGATCAGAACTCAGGCAGATGAATGCCAGTAATATATGCTATATACACTTGTAACTGCATAATTAGCATGAGGGCAGCCTGGCATCTGCAGTGGGCAACCAGTGCCCTGGTGGGCAGAGCAAGGGCAGCGTGGCATCTGCACAGGGCAGCCCATACCTGTGGAGGCAGCTTGAGGGCTCTATTGTCATCCATCTGCAGCTTCCCCTCCCTCAGCATCGAGCTCAGGATGTCCGGTGGGTAGAAGGTCAGTCCTCGTGCCATGTTGGTCCTGTACCACGAGAGGTGTCTTGGCCGCAGGATGGCTGGTTTAGCTGTATCAGAATGGCAGGTACCAAACAAATCCAGGAACAATGGATCCTGGGGAAGTGCCAGAAACACTTGCAGGAAACAGGCTACTTTGACTGCCCTCCGGTTGGCTGCTTTTCCTGTTACGCATCACATATGCATTCCCCCTCCCCCCCGGGGTAAGTTACAGACTTAGCACTGTGTAAACACACACCACCATTGACATTGCCTCTGGATTTGGCCCAATATCTTTGCTAGAATTCGGGAGGGATGTAGATGGCACATGATGCAGGATCAGTGCACCAGCCTTTCGTTTCCAGACACGTAACCTGACTCACAAGTGAGAGGAGTTTGCAGATCTAACACACCACCCAGTGAAGAGTCTGCTCAGAAAAGGCCCAGGCTGGATTAGGAGGAGACGCAGTGATGGGTTTACAGGGCTACGTAGGGGAGCCCAGGACTAGAAGGGAGCGCTGCAGACAGGTCAGGGTTGAGGTGGGAGACCCTGTAGGCCAGGCTTATGGTACATTGGCAGAGCTGTGAAAGAGAGCCCCACACTGGAACAGGAGGTCAGGATTGAGGTGTGCTGGCAGAGTCACGTGGGGGAAGCTTGAGTAGCACAACCCGTACCAACACAGTCTGTCTTCATAGCCTGACATTCACCACCAAACAAGGTGGGGGAGGCAATTTGTGTTTCATTTTTTAACCTGGTGTTGGTGACAAACATCTTGCTCTGAAATGAGCGCAGCTGCCTGGTGCCTAACACAGCCAGACCGAATAGACACTACCCTGGAGCCTATACACATCTCCTCAGCAGAACGCCATGCAGCACTCTCCTGCCACTTGCAGATCCTTTCCCTCTCTGGAGACACATAACCAAGTGATGAGCAAGGCTCTGCAACAGCATTTCACTCATCCCCTCTCCGTTCCCAAGCAGAAAAGGTTTCCTTTGTGCTCTGACGTCTCAGTAACAGCGTCGCCTGCTGCCCCTCCTACCTGGTGATGGACGAGGCAAACTACTCTGCGGTAACAGATGAGAGGGTGAGTAGGCCAAAAGGTCACCCTCAGGATGAGAGTGGCCATCCCGCTCAGGACTCCACACGGGCGGTCAAAGGAGAAGACGCTCTCTCTGCCATCAATGTCGAACTGGTAATAGGCAGGGACATCCGAAATGTTGCTGATTTCCAAAGGCTGCGTCACACACTCTCCAAGGTTGAGCCAGCCAAAGTTCATGAAGGAATGTTGCAGGCACACTAAGGGACCTGGAACAACAACCAATGCCTGACGCTTTCATACCAATTTCTATCCCTGCAGCACACTCTATTTCAGCCAATGTGGATCATCCTAAGTCAGAAGCGAATCATCTGACAGGTTCCCCAAACCAATCTGCCTCAGCAAACAGCTGGACATGCTCTTCCAATAGCCTCATGCCGAAGCACAAGCGAGTGGTAGAATTTACACCCCACTAGGGCCAAGAGGAGCTTGGAACCTGGCAGAAAGCCAGTCCCAGCCCATGTACCGGACACTCTGTCAGCCACTCCCCTAACCCAGTCAGACGGGGCCTGAAGACACGGGGGACAGTCCTTTGATACCTTTGCATGATCCAATCACCTTCAGGACCGTTTGGGTGAGGTTCCCTACTGGCTCGATGGTGAAATAGTCCACACTCTGCACCCCTACTGTCTGGGGGCTAAAGCGCACAGAGATAAGCAGCTTCCCATTGGCTGGAACAATGGCCTGTGTGACATCGCAAGAGAAGACGTAATCCCGGAGCAGGGGCTCCTTTGCTCTCTCAATCCTAAACGGGACGCTGACCTGTGGGGGGAGATGAGCAGGTCCATACAGTTCCGGTCCAGACTAGGTTGCTCTGCATTTTGAAGACTATCAGTTTAAGATCTGTGTTCTTATGTCAGCTGAGCCCTGAGTCGGCAAATGTACTTGTCTGTCACCTTAGAGAGCTGGGTCTTATTTATAGTGAGTCACAAGTGACGTGAGTTGGGGAGAACCTCCCGCTGGTTTCTAGTGGGCATCTGCCTACATTCCCAGAGCAGCAAGGTTAGCTGCTTCTGTGCAGGAGACACCAAGAGAGGGTTTGCCGCCGGGTGCGGCAGCTCAGAACTGAGGGGCATTGCAGAGCTGTCTGAGGAAGCCAGCACAGCCCCCACCTGCACGGTCACTGACTATCTGTCCCTCAGTCTGTTCAGCAGCAAACTCAGCCAAAACTCTAAGCAGCCAATGAGGCCTGACAGCAAAATGTCCTTCCGGAGAAGGGAGCTCACCCTCCTTTGGGGTCACCAGGCTACCCAGTGTAAAGCAAGTGCCTTTCCTGATTTCCCAGGAAATGCTGCCATCTGCTGGGCTGCTTTTAGGGATGGTAGAGAGACAAGGTCAGCGAGGTAATATCTTTTATTCTGGCGGTAACTTCCGGTGGTGAGAGAGACAAGCTTTCAGGCTTACACAGAGCTCTGCTTCTTTAGGGATGGTCATCATTTGTGTCCCAGAAAGCCTCAGCCAGCGGGAATGTAAAGCTGCAGAAGGGTCCGGCTAGCGATTACTGCCCACTGAGACTGATACCCATCTCTATCGCTTCCGGTCCCCCATCCCCGTCTGTCTGTTCAGCCATCTGTTTTACCGTGTAAGAATCTTAGACAAGGGCAGGGACTGACTGACTAATAGGGCCCTGGGCTTTCTGGGTGCTTTCACAACAGAAATAAGAGTAATCTAAAGGGGAAGGCTTCCTTAGGCCGTTTCTCAGGCTTTACAACCTGTGCTCTTATCTTCTAAATCGATGATCCCCTTCCACATCCAACCCGTAAAGTGTGAAACAGGCGGTTTGTTTCGATGGAAAACCGCCAAGGTTCTTGAGCCCTAAGGTAGAGCATGTCCTCCTCGCCGGCAAGGCTTAGGCGAGCCCTGGGGGCACATCAAACAAGCTGCAGGAGAGGCACCTGGGAATGAGAAACCACCAACCCAAGAAAGACACCTCCCTGGCACCAGGACAGACAGGGATCACTCTGAAACACAGGGCAGGCCGGAACTATGCAACCCCATCGAAATCAGCAGGGCTCCTGGGTGTATCAGCAGATTTTAACGCCACCACTAAGAGCATTGAAAGGCAGTTTGCTTGACTAATTAGGACACCATCAGGGGCGGCTCCAGGCACCAGCATGCCAAGCGCGTGCCTGGGGCGGCAAGCCACGGGGGGCGCTCTGCCGGTCGCCGCGAGGGCAGCAGGCAGGCTGCCTTCAGCGGCATGCCTGCAGAGGGTCCACCGGTCCCGTGGCTTCGGCGGACCTCCCGCAGGCGTGCCGCCAAATCTGTGGGGCCGGAGACCTCCCGCAGGCAAGCCGCCGAAGGCAGCCCGCCTGCCGTGCTTGGGGCAGCAAAATACCTAGAGCCGCCCCTGGACACCATGGTATTATTTATCTTGTGTGTTGCCACCTGACATATGCCTGACCAGCATTGGCAGAGGTAGGTGCAGGGTGGCCAGGACCAGAATAGCGGGGGGCTAAGGGTCAGGAGTGAGGCACCCTGGCAGAACTGTAGGGGTGGGGGAAGCCTGCGCAGTGCCTGTCTGCACTATGCCTGGCTCGAGCTCACTGCCAGCTGCACCCACCCCCCTTTCCTCAAGCGTCACAGTCATTCGCTCATTTGCAAAGTCCAGTTTTGCTCTGAGAAGTGACCCTCTCGGCGTGGCTGATGCCCAGTGAAACAAGAGAGAAACACATGGCTCTTCTTCACCGGGTATAAATCTGTCTCTCTCGAATTCGCCAGCCTTATTCCGTGCCCACGCTCACAGCTTCCTGACACGCAGGCCCCACCGCGCTCTCCCCTGCACACACCCGTTATTTGTACAGCTGTAGTAAGGAGAATAAAACGTGTTAGCAGCTGAGGTCTGGGAGGAACAGACTTACGCCTGCCTTGCCAACTCACCACGGATGGGTTGCAGATCTCCACTTGTCTCTCCACAGTGGTGCCGACAGCCACAGAACCAAAGCACAGCACGTCCCGGAAGTCCCCAGGCTCGACATCTTCACACAGTTCCCCCGGCACACGCACCAGAAGGCGAGGATATTTGGCTATTATAAATTAGAACGCAGGATCAAGGGGCAAGGCCTTTTGTTTGTCACTCTCCTGATAACGCACATCAGGCCCTAGCTATTCTCTTTACGCCAGCAGGGCCCTTGGCAAAGAACAGTTCTATGTCTTAGTAACTGTGGTTGCTCAAGATAATCGCCCGCATGGAACCACACTTTGGCCTTAGAAAAAAACTCCAACTGGTAGCACTCATGAGAGCCCTAGTATAGGCAAGGCTCCTGCGGCTTCTAGTGTTTTTACTACTGTGCAAATTAAATCAGCTTGTCTTCCCGCATCAAGTGACTGAAGAACAAGAGAATTACCCCTTTGGACCAAGCCGCAGCACTGCATGCTGGGACCTGTAGTCTCCACACTCTCTCTGTATTAAAGATGACCACACATCATATTACAGAATTTCATGGGCCAGTTTCAACCTGCGGGCTTCTCTTTGGCCAGCCCTGGTTCGCATGGGACAACAGAAGGGCCATTAGTCAGGGCCTCTTGATGCATTTGTCTGGAATATGATTCTACAGGCTCCCATGCTTATGGACTGTGCTGGCTTCTTTTGCCTTTACACTCTAGAAAGCCTCACCGATGGCTCTTAGCTTGATGGTCCTCTTCTGTTCCTCATTGTCTCCAAACCAACACACTGCTACCGCATCGTACACCAGTGCCATCTGGGGCTGGAAGGTCACCTTCACCACGCACTCAGAGCCTGGCTCCAGCATGCCACTGACAGGAGTCAGGTGGAAAGGGCTTGGTGTCTCCCAGTTAAATAACGTAATTAGATCGCTAGGGAAATGGAGATGTGTGGTAAGCAGCCATCAAACCTCCAACCCATCTCTCCCAGCACATTCACCTCAAGGCTGTGCCTCCCCAGGGCCTTTGAGGCCCGTGCCCCGCCTCCTGCAGCAGCCAACCCCTGAGTTTCAGCAGAAGGCAAGAGCCCTCCACAGTGCACTTGGACACTTAAAATGGTTTCTGGCAGATCCATCTGCACCTGGCTCCCCTTGTGCCATCTGCGCCCTCTAGCCACAATTTACTGCCAATGGCCCCACACACTCACCATCCCAGGTTTAGAACATGGGACAGTTTCCAAACAAGAAAGGCCATTTCACACCAGGGGAAGCCTGGCCCATTCCAGCTGGCCTGAAGCTGACTTACCTGCTTTCCCACCGTAGCCCTCTTTCCCCTCCTGCCCTGAAAGTCCCGTCACTGCTGGCCCTCTTACCAAGCCCTCCCCACAGCTTTGGGGATCTTCTCTGGGATGACACCCCCTGAGCCTACTGCCCTTTCATTCAAAACCAATCAAAGCCAGGATGAGTCCTGGTTTCCTTATTCTCAGATGACATCCTCAGGGGCCAAACCCTCACCAGAGGGACCGGTTTGTATTGAGAGTCAGCCCCCTTTACAGCACCCCTGTGGCACCAGCCAGCTCAAGAGAAGATGATGTAAGCGCAATGCAGTTCAGTTACTGTGTGTGCCGATGCAGCACCGGGAGGAGCTAACCAGGCCAATTCTCGACTGACAGGCCTTGGCATAGATAACACAGATGTAACGCGCCGGGCCAGAGGATGCCAACACACAACCAGTACTTGAAGCTTGCTACACTTTCCTCTTCGCACTCTCTGCCTTCCTTTCTCTCAGCCACCTCGAGCAGCAGCAGTATCTATGCTATCTGCCTCAGCGTGGAAGTGACGCACTAGAGAACGGACTCGGGTCCTGAAAGCCCTGCTGTCATTTCTGTGCTGCTCGCTTGCCGGGGAGGAGAGGCAAACTCAGAGAAGGGCTGAACGAACAAGCTCAGCCACCAGCCCAGCTCTGCCTGCTCCCCAGGAATGGGGTGGGAATTTACTAACAAATGTCTCAACCCCTGCCTGCGGAGTTGGGCATTGTTCAGGATCCTGACTCTTTGTGTACAGGGAGATCGGGGTGCGCACATGGAGGCTGAAGGCAACTGAACCCTGAGGGCTGAACAGTGAAATCAGAGACCTGCTCACACAAACAGAGGGGAACCTCACACCTCAGTGAAATGTATTGTACAGCGATCTCCAGCGCTCCCCTCCCCATGCACACCTGTGCATTGCCAAGAGAAGCGGTTGTTAGCCAGATATCGGAGGGGAGGAAATCTGGTTGCTTGGACAGACAGCTATTGTGTGCGATTCACAGAGAAAGCACTTCGACCTCAGAGCGGGATTCGCTTTTTCAAATCAGATACACCGACAGACAGAAATATGGACCACTGGGCCCAGCTGAAAGGCTGTGTTGAGGAATGGGCACTAGAGTGCCTGGAGGCTTGGACCCCTTGGATAACTGGGCATCTCCCTGCATCATTCCCAGCATCTGAACCCCGGCCTCACAGGAGACACTAACCGCCGGCAGCAGGCTTTCACTCTTCTTTCTCTAGATGAAATTAAGGCTTGATTGTCAGCCCTAGAGACTGAAGGCTTCTGTTCACCCACAGAGCAAGCTCAGCACAGCAAGCTTCCCACACACTCTGCCCTGCCCACGTGCCCCAGCCCTACCCCAGAGAGTCCACTTCTAGAAGTGAGAGGAGAGTTTCATTTCCATGGCTTCATTAGCCAAGGCTCCCACCAGGGTGGCAGGTGCTCTGGTGGTGGGTGATGTAGACACCTGCCCTGTGAGGAATCATAGAAACATAGGGGCTGGCAGGGGCCTCGAGAGCCCACCTAGTGCATCCTCCCCCATGGCCTGTTATGCAGGCAGACTAGATGATATAACAGTCCCTTCTGGCCTTAAAATCTAGGAGAGCCGCCCATTCCCCAGGCCAGGTAACAGGCTACAGAGATGAGACTTACTTTCAATCAACAAAGGCCTGGGCTACACTAGAAAATTAGGTCAGTTTAGTTATGTCAATCAAGAGTGTGAAAAATCCACACTCCTCAGCAACACAGTTAAACTGACTAAGTCCCTGTGTAGACAGCGCTGGGTCAACAGCAGAAATCGTCCATTGCCCTAACTACCACCTCTCAGGGAGGTGGATACCTACACCGACAGGAGAACCCCTCCCATCGGTGTCGGTAGTGTCTACGCTGAAGCGCTGCAGCTGTCCTTCTGTAGCTTTTCAAGGGTAGACAAGCCCTAACAAAACAGTGACCTGGATCAGAAAGGCTGCTTCCCACGTCCGTCCTCTGGAGCTAGCCAGTCATAGAATCATAGAATAATAGAATATCAGGGTTGGAAGGGACCTCAGGAGGTATCTAGCCCAACCCCCTGCTCAAAGCAGGACTAATTCCCAACTAAATCATCCCAGCCAGGACTTTGTCAAGCCTGACCTTAAACACCTCTAAGGATGGAGATTCCACCACCTCCCTAGGGAACCCATTCCAGTGCTTCACCATCCTCCTAGTGAAATAGTGTTTGCTAATATCCAACCTAGACCTCCCCCTCTGCAACTTGAGACCATTACTCCTTGTTCTGTCACCTGGTACCACTGAGAACAGTCTAGATCCCTCCTCTTTGGAACCCCCTGTCAGGTAGTTGAAAGCAGCTATGAAATCCCCCCTCATTCTTCTCTTCTGCAGACTAAACAATCCCGGTTCCCTCAGCCTCTCCTCATAAGTCATGTGCTCCAGCCCTCTAGCGGGAGGGATAGCTCAGTGGTTTGAGCATTGGCCTACTAAACCCAGGATTATGAGTTCAATCCTTGAGGGGGCCATATAGGGATCTGGAGCAAAAATCTGTCTGGGAAATGGTCCTGCTTTCGACTAGATGACCTCCTGCAGCCCCTTCCAGCCCTGATATTCTATGATTGACCATCTCCCTCCTCTCAGTCCTCTTGATCAGATGGAACTGGTGCCTCGTCTCCCAGTCCCAACCCCTGAGCCCTCCCCTTTAGAACCTAACCCTGGAAAGTCTTGCGCTGCAGAGGTGGCTTTCCAGAGGAATGATGTCAGCCTACAGTGGGAATCGTGGCAAGATCGAAACAATGAGCCAAAGAAGCCAAATTGGCCCGAGGGCACAAAGCGGCTGGCTCAGCCCCGGCAGGTCTGGAACGTGGTTCTGCTCGACCTGCAGCAGCCTTGCGGGCTCACTCACCCAACGTTGCACAGGGGAAACGAGGCCTCTGTAAAATCGTGGACGGCGCAGAGAGGCAGCTGGATGGTGTCTGGGAAGAGCAGCTTGTGGCGTGGAAGCGTAGCCCGCAGGGCAACAGAGAACTCACCCTCAGGCTTTTCAAAGCAGATGCTGTCTTCGTACTCCTTCTGCACAAAAAATAAGGAGAGAGAGAGAGCTGGGCAGTGAGACGGGACCCAGCCTCCCACCAGCTGGGGCTCTTTCCCTGGCCACTCACCCTCCTCTGGGCACAGGAGATTCTGTCATTCCAGCACCTTAGGAAGAGCGTTGGTGATGGAGCGCGCACGCTGGAGGGTAGGACGTGAGAGGTGTTAGGGACTGGCAATCACTGTCTCATGGAAGTGAATCATGCAGCCCCAGAGAGCACAGCGCTTGAATTACCAGACACATTCATTTAACCTTTGTTTGTTTCCCGGCAGTTTTCTTTTTTCAACCTCTTTAAGACCCTGATCCAGCAAAACACTTTTGCATGTATTTAATTTCAGCCTGCGAGACCCCCCCTTGCCTTCAGTGGAGCTCCACAAGCACAGGCAGTTACGCATGTGACTAAGTGCTTTGCTGGACTGGGGCCTAACTACATTTCATGCGGGTGGAAGGTGCCAAATTGAGTGTTGCAGACTGAAGGCCTCTGTTTATCCAGTGAACAGTTACAGTAAAGGGAACGGCAAGGCACACATCTTCCACACACCACAACCCCAATGGGCCACACTCATGCCTTGGAACTAATGCTTGTGTAGGAGAGATGGCACCCACTCTCTATGGCCCAGTCAATCCTTGGTGTCTCTGCCAGTAGGCGGACAATTGCACGGGTGGCACAGTGTGATGTGAACATAAGAACGGCCATACCGGGTCAGACCAAAGGTCCATCTAGCCCAGTATCCTGTCTACCGACAGTGGCCAATGGCAGGTGCCCCAGAGGGAGTGAATCTAACTGGCAATGATCAAGTGATCTCTCTCCTGTCATCCATCTCCATCCTCTGACACACAGAGGCTAGGGACACCATTCTTACCCATCCTGGCTAATAGCCATTCATGGACTTAGCCACCATGAATTTATCCAGTTCTCTTTTAAACATTGTTATAGTCCTAGCCTTCACAACCTCCTCAGGTAAGGAGTTCCACAAGTTGACTGTGCGCTGCGTGAAGAAGAACTTCTTTTTATTTGTTTTAAACCTGCTGCCTATTAATTTCATTTGGTGACCCCTAGTTCTTGTATTATGGGAATATGTGGACCCCTGTCTGCTTGAAAGTGGAACGAGACCATCGACTCCTTTCACACAGGCCACTGAATCAGAAGTGGAAGGTAACACCACTGACATAGTCCGGACTCAAACACAGACCTCTAGGCGAAATGTTCCATATCCCTTTCCCAAATGTCTGAGCCAGCCAGTCCACCAAACTCAGGCGGGAGTGGAACCAATGCCCTCAGGGTGAAAGGCTTCCTACTGTTTTTCTGAGCCCCCACAGCATACAAGTGCCCAGTACATAGACTTATATAAAGCAGCTGTGCACCTTGGCCAAGTTATAGATGCTGTGGGAACCAGCACTTTGAATCCCTGATTTTTGTTTTCTCAAATATCTTTTTTTATTTAACATGCACTCCACACACACATCGCCCATCACCATCCTTCTAGTCCCAGCGCATGGGCAATACACATAAAAGCACACAATAATCATCAAGATTAACACACTACCAAAAATGACACTAAATGAATTCCCCAGTGGACTGAAATAAAATGGGGGAGGAGCTTTTTGCCACTCAACCTGTCCTGCAGTCAGTCGATAGCCCATGCCCTGTGCCCAGGTCAGTGGACTCAGGCCTTGTTGGGCCAAGGGGGAAAGTGAGTTCCAGAATCAAGGGCTCTTCACTAAACCCCCCCAGTTCCAGGCCCCGTAGTGACAATAAGGGTCTGTCAACTCAAGCATCACTGAGTTGAGAAGGGAGAGGCAATATGCAAGATACAGAGAACGTACCCTGTGGAAACCACGTGTTGGCAAACTCTGCAGAGAAGCCATGCTTCCTTCATAGGAGGTCCTGTCAGGGCAGGGCTGAGGCATACTAGCATGGGGTGTAAAGTTACCCTGCTGCTGCCCAGGCTGTACCCATTCTGTGGATGGGCAGAAGCTGCTGGTCTCCAGGGCTGCCACTTCAGCACCTTCCCCCAGTGATGTATTTGCTCAAGAAATTAAAAAAAAAAAAAAACCCTAAAAAACCCCAAAGAACGCCTGAGAAAGGGATCTGCTGAGCCCCACAGCCCAGTCCCTCCCTTCCCGGAGTCTCGCCTGAACGCAGATGTGATATAAGCAGCAGAAAGGGCTGTGGGAGGTACTGTTTTACCTTTTCCAAGGGACGGAAAATGATGGGAAGAGTTAAGGACATCCCAGGGCTCAGGACAATCGGCTGTGGGAAAACAGTGATGAAAAATCTTGTGGCAGGAGGTCTAGAAAATCAAATCAAACAAGAGACACATCAGAGGAGATGATGTCAGCACCTGGTCAATTACCCCAACCATGATAACTTTTACCCTTCGTTCCGTATTACCTTCCTCCCCCTCACCTCCCCCATGGCAGGTAGGGAAGCAGTATTACCCCATTCAACAGGGCACAGAGATGCTAAGGACAGTGTCCCCAAAACCACCCTTTAATTTCAGATGTCCAGACTGAAAAACCTTGGACCCCATCCTCAGAAATCCTGGGCACCCAAACTCCAACCAAAGGCAGCAGGAGCTGGAGTTGCTCAGCATCCCTGAAAAAAAAATCAGACCCTGGGTGTCTTAAGATGAGCATCCAAATAGTTAAGGAACCCAACATTAAAGGCCACTTTCGAAACTTTGCATCCAAAACAGACTCCAAAGAGAGACTGCTGAACTCGAATTAATATGCAAATTAGATACACTTAATTTAGGTTTAAACAGAGACTGGGAATGGTTAGGTCATTACACTAATTGATTCTATTTCCCTATGTTAAGTTCTCCTCACACCTTCTATGGGACATCTCAATTATCACTTCAAAGGTTTTTTTTTCTCCTGCTGCTGATAGCTCATCTCAATTGATTGGACTCTTCCAGTTGGTATGGCTACTTCCACCTTTTCATGTTCTCTGTATGTATAAATATCTCCTGTCTGTGTGTTCCATTCTATGCATCCGAAGAAGTGAGCTGTAGCCCACGAAAGCTTATGCTGAAATAAATTTGTTAGTCTCTAAGGTGCCACAAGGACTCCTGTTCTTTTTGCGGATACAGACTAACACGGCTGCTACTCTGAAACTTTGCATGCAAGGTCACCTAGCAAATCAGCAGCAGAAGCAGAAACAAAACCCTGGTGTTCTGACAATTCCGATCTCTAAGCGCCAGACCCCTTTCCTTCCCTGAATAATATTTTTACACTGCCCGCACCCAGGCAACCCAGCATGACTTATAAAGCTGCAAAGGGCAGAAATGTGATAGTCAGAGCTGAGATAGTCACAAGGGATGCAGGAGTAGCCCTACTGGGCTTACCAGATGCACTGGCTCCAGGCCACACCAGCGACAACCTAATACACATCCTGCCTGAATTTCTATCCCCACTAGACGCTGATTCTCATTAAGGTTGGAAACAGCTCAAGGGCTGAAGTATTATTTTAAAGAAAAGAGCCATTTCACTTGAAAAACTATTGCCAGGAACAACGCTTGCTGTACCCAAGTTGGCACGTTTCAGACGGGGCACGCCCTGAAGCAAAGAGCACAGCCCTGCCCTGTGATTCGGAGAGTACATTCTCCACCCCAGCAAATGGGAGACGGGAGAAGGGGCAGAAGGGACCCATGGAAGGGTCCATGAGGGTATCAGCGTGATAGGAGGGATGGGGACGGATTGTTCCCACTAGTGAGGAGGATCTCCCCTCCCCCCACCTACCTGTAACTCAGCTTCTGGGTTTTCACGTGAACGTTTTTCAAGGATAAATGTTTGGTAAACTCCTTTCCCAGCTCCCAGCCGTGCCAGTGGAGAACCTCTGCCACTTCCGTGCCCCAGAAAGTGCCTTTCTTCTCCTTGGCCTTCCTCGCAGAGCGCTCGGGGGGCTTCAGGGGGGACATTGGCTTTTCCTGAAGGACAAGGGAGAAGTCACTCATACTGGTCACCTGCCTGTGCTGGGATCTCCAACTGCCACAAGGGGGGCGAGGTCCATCCTTCCTACAGCATAGCTCCAAGGGCCGTTGGACGGCTTTTGTCACCCTCCTTCACGACAACGCGGTGGCCTCCCCCCAAACCCACAGAAGTTATAGGGCGCCATGAAACAGTAGCAATGAGACTGTCCCTGAAGGCCCCTTGCTTTAGCCACTCACCTGCCTGATGCTGCTCCGGACGGAGTTGGCACTTGGCAGCCCCCTGGGCATCTGAGCGAGCATCGGGCACCTGGAACAAACGGGCAGGTTGCTCCTATATCCTGAGGGAACTTCCCACAGGGAACAGCCTGGCCCGGGAGATGGGCTGATCCGAGCAGTCCAGCTCCAACCTGCCAAGCCCCATTCAAGCCACTGCCCAGGGCCAGGCTGTTCCCTCCTGCTCGCTCCAGTCTGGCCAGGGGCCCCCCAGGCTCCCACTCTCGACACCTGCCAAGCTGGGTGAGGAAACAGGTCTCCCCTCATGGGTCCTGGCCAGTGCCCAGGCAGCCTGCAGGGGGCACAGTGCTCCGGGCTTTGGGTAGGTGCTACCAAAACAGTGGGGTCCTGGGGTGTGAGTTCCCAGAGTGGGGATGGGGGTAGCTGAGGAGGGGGCGGGGTACCTGGGGCTCCCGGGGTCAGTGGGGCCCCAGGGCTGGGGTGGGGTAGCTGGGAGGGGGTTCAGTGGGGCCCCAGGGCGGGGTTCAGTGGGGCCCCAGGGCGGGATGGGGGTAGCTGGGGAGGGGAGGGGCGGGGTACTTGGGGCTCCCGGGGGTCAGTGGGGCCCCAGGGCTGGGGTGGGGTAGCTGGGGAGGGGTTCAGTGGGGCCCCAGGGCGGGGGGTTCAGTGGGGCCCCAGGGCGGGATGGGGGGTAGCTGGGGAGGGGAGGGGCGGGGTACTTGGGGCTCCCGGGGGTTCAGTGGGGCCCCAGGGCGGGGTGGGGGTAGCTGGGGAGGGGGTTCAGTGGGGCCCCAGGGCGGGGGTGGGGGTAGCTGAGGAGGGAGAGGGCGGGGTACTTGGGGCTCCCAGGGGTGGAGGGGAGGGGTTCAGTGGGGCCCCAGGGCGGTGGGGGTAGCTGGGGAGGGGCGGGGTACTTGGGGGCTCCCCGGGGTTCAGTGGGGCCCCAGGGCGGGGTGGGGTAGCTGAGGAGGGAGAGGGGCAGGGGGTACTTGGGGCTCCCAGGGCGGGGTGGGGGTAGCTGGGGAGGGGGTTCAGTGGGGCCCCAGGGCGGGGGTGGGGTAGCTGGGGAGGGGGTTCAGTGGGGCCCCAGGGCGGGGTGGGGAGGGGGTTCAGTGGGGCCCCAGGGCGGGGTGGGGGTAGCTGGGAGGGGGTTCAGTGGGGCCCCAGGGCGGGTACTTGGGGCTCCCAGGGGAGTGGGGGTGGAGGGGGTTCAGTGGGGCCCCAGGGCGGGGGTGGGGTAGCTGGGGAGGGGTTCAGTGGGGCCCCAGGGCGGGGCTGGGGTACCTCAGCAGTGGGGAGGGGCGGGGATTCAGCGCCGCGGGGCCCCGCACTCCGCCATCTTGCCGTCTCTATGGCAACTGGACGCGGCGGCGGCATCGCCCCGAGCAACGACGGCGGCCGGGAGGGACCCGGCGAGCAGGAGGCGAATCGCGCGGCGGCAGGAGCAGCCGCCAGGAGGCAGCGCCGAGACTCCCCCTCCCCCAGGGTGGGAGGCGGGGCTGGGGGCGGGGCTGTGGGAGTTCGGGGCGGGGGGGATGGGGTGTTACACGTTGGGGGGGTGAAGTAGTGGGGAGGGGCTAGGGAGGGCCAGAGGCAGTTAGGAGCTGGGGCAGGGAAGGGATGTTAGGGGCTGAGGGGTTGGAGGGGCTGTGGGGGTGAAGTAGTGGGGAGGGAGGAGGGTGGGGGAGGGACAGAGGAGTTAGGAGCGGGGTGGGGTGGGGAAGGGATGTTAGGGGCTGAGAGGGTTGGAGGGGCTGTGGGGGTGAAGTAGTGGGGAGGGGAGGGGCTAGGGAGGGTGGGGAGGGACAGAGGGAGTTAGGAGCGGGCGGGGTGGGGAAGGGATGTTAGGGGCTGAGAGGGTTGGAGGGGCTGTGGGGGGGTGAAGTAGTGGGGGAGGGGCTAGGGAGGGTGGGGGAGGGACAGAGGGAGTTAGGAGCCGGGGGGCGGGTGAGGGGGGGTAGCTGGTTCCAGGCACGAGAGCAGTGGGTTACCCAGGTGGGGCCTCCAGCCCCATGGCCCTGTGTGGGGCTGGCTGTGAAGCTGGCTCTGGGGAGTCCAGGCGGGCTGTGTGGTGTGGGAATTGGGCCCAGTGATGCGCGGAGCCTCTGGCCTGGGATGGGCCCTGGGAGAATGGAGGGATTCCCACAGGAGCGCGGCTGCCAGCCGGCCACATTCCCCTTCTGACCCTCTCATCATTAAGAAGCCAACAGAGCATCTGGTCCCATCCGCTGTCTCCTGCGTGGACTAGAGCAGCCCAATGGCCCCTTGAAGTTGGTGCCCATATCAGATGAGACTGATGGTCCATCTAGGTGGTTGACCCTGGCTCCTGTCTCTCCTGGTTGGTTCACATCAGCAGGTCTATCTGGAGCAGCAACCCTGCCTCCTGCCGAACCAGATCAGACTAATGGTCCATCCAGCCTTGTTTCCTGGCTCCGCACGACCGCTGGTATCGATAATTAACAGCGCTGAGGTCACTGGTGCACTCATACCGTTGCCAAGCATGCTGACCAGTACTGGCCCGTTGGTTCCTTGAAAACCGCTGTCTGTCTACTTCTTCCCCTGTTGTCTCTTAGCTGATAGTGAGGCTCTGAGCCCTTTGGGGCAGGGATTGAAAGTGCAAGGCAGAGTTCCCAGGGCAAGGGGCCACACATACCGCACCCCATTGCAGGTGGGCAATGGGGATTCCCTCCCCCCACCTGTCCTGCTTTTCACAGGCCAATATCATGTCCTGCAAGCTCAGGTAACAGGCCTTTAACGTGTCACCGAACATATCCCGGCCCAACCCGAGACGCTTTCCAAAGTGGTAGGGCTGGGTGGATCTCCTGTCCCTAGTGGGGTTAGCAGAGGCCTTAGAGTAGGTACTGCCAGGCCAGGGTGCCCTTGGCCCAGCAGAGAGCCGCTCAGGTTGGAGACCTGCATGGCGATGCGGGCAGAGGGGGTCGGGAGGGGAGAAATGTGTCTTTAATGGCATTTGTCTATGTTTACATCGTGAGTCATGCAGATAAGTGGCTGTAAATCAGCCCCCATCTCCCCCAAGACATCCAGAGCGTCCCCTCCCCTCGTCCCCCCAGAACTGGATGTGTGCCCGGATCCTGCAGAAACAGCCTCATAAATAACAGCAGCAAAATAAACCCTTTTCACAGCAGCAAAGGCCCCAAACACACTCGGCGCAAGATTAACGCCTCCCATTCATCACTTTAATGGTTGTACTTTGGAAATTAAACCTGTCATGGCCCATCAAGGTGAACATTTTAAACCTGTGACATCGCTACGTGCCTCCCCGCCTTCCACTGCGTCCTGGAGCATGCTCGCTCTTTCTTCTCCGGCTTGTTCCCACGTCCTTGCTCTCCTCTCCGGCCGGCAGACCCCATGTCCTGCTCTCTCCCCTTCTCGCTTGGCCCTACACCCTGGTGTCCGCCGTGCCAAGGCACGGCACTGGGTTGGAGTTACAGGAGGTTGTGTCTTACGTCGGGAAGGGTGTGTATAAGGCCACAGACCCACCCAAACCCCAGGCCACAGCGCCGGGCTGACGGAGCTGGGAATGGTGTGATGCATCATGCCCAGGCTCAGAGTTTTGGAGGCAGGGCCTGCATCTCTCTCTGCATGGTACCCTGAGCTCCCCGACGTCTCTGGTCGCTCCTGTAAGGCTGCAGCTCAGGGGATTACAGGTGCTGCGGGAGGGATGGAGATGAACCGGGGTCTGTGAGGAGGGACAGCCCAAGGGGGAGGCATCCAACTCTTACGGCTTTATTATGGGAGGCAAAATGCCCACAAGAATTCACGGGCAGACCCCCCTGCCACCCCTTCTGGCTCTCCCCAGGCTCCATGCTGCCTGTGCCAGATCACTGCGCAGAGGGGATCAGGGTGCCCCCATCACGGCGCATGTGACAGTGCTACTCCTACTCCCAGGGGCCTGCTCCTTCCTGGCTATGCTGCCAGCGTTCATCGTCTGGCCCCACTTCCCTCGCCCCGTGAGCGTTAATCCTCCTGTATTGCGTTCTCTCCTTCCCTCCCACCCTGCACCTCCCCCACCTCTGTCCCTCCCCCATCCCGCTCTCACTCCATTCATCTCTCGCCATCGTGATGGGGTCCTCCAGGCCCCTCATTCTTTGCCCCTTGCCACGTACGGGCTGGGCTGTGTCCCCTCCCCTGGAGCGAATGTTAACCTTGCTGATGCCACGCGAGCGTGTCACCTTGTGGCTGACTACGGCTGCTGCTGGGGTGTTTTCCCAGCAGCTCCAGGGTCTGGTTTCTGGAGCAGAAGGTCCTGGGCCCTAGGCTGAGTGTTGACCAATCTGTCTGCATAGCTCCTTACTGGGGTGCCCCCACCTCGCTCTCCTGTACAAGCCTGTGCTGTGGGAGTGCTTCACCTTCTCCTGCAGCCCTGGCAGGGCCTGTGGTATTTGAGATGGACACTGCACCATGCTGGGTGTAGGGCAGGGCTGGCCAGTTCCCCGGCTCCCCAGCTGCCCTCAGTTCTAGCCAGGCCTTCACCGAGCCCTCATCACTGAGGTGTCTGTTATTAGGGGCACCTCCCAAAGGGCCCTGCAGCAAACACCTGCCCTACCAGGCGCCCTGGTGATGTGTGAGCTGCACCTTCCTGGCGGTGGGGTACTGGAGCAGCAGCCCCCCAGTGCAACCCTGACCCCTAAGGCCCCAGCTGCTGCTGGGATCACCAGGGCCTTTGGTCTTGCTTTATCGTGTCATCTCTCTCCAGCTGTGCCGCACCCCAGGTGCCCCCGTGCCAGGAGGGCCGAGCCCACTAATACCCCGAGCGGCTTAGGCAGGCTACAAAGGGGCCATGCAGATCTGCAGTACTTCCAGGCAGCCACCGAGTGTCACGCTTGCCCCACACAGAGCGCGGGCTAGTCATTCCCACCGCAGGCAGGCACTGGATTATTGACAGCTCGCAGCTGGGCCTTCCTCTCAACTCCCTGGGTTTAACCAGCCCTGCAAAATTACTGTGCAAATGCACCAGCCCAGGTGCCAAACTCTCCTGGCTGCCCTTTGCCCTGGTGCCGATGGAGAAACCAGTGATCTGGTCCTGGCCTGCCGCCAGAGGGGACTCCCCAGGGCGAGTGGGCCTGACAGCCGTGGGAAGGCTTAGACTGCTTTTTGAACCCCCTCCACTGTCCCCCTTGGGTTCTCCTTTGCTGCTGCTGTTGGGAGAGGCTGGGATTTGCACTGGGACCTGGAGGTCGCAAGGATCAGGCTGAGGCTCATTCAAACCTCATCTCCAGCTCTGTGCAGATGCACTGCTCCACCAAGCACACCCTGCTCCACTGCCCCCGTGCCCCTGTTCCGCATTCCCATCCTGGGGATAAGCCTCCAGCAGAGATGGGTGCTTGGGCACCCCTGGGTCTCAATGCAAACCTTTGCCAGGCTCTGAGCCTCCTGCAGGGTAGCGGGTGCAAGCGAGACAGCTGGAGGCTGCAGTACCCGCAGGGGATGTGTCAGGGCAGTGAGTGGAGCCTGGGCTGGAAGGTTGGTCTGCCTGCTGCAGGACTGATGGGTAGAAAGGGAGCGAGGCAGGAGAGATGGAGCTGGGACAAGATGTAAAAGCAGGACCCACATGCAGTCGGCTCCCGCATTGTGCCCTGACCCCATGACTTCCGGAGCCCAGCCTGCACCCCGCATCTCCTGCCTCTGTCCTTTCCAGTGCTCCTTGCCTTCCTCTTCCCCCTTTTCCCTCCTTCCACTGCAGCTCCTTCCCCCCCCACATCCATTCTCCCCTTCCCCCGTGGACTCACGCATTCACCTCCACACTCACCCTCTCTCCCTGCCCCCGCCCCACGCAGCCCCCACCCCCAGCAGGCCATGCTCCCCCTCCCCCAGCAGCCACTGCTCTCTGCAACAAGGAGCGTGAGCTGCCGCAGGGGGGCTGGAACCCTCTCTGGGGCTCCGAGGCGGGGAGAGGGGGCCTGGCACGTGAGGCTGCCTGCACTAGAGCCGCAAGCACTGGCTGCATGGCCAGGGGCTGCTCAGCGCTGCTCTGCGGGCAGGCTGGCTGGGCTCTCCTGGGGGTCAGGGGTACCCGAGGACGAGCTCTAGTGCTGCCACTCACACCTGGGGCAAGCTACTGCCCCCTGCTGCCCCTGCCTGATGGGGGGGAGGCTGACGCACCTGCCTCTGGGGGGCTGGGAGGCTCCTCACTCTGCATGCCCAGCTTGAGACCCACACACAGAGCTCCAGGGAGAGTGCGGGGGTCCTCTCCGCAGCCCCAGAGCACTCAGAGCGTGTGGGGCTCTGGCCATAGGGCTCAGCGGGACCAGCTTTGTCCATGGGACGAGTCCCTATTGAAAGTCTGTTGTGGGGTCTCTGACACAGGGTGCTCATCCACCTGGTACAGCTAACAGGGCAGGTGACTGGTTTGCTGGATAGATGATTGGCTGGTTGATTGGATAGATGGGTGGTTGGACAGGTGAGTGGATGGTTCTGTTTCTCTACATGCTTATATGGCTCCCATCGCCATAGCAGCTGGGCCAGAGAGGTGTGTGGTTGGATGGGTGGGTCCATGGCTGGCTGGCTGGCAGGCTGAGTGGCTGTTTGGATGGGCAGTTGGGGTTGGCTAGTTGGGAAGACTGGCCGAAGTGGTGGGCTAGCTGGGGAATTGGCTGATTGGCTCGAAGAGTGGTTTGTTGATGATGGTAGGATGGGTTGGTACGTGCTTAAGTGGTGAGCTTGTTAGACAAGCAGCTGGGTGATCAGTAGGCTGATTGGTTGTGGATAGGCGAGTGGTTATTTGGGTGGGTGGGTGAGTGATTTGTTAATTAGCTGGTTAGAGGTGCAGATGAGTGGTTGTTAGGGGGTAGTTGAGAGTTGTTTGGCTAGGTGGGTGAGTGGCTGTTTCTTTTGGGCAGGAGGGTGGCTGTCTGTTGGGAGTGAAGGAACATTGTATCTGAATGATTGTTTGCTTTGCTGGCTAGGTGCACAGATGCCTGGCTCGGTGGTTGATTTGTGGGTAGACTGGTGAATAGGTGGCTGTTTGGTTGAGTGAGTGATAGCATAGGTGGGTGGTTGTTTGATTGGCTGGCTGGATAGGTGGTTGGCTGGGCAGATGGTTGGTTAGTTAGACGGCTGGTGGGTTGTTGTTTAATTTGATGGATGGGAAGGGCTGACTGGATAGGTGGCTAGTTAGTTGGATGGCTGAGTAGGGGGATGGGTGAACAGGTAATTGGTTAGTTGTATGGATGGGTAGGGGCTGGCAGAAAAGGCAATTGGTTAGATGGATGGTTGGGTCAGGGTTGGCTGGATGGGTGGTTGTTAGTTGGATGGTTGAGTAGGGGATGGCTGGACAGGTTGGTTAGTTGGAAGGCTGGGTGGGAGCTGGTTGGCTGGGTGGTTGGTTAGTTGGGTGTCTGGGTAGGGGCTGGCAGGACAGGTGGTCGGTTAGTTGGATGGCTGGGTAGGGCTGGCAGCCGGGTGATTGGTTAGTTGGATGGCTGGGTAGGGCTGGCAGGACGGGTGGTTGGTTAGTTGGATGGCTGGGTAGCAGCTGGCAGCACAGGTGATTGGTTAGTTGGATGGCTGGGTAGGGCTGGCAGGACGGGTGGTTGGTTAGTTGGATGGCTGGGTAGGGCTGGCAGGATGGGTGATTGGTTAGTTGGGTGGCTGGGTAGGGCTGGCAGGACGGGTGATTTGTTAGTTGGGTGGTTGGGTAGGGCTGGCAGATGGGTGGTTGGTTAGTTGGATGGCTGGGTAGGGCTGGCAGACGGGTGGTTGGTTAGTTGGATGGCTGGGTAGGGCTGGCAGATGGGTGGTTGGTTAGTTGGATGGCTGGGTAGGGCTGGCAGACGGGTGATTGGTTAGTTGGATGGCTGGGTAGGGCTGGCAGGCGGGTGATTGGTTAGTTGGATGGCTGGGTAGAGCTGGCAGTATGGGTGGTTGGTTAGTTGAATGACTGGGTAGAGCTGGCAGGCGGGTGATTGGTTAGTTGGATGGCTGGGTAGGGGCTGGCTGAATGGTCGGTTGATTCGCTGGATGGCTAGATAGGGGCTGGCTGGATGAATGGTTGGTTAGTTGGATGGCTGGGTGGGAGTTGGTTGGTTGGGTGGTGGTTAGTTGGATGGCTGGGTAGGGCTGGCAGGACGGGTGGTTGGTTAGTTGGATCGCTGGGTAAGGGCTGGCTGAATGGTTGGTTGATTAGCTGGATGGCTAGATAGGGGCTGGCTGGATGAATGGTTGGTTACTTGGATGGCTGGGTGGGAGCTGGTTGGCTGGGTGGTTGGTTAGTTGGATATCTAGGTAGGTGTTGTCTTGATGGGTGATTGATTAGTTGGATGGTGGGTGGGTGTGAAACTCTGTACCTCAAAGTAGCACTCTGGAAACCCCATATTCACCATGGTGATATGATTATATGTTTTGTTCAAAGTATACGTTGTCATTTTAAAAGTCTTTATCTGTTTAACAATAATAACCTGTTGGATTGTATGTACTATCATTGTATGTGAAGTTATGAAGTTTTGCTATATGTGTTACTGAAATATGTTGTGAGGTTGGGAACATCCACAACCAGCCTTTCAGGTACAACAAAGGAGCAGACATCAATAGCCAGACAGCGTTAATGGCTCTTCAACACCCAGCAAGAAAAGAATCCACTATCCCAGATGCAATGGAGACTGCCTGACCCATAGGGACTGCCTGACCCCACAGCACAGCAAGGATGTTCCAGCAAGCTGGAAGAAAGTATAAAAGAAGGGAAGTGGCATCATTACTTGGCATCTCCCCCCCTCCCACAACACCTGGAAGAACATCTGGAGGACAAAGACTTTGAACTGGGGAAGTTTGGCCCCAGACTGGAAGGGAGTCCCAGCCCGTGTATTGAGGAATTGTGACCCGCTTGTGCCACCCGTCAGAATGAGAAAAGCTGTTCGATTCAACTTGTTGTTAGACTAAAAGTTTAGGCTTTAGAATGCGTGTTTCTGTTTTTATTTCTGAGGTAACTGTCTCTGACCTACTGCTTAGAATCCCTTACGGTCTCTGTCTGGAGTTAATAAACCTGTCTGACATTTGACCTAAAGCCGTGTGTTTGGGTGGAAGTACTTGGGAAATCTCAGCTCAGGTTACAAGGGCTGTTGCACGTCCAGTACCCTTTTGTCGGCGTGACAAACTAGCAAATGGACTTACCCTGGCCAGACTTCCGAGCAGTGCAAGGCCGTACAGTTCTGAGGTGCAAGGCTGTGGAGCTGGGAATTGGCTGGAGCCACCCTATTGATGGCTCATGAGTGGTTGTAACTCAGCTGGGTGTGGATGGTGTAAGTGCAGGGCCTGTCAGAGGTTTGCAACTTGACATTAGCATCACAGTGTGAGCACCAGCCCAGGTGGTGGGACAGAGGGCTTAGGGTTAGTTGGATGGCTGGGTAGCAGCTGGCAGGACGGGTGGTTGGTTAGTTGGATGGCTGGGTAGGGCTGGCAGGCGGGTAATTGGTTAGTTGGGTGGCTGGGTAGGGCTGGCAGGATGGGTGGTTGGTTAGTTGGATGGCTGGGTAGGGCTGGCAGGCGGGTGGTTGGTTAGTTGGATGGCTGGGTAGGGCTGGCAGGCGGGTGATTGGTTAGTTGGATGGCTGGGTAGGGCTGGCAGGATGGGTGGTTGGTTAGTTGGATGGCTGGGTAGGGGCTGGCAGATGGGTGGTCGGTTAGTTGGATGGCTGGGTAGAGCTGGCAGGCAGGTGATTGATTAGTTGGATGGCTGGGTAGGGCTGGCAGGATGGGTGGTTGGTTAGTTGGATGGCTGGGTAGGGCTGGCAGATGGGTGATTGGTTAGTTGGATGGCTGGGTAGGGGCTTGCAGGCAGGTGACTGGTTAGTTGGATGGCTGGGTAGGGCTGGCAGGTGGGTGATTGGTTAGTTGGATGGCTGGGTAGGGCTGGAAGGCGGGTGATTGGTTAGTTGGATGGCTGGGTAGGGCTGGCAGGTGGGTGATTGGTCAGTTGGATGGATGGGTAGGGGCTGGCAGGACGGATGGTTGGTTAGTTGGATGGCTGGGTAGGGCTGGCAGATGGGTGATTGGTTAGTTGGGTGGCTGGGTAGGGCTGGCAGACGGGTGGTTGGTTAGTTGGATGGCTGGGTAGGGCTGGCAGGTAGCGATTGGTTAGCTGGATGGATGGGTAGGGCTGGCAGGCGGGTGATTGGTTAGTTGGGTGGCTGGGTAGGGCTGGCAGGCGGGTGGTTGGTTAGTTGGATGGCTGGGTAGGGCTGGCAGGTAGTGATTGGTTAGCTGGATGGATGGATGGGTAGGGCTGGCAGGCGGGTGATTGGTTAGTTGGATGGCTGGGTAGGGCTGGCAAGCAGGTGATTGGTTAGTTGGATGGCTGGGTAGGGCTGGCAGACGGGTGATTGGTTAGTTGGATAGCTGGGTAGGGCTGGCAGGCGGGTGGTCGGTTTGTTGGATGGCTGGGTAGGGCTGGCAGACGGGTGATTGGTTAGTTGGATGGCTGGGTAGGGCTGGCAGACGGGTGATTGGTTAGTTGGATGGCTGGGTAGGGCTGGGAGGCGGGTGATTGGTTAGTTGGATGGCTGGGTAGGGCTGGCAGGCGGGTGATTGGTTAGTTGGATGGCTGGGTAGGGCTGGCAGCCGGGTGACTGGTTACCTTTCAGCATTTGATACATTTGCTGCAGACCCCTTAGAATTGGCGAAACGAGAGAGGTGTCGTCGTCCTTCCGTGGCTCTGCCCCTGGGGCGGGTGACACCCACCTCGGTGCCAGCACGCAGAGAGTCCACGTTCCCCTCTGCACACAGGCTGGCAGGGTTCCTAGGTCACAGCCAACGCCAAGGAAAGTCGGGTCAGCAGAGTCAGTAAGTACCAAATCCCGCAGCGCATCGATCAAAGCCCCTTCCCCGTGTGCAGGCAACGAGAAACGGACCCTGCAGCAGCTCCGGCAGCCTGCAGGACACTGGCCGTGGAGCTGCACCCGAAAGCATTGGGGAGACCGCGGCCAGCCGCTGCTCTCTAGGGGTCAGAAATGCATTGGGAGGAGTCCCTCTCCCCATGAATTTGCTGGGGGTCTCGCGGAGAACGTGAGTCAGGAAAAGGGCAGTGGGTGTCCCACACCGGGCGGTGGATGAGTGCGGTGACATGGGGCCGGGGATCCCTCCTGGGGGGCATGTTAATGTCCACCCGCCAGGGCCTCCTCGCTCAGCACCCGGCAGAGGCTTTGATCTAGACCTGTCCTGCAGCACTGCCCCCTCCAGGCCTGCCTGGGCACCCTCATCTGTGAGACCCATACCCCCAGCTTGCAGCAGAGCCCTCGTGGGGGGGTTAAGGGAGGGGCCCTACCCCCTATGTATTGGTCTTGGCCCCCTTGTAAGGAAAAGCACCAGCTTGCTGATACACTGTAGCAAACATCTTTATGGGGGAAGAGCGGGGGGGTCTCAGTCCAGCCCACCCTACCCCCAGCCGCCAATACACACCGATAGAATAATTACGAGTTAAATAGAATCCAAACACACATAAATTAAAGGAGACGGGCAGGTGCCACAGAGTCTCCCCAGTGCCACGGCCTGGGTCGGGTCTCTCAGTCTGCTAGCAGCGGAGGTGGCCTCAGCCCCGGCTCTGTCTGGCTCGCCCCGGCCCCCTCGCTCCGGCTCTGGGCTGCTCTCCCTGCTCTGTTTCATGGGGTGATCGCTCGGGGCTGCCTTTCATAACGCTGAGCCAATCTTCCTGTCCGTGGAGCTGAACTGCTCCTCTTCCTCCCCGGAGCACGAGGAGCCCGGGCTGTAGCCGAGCTCTGCGGCGCGGCGGTGCAGGAACTCCACGCTGGCACCGTGCCTGTTGAATTCAGGGCCCTCCTCCTGCCCCTGCAGCTCGCTGGGCAGCAGCTTCTCGGCGGCTTTGCTGACCCCTCTTTGCTTCTCAGCCTCGGCTTGGGCCACCTGCTCTTTGGCTTTCCGGCTGCGTTTCCACTTCATCCTGCGGTTCTGGAACCAGATCTTCACCTGCAGAAGACCAACAGGAGGGTGATTATAGGGCCTCCCCAGCCGCGCACCCGGGGCAGCCTCTCCCAGCGCTGACACGCCACCAGCCCCAGGGCGGGGCACAGCACACGCGTCGTCATGTTATACTGCCATGAGCGCAGAGCCAGGCCCTGCTGGGCCAGGCGCTGATCACACCCCGTGAGAGAGTCCCTACCCCAAGGAGCCGAACAAATTAATAGATCATCCCGGGTCACCCGTCCTGGAGATCACCCCCTCCCGGGTCACCCGCCCTGAGATCACCCCCTCCCAGGTCACCCGCCTTGGAGGTATAAACTGTTTATAACTGCCCTGATCCCAGCCCCTAGTATAAGGGTGGATCAAGGGCATGGCCAGAGTGCTCAATTCTACAGCTGTCCTTTGCCTCCTAGGAACACCGGGTGCTGGGGAGACATTTAGAGCAGCGCTGAGGTTGCTCTAACTTACACTGGGGGCTGGTCAGGTGCCTACACTGCCCTAGAATGCAGAGATCAGAAAGGTTAAAGCCACCCTAACTACCAGCCCCCAATGCCCACTCCAAGCACAGACACGGCGTCATGGAGAATCAGGGTCACTGGTGGGATTCCAGTAGCCCCAGTGCTAGAACATGGGGAGCGTGGCTGCCCTGGAGGTTGGGGTTAGGAGGGGCCCCCAGGGCTGAGTCTTAGGGATATAGCATTGTGTTGGGGACACACACACACACGGACTAGAGGGGCTAGAATCAGCCCAGGGTCCCAGAACGGTGCACACACACACACAGAGGGTGCCAGACCAGTAGCCCTGGAGGACAGCGCGGGGACGGGCCCTGCTGCTGGGTGACCGATTTCTGGATGGAGTCGCTGTGCTAGTAAAAGAGGCAAATCTTCTGGGGTCACCATTGCAGGACGGGAGCCCAAGACCCATCGGCCCTGCCCCTCGCCCATAGGTGCAGAGGGAGGCCAGTGGGCAACTCCCCCCGCCCCCCCTTTTCCCATCCCCCAGCTCCTGCGGGGACCGTACCTGCGTCTCCGTCAGCATCAGCGACGTAGCCACCTCGAAGCGCTTGGGCCTGGACAGATACTTGTTGAGCTTGAACTGGTTCTCGAGCTCCAGCAGCTGCTGGCTGGTGAAGGCCGTGCGTGGCCGGCGGCATTTGCCCATCAGGCCGGACTGCGGAGGGGCTGAAATGCAACGAGCGGGCACAGGTCAGCGGGCGGGGGAGGGGGGCTGGGAGCCGCAGCGAGCCCCTCCCTGAGGGCAGGGCCAGGCATCTGCCCCACCCGGTGCTGAGCACCTGGACCCAGGGTCAAGTCCTGCTTTACTGCACATGGCTTGGGGCGAGGCTCAGTCGGATGCTCGCGCGGCTCTGCCCTGCAGGGGGCGCCCCAAGGGGCGGCCGCTATAGAGTGGAAGATGCTCATCCCCCCGGCAGGGGCGCTAGCTAAGGTCCCTGGCCCCAGGGCAGCAGGGGAGCAAACGGGGCTGCTGGGGAAAAGCCAGGGCGGGGGGAGGAAGTGGGGCTGGGCAGCAGGAATTTGGGAGCCGTGACCCATGAAGACAAGGGGGCATTTCGCTGGTGACCCAGGGTTAGGCGAGGTGGGAGGATGGAGCAGACGGGACACCCCTGCGAAGCTGACGGGTGGGTGCTCGGGGGAGGGGAGGGGCGAGGGAAGCCTGACGCCCCTTTGGGTGGGGGGGGAGGCACTTCCTGAAGATGGAAGAAGTGTCCAGGGCCGAGGGACAGTGCAGGCGGCTGGGAGGGTCTGGGCTGCGGGACGTCACTAGAGGCAGGGAGGAGCATGGGCATTTGGGGACACTGGGCCTGAAATCCCGAAGCTCCTTAGAAGTGGGAGGAGCCACCGGTGCGTGGACCGTGACCCCGCCCCCTTCCCTGCCCCTGCCCAGCCTCCAAAGCCCCGCCCATGCTCCACCCCATCCCACCCCAGGCCCTGCTCCCGCTCAGCCCCTTCCCCTGAGGGGCCCCCTCGCCTGCCGCCCGCACCTCTCTGCCTCTCAGGGGGTGAAGAGGTGCAAGCAGCAGGCGGGGGGGGGAAGGAGGAGGAGTCGAAGAGGAGTCGTGTGGGCGTGGCCACAGGGCAGAGTGGGGGCGTGGCCATGGGGTGTGGGCGGGGCCACAGCCCAGGCACTGTTCGGCGGCAGCGTTCCGAAGGCGGCAGGCCAGCGGCACGCCCCCGAAGGGAGGTGCGGCGCATCCCGTTTGGGGAGGCTTGGCCTCCCCTGGCCTATTGTGCCCGCCGCTCATGAGGAGGAGAATTCGTGGCATGTGGGCACTGAGGGTCGCTTCATCGCAAACACGCCGAGGGGCACAGAGAGGGGAAGTCACGCAAGGCCAGACCATGGTGGGGCCCCTGGCCCAGCTCATTTCCCTGCAAAGTGGCCCCGTCCCAGCTGGGATTCTGCTGCCGAGACTCTCTGCAGCCAACCCAGCGTGGGTGGAGCCAGACCCCACTGGCCAGCCCATGTGCCGTAGGACGTGGTGGTTCGGTCGGGGACGCTCCCCCTTTGGAGGAGCAAAAACTGAGCAGCGCGTGTGTGAACGCCTGGCGCAGTCCCAGGGAAATGAGGCCTCTCCCTGGTAGCCAATGCTGCTCCCCAGGGAGCCCCTGCCTGGCCACATCTCAGCGCCCAAGAGCCAGCAGGGCTCCCCAGAGGACCCCGGCACAGGCTGGCGATGCGGTGCCCCCCGGGCCCGGGGCAGAGCAGGGGGTGCGGAGCACTAAGTGTCGTTGTCAGCGCCTGCTCGTCCAATAATGGGTTTATTGCCCAGCTGATATTAAACTGGCAGCGACGTTATCAGGGCTCCTTTGGCGATTGAAATCGATTCCGTTAGCGAAATGAAAACTCCTTGATTAGCGTGAAGTGTATTTGATTACCCCCAGCTGCCAAAGTCTGTGATAAGGGCAGCAGCCCGCGGAGCGGGGCCCAGGGCCTGCTATCTCGCTAATCACCCCTTATCGCAGGGCCGTGCTGAATCAGGAGAGAGAGGAACAAAAGAGCCTTTGAGAGCCCAGCGCGGCGTGGCAGAGACAGGGCACGCACTGTTTGATTCCCCTTCATCTCCGCTCTGCCCTCGGTATTGGCTCTTTGGGGCTCCACTTTTACGGCCCTTCTTTAGGAGAACAGCTGCTATCGAAACCAGCAGGCCCGTGGCGGGGTGCGAAGTGCTGAGCAGGAGATGGAGGGGTGATGGGGGAGAGACGGCTGGGGGTCAGGCTGGAGCCAGGTCCCTGGGCGTGTCACAGCGCTTGGCAGTCCTGCGCGTTCCTCCCAAGTCTCTGCATGGAGACGGCTCTGGGACAAGCGAGGCAGGGGGCTGGGAATGAGGCAGACGCCCCCAAGTAGAGAGAGCTAGTGAGCATTAGCAGCCTGCAACGCTGGCAGCACGTCCGTGCTGAGAGGCCGCGTGGGGCTGATTCCCAGCCGCACAAGGCAGACGTGGCCTGCGGTCCGTTGCACGGGTGCAATGACAGCACAAGGGGCAGAGTGGCAGCGAACGAGGCCCAAGGTGGGCAGGAGGGTAGGACCTTCAGATCAGCTTTTAGCTTCCCACCCGGAGACGCCGTAATGCCCATTGGAAAAGGGAGGAAATCCACAGTGCCGGAGCATCCAGTGGACTTAACGCCGTGAGATCACAGCGTGCGACCCAACACTGAACGTCTGACACCCAGGAGATCTGCCCCACGTCCCCAGAGCCAGCGACTCCCAGGACAGTTCGCACCATCCTTTATAACCAGGAATTTCCTGTCTCCAGCACTTCTCCGCCAGGTGGCTCAGAGCCAATCACAAACTTTAGCTCAGTTTTAGCGGATGCATCTCACATGTAGCCTGCACCCATGGCACCTTGAACATTGACCTTCTCTGGTCCCATAAGCTAAGCCGGGGTGGGGCTGAGCCAGGATGGGAGTCCCGGGGGGACTGTAGAAAGTGGGGTGAATGATGCTCTTCCCTCTGGCTCAGAGCTGTGATGTTGAGGTTTAATAACAGGTCACTAACAATCCAGAGATGCTCTTTACTGGAGCTGGGGTGTTAACCCCAGAGTCCTGGCCCCACTCCGGCTCTGGTAATCCTATTCTACCTCCCTAGAGCCCCCTGCGTAAGGCATTCTGCTCACTTCCTATCCTACACGTCTCTGCCCTGGCACTGAGCCCTGCTGAGCCGGCTGCCCTCCCCTGGCAGAGGAGCTGATTCATATGGTTTATAAAGCACTTTGGGCCTTTTGGGATGCAGGGTGCTTTACAGATCTGTCCCTGTATCCTGTGCAGACGTCAGTCACTGCCCTCTCCCCTAGGACGGCCTACAGCTCTGAGCCGGCATTCACGACACAAGCTGACGGAAGGTGTCACCGGAAGGAGGTGATTTTATGTTTTAAACCCCACTATAGACAGGACGTCCCTGTTAAAATCGAAACCTGATTCACATTTAGATGCCATTGCTCTTTATGGAGCACGGCATCGCACCGAATAAGGACGTAAAGCTTTGACACCGAGTGTTATTAGTGGCTGGTTCGTGGGAGCGTAGCTAGGAGCTCTCCCTGCACCCAGCCATGAGCCTCGGGCAGGGAGCCG